>NC_142286.1:2249062-2620940 GCF_965620075.1 Prunus avium
TCTGGGGAAGGAAATAGGTGATCTATGTAATGCTTGTCAATTCTTTGGGAGCTAAAAGTAAAGAACGCATTTTCCTAGTATTTATTTCTTGCAATTTTTCATATGTTAAAGGGGACCAACTGTTTTTGTGTAATAATTAGGAAACTTCAAACTAATAAACCACCTCAAACAGGGGAATTTTTTCTCTTTTTTGGTTTTGTTTTTTGGTATAACATGTACGGTTTGCTCTTGCATAAGAGGAATACACATTGAATTTTGTAGCCACTCTAATGAAGATTGTTGCTCCTTTTTTTGGTACTGTGTCGAAGATTGAACATGAATGAAAATATTCTAGTCTTTTTCTTTGGACTTTGGACAATCCACAGACAGCATCTAAATTTATCTGTTGGTGAATCTATTCAAATTCTTCAATGAGAGTAGATAGATCTGCCTTTCCACATTCTTTTCAACAACAAAATCAGTGTTCTGCCAAAACCAATATAGACACTCTTGGACTACAAATGCAATGCCATATTATCAAATGATGATCCATGGCTGAAGGCATTCCAATCACTTGAACCCATGACTTAATAACAGAAATCTAGCATTATTTGAAGGAAAAATAATTTAGGAAGAGGACATCTGAATGATGCATGTGCGCCCCTTTCCAAGCTTCACGTAGTTGATGTAATCCGTAAGGCAATGTGCCGAGGTACCAGGAAACACCAGTCCTGTCATCCTTACCAAAATGGAGAGCCATCCCTCTTTAAACTCTGGTTCATATGTAGCCTATTGTTAAACTTCTTATCAGCTCCCAAACAGCAGTCAGATATTTTGGCATCAAGTATCTCAATCCAAAGTAATTGTTGTTTGGCTCATCCTCCAATCTCTTCAAGTATGCATATGTCAAAGAAAAGAAGAAGAAAATTTAGTACTTGAAGAAGATCAAATTTTAAAAAAAGATTATGGTAAATTTTCCTTTTAACAGGTATAGCACGGCTATACTATTTATATATAAAAAATATAAAAAAAGACGCGCCCAGCCCAGCGCCTAGGTGCCAAGTGTCAAAACCGTAAAGCCGGGTGGCTATACTATTTTTTTTTTAAGAAACAACGCGTATAGCCGCACGGCTATACTATTTCTTTAAAAAATTCAAAAAAATAAGTATAGCCGGGCGGCGATACTATATATATATATATATATATAGAGACCCGTCAAATGCGTACAGCTGTGCGGCTATACTATTTTTTTTTAAAAAAATTTAAAGGAGTACCGCCGAGCGGCTATACCATTTTTTAAAATATATATTATATTTGTTCAATAATATGTGAGAATTATGTGTATAATGGTTAATTAATATATATATAATTAATCAAAAGATTGGCCTTGGGACTCTTGGGCTTTGTGATTTAATTAAACCTGATTAGTTAATTAATTAACTAATTATTTGAATTATTTTTAAAATTCAAAATATCATACAATGTTTTTGTCTGATTGAGTTTGTCCTATAAATTCGCAGAGAACATTCATATCATCATTCTTGTATAACCACATAGATAAACACACAAATTTCTCTAGAAACAATTAGGAAAAAACTGAGTAAAGCCGTGCGGCTATACCATTTTTAAAAATATATATTATTTTTATTCAATAATATGTGAGAATTATGTATATAATACGTGAATTTTGTGTGTCTTATTGAATTAAATATGAGAAATATGTGCGTACGTGTATTAATACATTATTAAACGTGAAAGTACTAAAATCTTTATACAGATAATAACTCTGGAAAAATAAAAAATAAAAAAGGGACAATAAATACTCGAGTAATGGCCTAATAGTAATGGATAAGGCTCTTGGGCTATGAAGAACTTTAATTAAGACACCCAAACGATTTCACAAAATACTTAATAAATAGAAATTAATTATTTTGTGGACTTTTTCTTTAATTTTTTTTATATATTAAATAATAATTCAAATATAATTACTAATTAAAGTAAGAGATATTTAGTCATATACCCATTCTTAGCACTAAAACTATAAATAAACTCTACACCATTTAATTTCTATAAACAAACCCAAAAAAAATCCAAAAAATGATAACTGGCCCTATTGAATTTAATTTTGATTATTAAATTACTTTGATGCCCTATTGAGTGTTTTTGGATTTTTTATGAGGTTTTGGGATTGAGATTGTTTTAAGAAATCAATGGCAATTTTGTAATTTAAAAGAAGTTAAAAGTCTTTTTGTTATGTTGTAAATGGGCTTTGGGTGTGTTTCTAAAGTCCATTTCATATAAAGTTTTTTTTTATAATTTGGGCTCCTATATTAGGTATAATAATGAATCTTCCTTAAAGTAATTCAAAAAGGCTAACATATTACTTAATTACATATATTAAATTAAAGAAGTAGGCAAAAAAACAAAAGTAAAGAAACTAATTTTATATTTTAAAAATCTTTTTTTAAAAACTGTCCAGATGAAAGTTCGTCGGCACAGGTCTATGCCGGCGAAATTTCCCGAATTAAATTTTCTTTTTAAACAGTATAGCCGCCTGGCTATACTATTTATATTAAAAAAGGACATTCCCAGCGCCTAGGTGTCACGTGTCAAAACTCTAAAGCCGATCAGCTATACTATTTTTTTTAAACATTAGGAAAAACAAGTATAGCCGCACGGCTACACTATTTCTTAAAAAATTCAAAAAAATAGTATAGCCGGAATATATATATATATATATATATATATATATATAGAGAGAGAGAGAGAGAGAGAGAGAGAGAGAGAGAGAGAGAGAGAGAGAGAGAGAACCCGCCCAGCGCCTATGCGCCACGTGTCAAAAGAGTACAGCTGTGCGGCGATATGTTTTTAAAAAAAATTATAAAAGCGTATAGCCGGGCGGCGATACTATTTTTTAAAACAATTAGGAAAAAACTGAGTATAGCTGTTCGGCTATACCATTTTTTTTTTAATTCAATAATATGTGAGAATTATATGTATAATGTTTAATTAATATATATTTAATTAATCAAAAGATTGGCCTACTTTGTGATTTAAATTAAACCCGATTAGTTAATTAATTAACTAATTATTTGAATTATTTTTAAAATTCAAATATCATATAATGTTTTTGTCTGATTGAGTTTGTCCTGTAAATTCGCAGAGAACATTCATATCGTCATTCTTGTATAGTCGGATAGATAAACACACAAATTTCGCTAGAAACAATTAGGAAAAAACTGAGTAAAGCAGCGCGGCTATACCATTTTAAAAATATATATTATTTTTATTCAATAATATGTGAGAATTATGTGTATAATATGTGAATTTTGTGTGTCTTATTGAAATTTTTGTAAAAAAAATACATGTATTAAACATGAGAAATACGTGCGTAAGTGTATAATACATTATTAAACATGAAAGTGCTAAAATCTTTATACGGATAATAACTCTGGAAAAGTAAAAAAATCGAAAAGTCACAACATATTAGATACTCGAGTAATGGCCTAATAGTAATGGATAGGGCTCTTGAGCTATGGAGAAATTTAATTAAGACACCCAAAAGATTTCACAAAGATGAGAGATAGGGTTAGTGAAACGATGTGTTTCACTTATGCATTTTAACAAGGTTCTCTTATGGGCTTCGGGCCATATACTAAAACATAACCCAATTGTGTTTTTATTTCAACACCCTGCTTTATATCAAAGCATATATATATCATATGACTTACATATATACTTTTTTTTAATATTAATTTTGGTATAAATTTATAATTTATAATACAAAATAATTAATGAAAAAAGAAACGCCTAGGCCCCGATTACTCCTCTAGGGCTAGGCCCCTGCATGCTGCCCACTTACCGACTAGCAATTTTTCGAACATCGTCCGCCCACTTACCGACTAGCGATTTTTCGAACATCGTCCATATTCTGCCAATATATATATATATATATATATATTTACTCTTATGTGCAGCTCAGAAGAATAACCATTTAAAACTGTAGTGGCATAAATCTTTGCATATAACATAAATAGAAGTTTTTATACTTTTAGTGTTTCAACCTCTTTTTCATGCTTGATTAAGAGAGGAAGATAAACTTAGGGTACTTGTTCTTCAAGGCACCTAAAATATATTCATCAATAATCCCTACAGTTTAGGAATGTGAATACACACCTAAATTGTGGGTAAGGACTTATTAGGTCCATTTTTGTTATTAGTGACAAGGAATTTGACTGTAAAAAAGAGCTTCACAATGTACATTACTTGTACACTAAAGCCAGAACTATATTTATCATATGACCAGAAGCCATATTATCATCATCTGCAAGAAAAGCTTCTTAAAAAGAAGACATCTGAACAATGCGCTCCTTTCCCAGCCTCACCAAATCGACGTAATTTGTAGGGCAATGTGCAGAGACACCAGGAGCCACCAGTCCTATAATCCTTAGCAAAATGGAGAACCAACCCTCTCTGTACTCTGATCCATATGTGTAGCCCATTGTTAAACCTCTTATCAGCTCCCAAACAGCATTCAGATATTCTGGTATCAGATATCTTATTCCAAAGTAATTTTTGTTTGGTTCATCCTCCATTCTCTTGAAAGATGCATATGTCAAACAAGAAAACAATAATTCAGTAAAAGAAGAAGATGAAACTTAAAGAAAGTTAGCTAAAGGGTTCATTTCAGGCGTTGAAAGACATCAACCCCACAATGAACATGCATTCCCTCATACCAATATGTCCCCAATGAACCAATTTAAACCAAACAGCAACTTTCTATTGCGCCATTAATCTTAATAAGCATGTTGCATATTGCATGTGTCCGTAGTGACATTTCATATCAACAAGGAAATGCAGGATAGAATGTTGGAAATTTCTTATTATTCGGGCGACTAGTTTACAGAGCATTCAGTGGACAGGATTGAATATGAGGACAATTAATAGTACTAAAATTAAACAAACTGTATAAGCAAAGGCTTGAATACATACTTGTTCATTGAATTGGCTGTCATAGTAAAGGCAGACCCCAAAATGCTTATACAAGAAGGTTTTGTCGTCGCAAGGCAACCTGGGCACAAGATCATTGCAGTAGACAACCCTGAAGTACTTTGGGACCGGAGAATTCAAATGGGCTTCCATGTACCTCCCCAGTTTCCTATTACCTACCCGGGGCTGCCCAAATGTGTACACACCCAGCAACCTTTGCATCAGCTCCATCTCCTCGTGCAACACCAGCACTGATGGGAACAGTATGGCAAGTGCCCCACCGAGGCTATGCCCGGTAACTACGAATTTTGCATTTTTGTGCTCCTCAAGTAAGCTCTTGAGCTTTCTTCTCACAGCATAGTATGCAGACTTCTCCCCCATGTCTGGTGGAACTATCTTCTTGCTATACCGATCACCTCCACCTTGTTTCATGTGAGAATCAATGTTTGAGGATGATGCTTTGGAACCTTCTGAAGATCTTTGGCTAACATCAACACATTTTGCAGGGGTGAATTCTTTCTGCATCTCTATGAGTTGATTGTAGAAGGTTACAGCATTAGTTCTATTCCCCAAGCCTAAGGCTTCTAAGAATCCCATGTGTACTTTCCCCAATTTGGGAACTTCATACCAAGAGTAGTCAAAATCGGTACTCCAATCATCGGCATCAAAAGGTTCTGTTCCCCTGAAGCTGATCAGTATCAAATTTGCATCTTTAGGCTTGTCACAAAGCATGAACACTTGGGTGGACATCTGCTTTTGGAAATCTATCAAGCACCATACAATAAAGGAGAACAAACATCAATTGGACTCAAAAAGTAAGTTCGAAATTTTTGATGACCAAAAGTCATGTTTAAAATGCACTTCTTACCATTCCAGCAATTGTAGAATTTCACAAAATGCATCTGCTTTCATTGTCAAAATTAAACTAATTAGTATTTATAATGATCAACTGAAAGTATATTGAACCCCTTATATGGTTAAAACATAGCCAAAAAACAAAGAGAGAAGAGAACAAGAATAGCTCGCCTTCCAATGGTCAACCACGATATATCTAACGACTTGTGCATTCTCATATGCTAACTTGGCAGCCATCATACAGAGATCCATGAGAGCCCTGTTGTTACCCAGTTCAGCTTTTAGGCTTGTTTCTGCTAAGTTTTCACCCTTGTAGAGGTCTATCCGCCCATCTAAATGTCCAATTGTACTTATGAAAGTCTCTGTGCCCCTCTGCGGCACCACGACTTTTCCTGCTTCCCCAATCACCATTACAGTAAGCAATTACACTAATAGGATTAATTGAGAATTAACAGTTTGTAGTACATTCCTTTTATTAAGAAAAACCCAAAAAGGTCATAAATTTGTAAATTTTGTACACAAGACCCTTTGTCCATAGAATGAAGGCATATACAATACAGGTAGGCACAAATTCTAAACAAAAGATATGTGCAAAGAATTTCCAAAAAGCCTTACTTTTTGTGTTTGCCTATATATGCTTTTGTCCCTTAGTAAACAAGAAATTCCATTCACTATGAAGAGAAAGCAAGCAAGTCAAGAAAACACATTAGTTAGTGAAAATGGTTTCCAATGTTTTCATTCTGTAATTTTAATTCTTGTCATTATGCATCTATGACTTAATCCCCCAAGTAAAAGTTAAATAACAACCCAAAAGAGGCCTAAACACAAACAAATTTACAGGGGCAACATAATGATTTTCTGATACGAGCGATACTGGAGAGGGGGACTCGAACCTAGGACGTCGTCGTCGGGTGCAGTGGCAACAACATAATGATATATACAAATAGAGCATTAAAACTCACAAACATAATATAAAATGAAGAAATTAGCAAATGGGTAGCAATAATAATAATAATAAATGTGATCAGTGTCTGAGTTTACCATGAAGCAGAGTTATGAGCAAGCCAAAGAGGCCTCCATTGAGAGACAAGAGGTTGAGGGTGAAGTCAACAAGGTAGCCAATCCACTCCAGGGGCTTCCCAAAAAGGCCTATGATTTTCCGAGCAATTATGGACACCACTATGACCCATCTGTGATCCCCTGCCACTCTACCCACCACTTCTTCGTCTGAGCCCTCAAGAAACCGAACCCCACTGTCCACCCTTTTCAACACTGAGTACCTAAACAAGTCCCTGAGCCCTCCCTTCTCTGGCCGTACGATCAGGTACCTAAACTTATCATCACCATCATGATCAACTCCAAAATGGCTGTGGTGGTTATCCATTGCAGTTGAATTGGTTTTTATGGAAGAGTCTGAAACTTCGAATGATTTTGAAGTTGGAAGAGAGAAATAATGAATGGGGTATTTATAATTTCATAAAAAAAAAGAAAAAAAAAGAAAAAGATTTTGTTCTGGAAAGGGGAGGAAAGCAAAAATGGGTAAAGGATGTTAAGTGTGCATAGGTAGCTGCAGCAGAGTGCAAGTGTTTTTGGTTTGGCAGCTTTTAATTTGTTTCTACAAGCGTTTGTGTTTGTGGATTTGTTTGTTTTGGTTTGGAGGGTTACGTATAACAGATTTGTCGTTAAACTCGAAATAAGGTCGTATTCGTCGTCATCATTGTGTCTCAAATGTTGTAGATATAAAGAAGAGCTACATGCCCAATAATACAAAGCAGCAGATATACACGCACGCACCCTTTCTTTTCTCTGGGGATTTTATCAAATGACATATTTTGATCATTCTTTAACTATTGTAACCTTCGATTTTAAAAGCTATATAATTTTGCCAATAAGATCTAGCCAATTGAAAAAAAGTTCTTGATTTGTAGTTTAGTGATCTCAAATTCGAATCCTCATGACATAGTGGTAGTGTGTGTGTGAGAAACTCCTCTTCAATAATTTAAACTATTGTTTGTATTGTACTCAACAAAAAAGAAAAAAATTATAAAATTTTGATTTTCAACAATCAACAAACATATCTTTGGTATAAAATGGCCGATTATGTAAACTAGGAAATAAAAACTTACAGGTTATGACACAGCACAAGCAAACAGGTTACAAGTGTAACCTAGAAAAGAATATAAACTTGGAATCCCCCAGAAAGTTAGAGAGAAAATTCTCATTGTTTGTATTTTTTGATAAAAGATGAGTTGAATCCAACCATACACCAGGGCTGTCTAAATACATCATTCTCACCCATTGGATTGCCCTGGGAAGTTATTGAAAGTTTAACCGAAAATAAACGAAAAGTCTATAAATTGATTACAATCTTTAAATGCCCTTTTTTTTTTGGTGAACAAGGGAGGGGTAAGAACCCCTAACAACCAAAGAAACTAAACGACACAAATCATACGAGGTTTAGACAACCCCAGCAGGTCATACACCAACACAGAGCCAAGCCAATCAGGAGCCTCATCAAGCAGATACAAACCCAAATCCAGGTTATGACTCCAACTAGCCAATTTGTCTACAACAATGTTCTTCTTCCTATAAATACTTTTGGAAGCCCAAATGACCTCATAAGCACAAAATCCACCTTATGTCATAGCAAAGCAGGGGGTTGGACTCGTGGCGTCGTTCCCTTTTCAGAAAGGTATTATGCGACTCAATCGGAGCTTAGACGCCCAATCTATAAATTCCTGCTGCATCTTTTTTCCCTTATTCATTCGCTCCAATTTTTCTTCAATCCATTCAGTCATTTGTTCTACATCAGGTTACGGATTTACAGTCTCTCTCTATCACTCTCATCATCTCTAAGGAGATATATAGCCATTATATGGCCATACCCTCCCCACTGTGGCTCTTAAAACGAAAAAAGCTTTACATAGAAAAGCTATCCATATGAAGATGGTCTGTAAGTGCAACTTGTTTTCTTGTTTTTTCTTGTTAATAGTTGTATGGGCTTCTTATTTTTGTTACTTGTTGTCTCTTCTACGTAACATTCTTGTCCCAAAAAAAGAATATTATTTTTTCAAAAAAACGTGATGTTCAGGCATTTGGATTGTGACTTGAAATGTTTTCTTTTACTCAATTCTGATCCATTTGAATCCCATTGGCATCAAAACAAGAACTTGGGTTTTGAATCAGACGGGATTGCCTTGCCATGTACAGATTGGAAAGATTGGGGTCCCTGAGAATGTGTGCAAGTACTGAGAATATAGAGAGGGAAAAAATACAAGTTTTTGGTTTGTTGGTGTTTGGTATATAAATCCTATGCAATTGATTATGTTCCAGAGTCCTTTTGCCTCCGAAGGATAAGACCACAATCATTGGGTTATAATTTCTCTCTTTCACACGCTACATGTGCTGTGTCTGGTGGCGTGGCCTGCAGCATCTATCTTTTGCTGTTTTCTTACCAAACTTCTTATAAAGTTGAATCCAAAGCTCCACTTTTGTTAAAGAAAGAAAGAGATGAAAATTATTGATCTAACCAAATGCGGTACTCACCGGTTCACGTGGTGTTTTTGATTCATGTAATATATAACGTACCGTAACATAGATGAAATGATAAAATTACATTACGTGTTGTAATATAGGTAAGTTAGTGACTCTATGTGACGATATGACAATCACACTAAAAAGTTACTCGTAATCATTGATAACACATGTTTCGATATCATCACATTTTGCATGAATCTAGGTTTAGCCAATCATAACACGCTCACTCAAATTTTAGTGAACAAATTTGATAGAAAATTGAAGCAACCCAAAAAATTTCATACTTCATTCTTCCATTCTATCAACGGGCTTGGAACATACTCAAGCCCAATAAACACCAACCCAAAAAGAAAAGAACACTAAAGTCCAATGAAGCAGGGGAGTTTAGTTGCAGAGGATGCTTCCAAAGGGAGTTGCTGAGTCA
Organism: Prunus avium; assembly: GCF_965620075.1. NCBI lineage: Eukaryota > Viridiplantae > Streptophyta > Magnoliopsida > Rosales > Rosaceae > Prunus > Prunus avium. The sequence goes on from NC_142286.1 coordinate 2,258,847, forward strand.
ACAAAAAACGCCACCGACCGCCGACAAGACTAAGAACAAACAGAGGAGGCCACGTCCTCATGGGTCTCCATCTCTCCATGCAAACGTGGAGGTTTCTGATATTACACGGCACAGAGACAAAAGCGTGGTCTCCAACTATTAGCTAGCTAATTGATAGCTGATGGTGATTAAATATTTAGTTATCAGATGACCCAGCACTTTCAACTTTCAATACAAAAATCAATTTCAAATCACAATTTTTTCCCCTTCTTATTTATTTATTTATTTATTTAAAAATTGTTTATCTTTTTCGTAAGCATTTTGAAATGAATTTGTTGGCAGTTGTATCAGTAGAATTAAATTTGTATGGTATTGCTCTGTCATTCAACAGAAGAAAAGAATTTACACGTGTCCCACCTGTAAACACTTGTCAGCCTATTTCATTCTTTATTCTTGTCCATATTTGTAATAAAATTATGTCTCCAAAATGTTTGCCACGATCATAATTGTGGGATTAATTATAAATCAGGGGCTGGTAGATTATTATTAAGATATTGCAATCTGCAAGCAACCTAAAGAAAACGTCAAATATGTTCAACTTTGAAATTGTAGGAGCCTAATAATATAATTTGGCATAGTGGTATTTAGGTTTCACTTCTTAGATGAGGTTTTTCAGTTCAAATTCCATGTACAAAAATTTTAGGTTTCCAAGTCCCATATCTTAATGATCTTTTATGGATCGCGTCATGCGTGTGTACGGAATTTAAGATCTAGGGCTTGAAGTCTTTTAAATTTAAGTAAATGGAATGAGCATTCCTTACCTCTAATTGGAAATGTGACAAATGTTCATTAGAACCAACAATAACCTTTTGCATTCCCCCTAATTAGAAATGTGACAATGAGCATTCCCTCTCTATACTCGAGTTTGAATTTTCTCTCTGCATATTTGATTAAATTAAAATAGAATATCCATGTTAAAAGGCCTCGGTGATATCAGTACTGGAACCATTCATTATATCTTGTATTTTAGTCAAATTTCCGATATATGACTTATATTCTTTGACAATTTGTATAAAAAATACATGGAAACTAATATTATAAATAAGGTTATTGTTGATTTAACATACGATGTAAGACCCTATAGACTATATGTGCCTTTAATAGAAGAAAGAAAGTCATATTGCAACAAATATATGGAGTTGAATTTGTTTAAAGGGAAACCACATGTTTCTTACATTAACCATCATAAGTCTGTGTTAGGCTGGATCTCGTTCATACGTCCTCTTTATATGCTTATAATAAATTTCATACTTCATTGTCTATGGTTGCCTCACCAAAAACATAGATATTGAAAATCAATTTTGTCATTGACCAAAAAAAATAAATTTCAAATTTGTCCAAAGATGTCACGGTCCATTAGGCAATAGATTATAGGGGGAATAAGAGCGTCTGCTTTGCATCATCCATAATGAGAAGAAAAAAAAAACAAAACAAAGTTTTATCCATAATCATTCCCCTCATTGAAGAATTAAGAAAAGATTCGTTGAGATTTGACTTTGTGTGTTTATTTCACTTTCACCTACCACTGAAATACAATATATTAGTTAAAAAACAAATCTGAATTTTAAATACTAAAGAACATGGTAGACGGCATGATGCTCTTTGCCAAAAAAAAGAAGAAAAAGATAGACGACCTATTATAAATAAATAATATTAGCAAATACAATAAGCAAATGCGAATCAGGTCAGTTGATCAAGATAGTGCGTCGGTGTTTTTAAACTTGAATTCGAATTCTTTGCTCTTAAATTGCAGTAGTTTGAAATATCAAATTGTCAAATAAAAAATAAAATGACAAACTAAATATCCGAACAATTATATGTACTTAATTATTGAATTTTTATACAATGGTTTGATAAACGTTTACCCAAAAAAGGAGGAACTGTATTAAAAATATTAGCAGAGTGTCTTAAATACTTTCCTTATTTTAGTAATGTACTCAAACTCAAAACAACAGCCATGTACGTAGATTCAAAGGACAAGAAAAGAAAAGTGAAGTAAAAGATAGGTGACAGTAAAAACAGAAGCAGGAGCAGCTCTGACGTTGACTACTTCGCACAGTCCAATTCAATACAGTCGAATCCAATATGGCACCATCGCCACTGTTTACTGCCCTGCTTTCGCTGCTGATTGGGTCACTGATTATCTACCAAATCTAATCCAAGACCAAATCTAACTGTTAACTAAAATTGATGCCACTGTCACAGAATGTGAGAGAGAAAAACAGGAAAAAGGAGAAAAAAAAGAAAAGATTTGATTTTTATGTACGAGAATCTCGTGACTTTCATCTCTCTCCATCTAAAAGGTGACATTTTGGTGAAAGTAAATCCATCATGGTGATTTTAATCTTTTTTTTCTTGGTTGCCACCCAGTCATGATGAAATGAAGGCCAGTACTGATGAAAGCGTGTGAAGCTGATGAAAGCTGTGACTTTCTATATTATAGTTAAATCAAATTTGGAAAATAATTAGGGAGAGAGAGAATAATGTGAATATGATATAGCAATGAATTATACATAGAGTTGGGTTGGCCTAGCTACACACAGCTAGTGCATACACACCAACCAAGAGTATTGTGTATTTTCCTCCTCATACCTAAAAAGAAAAGAAAAGATAGAAAATTGCAATAAGACCAAGAAGTAGAGAGAGAAAAAAACAAAAGCTTTTCTTTTCTGTGGCTTTGGATTCTTCTGGCAAATCGTGCCTGCCAGCTTTGTTTGGGCATGGCTACTTAAGAATAAAATATATTACAAATCTGTTTGGGAAAACAAAATCAATTCACCCAAAAAGGGGCAAGCTTTCATTAGCATTTGTGTTCTGTGGGTAAGTTTAGAATAGGCAGAGAGTGAGTGCTGAAAGAGAAGAAAGAGAGAGAGAGAGAGATGTTGGAGACTTGGAGGTGGGTTTTGCTGGTGTTCGGCATCTGCATTTTGGGATGGAGTCCCAGTTCCATCAATGCTGCCACAGATCCAAATGATGGTCAGTGTCTCACCCAACTCTTCTTCTCTCTTTTTCCTTTTTGCTGTTTCTTTGAATTAATACCAGTTTGTTTGTACTCTCATGAGCTAATCTTGGGCACATCCGCATTATTTTTGCTGCTTTATTTTTCTCCATTTGTGTTGAATACTAGACACAGTACATGCATTGTAGATTTGACTTTCTTTAGTATTTTAGAAATGGTCCTTCAACTGCTTATTGGGTTCAGATTTGTGCTTATATTGTTGATTTTGAGTTATTTATTTTTGGTGTGGAGTTCTTTCTGTAAATGAAAGGGCAATATCAGAGGAACTGTTTATATGCAGAGTCTGGTCTGATATTAGTGGTGTTGCTTTACTTTGCCTCACTTAATTTTATTTAAAATAAATAAATTCTGGGATTTTATGTGATTGCTGTTTCGCATTCATGTAATTCGAGCTTCAGAAAAGAGAATGAAATTATTCTCTCTCTTTATCAAAGTGAGAATTAGCTGTCGCTTTATGACTATCATTGCCACTTTGCGTTTTAAAAGCGTTTAATTCCCAGTTTGAGATATGATGAAAAGCAATTGCAATTGCTACTTTTCTAACATTTACAATTTTCACTTTGCGTTTAGATCAGGTAATTGAAAGTACCAAGGGATTTCAAAAGAATGGGATTTGAAAAACATGATTCTAAGTTCCAGGATTTGAAGTGTCGGTTTGGCTAACCTATTCAGCATGGCTGAGATTTAATTCTGGATTCTCTAATTTCCCTGTTTAGATGCATCAATTTGTAAGAAAGGGATTGAAGTATACCATTGGTATTTTAATAAGTTAATCAACTAAAACACAAGGGAGCCTACCATTTGTAAGATTTGTGCTTTCTTTAACTGGAGTATCAGAAATTCACAAAAACGATATTGTTTTTAAGAATGTCTCAGTCTTTTTAATAAGCACAATCATTTGACCAATGTTTTCACTATCATACCATACCACAGAAACAACCATATCAAAGGTTGACATGCCTAAAGACGATGTAGATTCACTTACGAGCAATTGAAATCAAAATAATATCAAAGTTGCTTAGAAGACTAGAAGACTTAAAACAAACCAAGATGATAATTGTTATTACTCAACCAAAAGAAACCAAGAGAACTTCAAGCTTAACAAGCCCTGTACAGAAACAAAGTTTCTGAAAGAAGATATAAGCAGCAACAAAAAGATCCCAGCAAACCTAATTCACCAACAAAAATTTTCAGGATAAATTTCTAACCTTGTGATATGAACTTCATGATAAAAGTATTAGTCTTTTCAAGAGGTAGTTTCTTTAATGCTAGAATTTGTTTTCATTGTCTGTGAACCATTCTATAAGCAATCATCTTCATGTGGATTTGGAACTTCAGTCAGTGACTCAAAGTTTACAATCCATCAGCTTTTGAACATTATTATAACTTGTTTAGGTGTATGAAATAAAAATAATATTTATTCGTAATTTTTTATATGATTTTTTAAGTTTCAGTTTCATTTCATTGGTTAATTTTGAATATTTTGGTAATGTGTTTACTGGTACTTAATATGAACTTCTTTGTTTCTTTTGACATGATTATTAATTTATATCTTGTTAGTGTTCATCCAATTAGTTGAACATTGGTGTCTTAACCTGACATGATCATGGCACCCCTAATTGAAAGCATCTTTTAGATTCTATCAATTAGTTAGCATGCTTGTTCATTCATAGTCCATATCTAGCTTTGCTTGTATTGACTTTTCCTGTGGCATGTTATGTGCACAGTTTCTGCTCTGAAGGCCTTGTATAGTAGCTTAAACTCCCCATCTCAGCTAACCCAGTGGAGTGCAAGTGGTGATGATCCATGCGGCCAGTCTTGGAAAGGTGTTAAGTGCTCGGGCTCACGAATAACGGAAATGTGATTCCCTACTTCCTCATTTGTTTCCCTGGATATTTCCACCTTTGTGCTGATTTCTGATACCTATTCTGTCATTGGTATTTTTATTTTATTTTTAATCAGTGATGTATCAAATCTTCAACTTTCGGGAACATTGTGGTCTTCGTTTCAGAGTTTGACAGCATTAACCAACCTGTAAGATCAATGGTCATATATGTCAAGTTGATCAATTTTTTTTTTTTACTGCATTAGCTTGATCTTGTGATTTGAGTATTTGACAAATTTTGCAGAGACATGAGCCATAATAATCTCCAAGGCAGTATACCTTATTCACTTCCTCCAAACATGACTCGATTGTATGCTTCATAAACACATTAATCTACTGTTTTCTTGTTTATTATTCCACTTCTGATTTTTGTTTTTGATAATATAGACTATTTTTTGGCATGCAGAAACCTTGCTGCTAATAACTTCAATCAAGGCATCCCTTATTCCATCTCTCTGATAACTTCTCTTGAATATCTGTAAGTAAATGATTCTTTGCAATTTCTTGTCACAACTTATACAAAATGTTTAAAGTAAACCAATTTCATTTTCTTTTGGGAACTGCAGGAACATCAGTCACAATCAGCTTCAGAACCAGGTGGATGACATTTTTGGAAAGCTCTCTTACCTATCCACATTGTGAGTTCTCCTTCTATCTTTGTTTTACATAAGGAGTAGCTTGCATTGCTGTCTACGTTGGTGCAAGTGCATAATTTGCAAATCAGCCATTCCCTTCTTCTAAAAGAAACTGTAATGTCATTCGCAGTATACGATATTTTATAATCTGTCAATAACAATCTTTGAATATCTTTATAATGTACGCCTGGGATATCTCTGTATCTAGTTATGTTTTTCTTTGAAATTCTTCAATTGTCAATCACCTTCTTCAATGTGTGTGGTATAATGCTCAGAAATTAAACAAGTCGTTATAATATTTTCAAGTTGGTTTTGCTAAGGGATCAAATGACGATAGTTTCTATTCTTTGCTTCAGGGATCTATCTTTCAATTCTCTGTCAGGTAACCTCCCTGAGAGTTTAAGCTCCCTCTCAAGTATGACCACAATGTAAGTATTGAAAGTTTTATTATTAATTCATTATGGTATAATTATCTAGTTTTTGTCTTGACTCTTCCCTGGAATTTCTCTTCTTTCAGGTATTTGCAGAATAACCAGCTTACAGGGACCATTAATGTCCTTGCCAATCTCCCCCTTGAAAATTTGTGAGATATCCATACAACTTACACGGATATTCATTGCTCCTTCTCCCTCTCTTTCCTCAGTGTCCTGGCCTTCAGCCCATTAAAGCGCTTTTGTTTATGTTTCTTAGGAATATTCAAAATAACCAGTTTACTGGCTGGATTCCAGAGCAGTTGAAAAACATTAATCTGGAGTAAGCATTCTATTATTAGCTACTGTTATTTTAAATCTGGAATGAATCTGTTCATTATATGATTCTAAGAAATCTCACGACAGGAAGGATGGAAACCAATGGAACTCAGGCCCTGCACCCCCACCTCCACCTGGTACACCTCCAGCCAGCAAGAACAACGGAAATCACAAATCTGGCAGCAATGGCTCACCATCAAAAGGTGGTGCAGGTGAAGGTGGAAAGAAATCAGGAATAGGAGGTGGTGGTATAGCAGGAATAGTGATATCTCTTTTGGTAGTCACGGGGGTTGTCGCATTCTTTATCATAAAGAGAAGATCGAGGAGGTTGTCCTCAGACGTGGAGAAGTTTGATAGTCAGCCCTTTGCTCCCCTTGCAAGTGAAGTAAAAGGTACCTACAATTTTTCTACATCTTACATTCAGTTGAGCATTATCAGAAAATTTTCTGCGTCTTACCTATCATTTCTGTTGGGGTTTGCTATGCTGTTGTAACTGGATTTGAATTTCATTATTTTCTGCAAAATACCTGCCGAGTTTATTAGTTCATGTTGCAAATCATTCAAGTGAAAGTAAATGATCGAGATCTATGGTGTTGTAAATAAAACTACTATTAATGCCAAGGAACTTTTCAAACATGCAGTTCTTTTTTTGGTTGATTTTCAAACATGCAGTGTACTGAACACGTTTGTTGGCAAAGCCTGTGCCAATGTTTCGATGTCTGTAGATTCAGTTTATTCACAAACCTTTTTTTAATTGAAATTACAGAAAAAGGACCAAGCCTTAAACTTTTGAAATTAGTGATGCATATAAGCTATAGAAACATTTCAATTATGTTTGTTCAGATCTACAAGTTCTTTGTTGAACCATTTTTTACTTTCCATGGTTGTTTTTGAATGTTTACTGCCATGTCTGTGGCACTCCAATGCAGAAATGAAATCTGTACAAACCCCTGCCACGTTGGACATGAAGACCTTTGATACTCCTGCCACAATAAATCTTAGACCCCCACCAGTGGATCGTCATAAATCATTTGATGAAGAAGATTTCTCAAAGAAGCCCATTGTGGTCAAGAAAACCAGCACAGCTCCTTTAAATGTGACCTCATATTCAATAGCAGACCTGCAGATTGCTACTGGCAGCTTTAACGTTGAAAACCTTCTTGGTGAGGGGTCGTTTGGACGTGTTTATCGCGCTCAATTTGATGATGGGAAGGTACACTTTTTACCTAATTAATCTATTTGCCATGCAATTGAGATTGGAAAAATATAATCTCTTTTGATTCATTGTCAATTTCCCTTTATATCGAGTTCAAAGAGTAGTGCTTTTCCTTCTTTAATATCCTGTCTGTGGCTCTCTCTTTTGCCTTGCCCGCGTGGGCACATGGGTTGTGCTTTCATGCGCACACACACAGTGAATGCTCCAGAGAGTATAAATGCTGCATGCCTATATGGTTGGTTAAGCATTTGTTGAATTTCTTTTTTCTTATTTATCAAATACTCCAATTCCAATTGTTTCTAAAAGACTAAACATAAATGATATTAATTTGTTAATTCTTTTAACAATATTATAGGTTCTTGCTGTGAAGAAAATAGATTCATCTGTCCTTCCTAGTGAGTTGTCAGAAGATTTCACAGAGATTGTTTCGAACATCTCCCAGTTGCATCACCCGAATGTAACGGAGCTGGTGGGTTACTGTTCAGAGCATGGACAGCACCTGCTAGTCTATGAGTTCCATAAAAGTGGTTCGCTGCATGACTTCCTGCATCTATCAGATGACTACAACAAGCCATTGACATGGAACTCTAGGGTCAAGATTGCTTTGGGGACTGCACGGGCACTAGAGTAAGTTGTTAGTGGGTAAATGGTCAAATTGAAAGTTAGACATGAAAGTTGGATATAATTAGATGGTTGCATTTCTTATAAATATAAGCTTGAACTCATTTTTGAAACCTTGATTTCAGGGGGTGTCAAATCTCTATGACCGGTACTTTAAATATTTTTTTGACAAATGAGAATGAAGTGTTTCTGGTACTCACAATGCTTTTTTTTTTAAAGGTACTTGCATGAAGTTTGCTCACCATCAATTATTCACAAAAATATAAAGTCAGCCAACATATTACTGGATGTGGAGCTCAACCCTCATCTTTCAGACACTGGCCTCGCAAGCTTTATCCCCAATGCTGATCAGGTTCAGTTTGAGATCTGTTATACTTCATTTAAAAAATATATATATATAAAGCTTGGCAGAGAATGATAAAACATTCAAAATACCAGAAAATGCCCTTGGTTAATGCAAACATTAAGAATTGAAATTATTAATTAAATGAGGATAATATGGTAAATTCACACTTTTTCATATTTAAAAAAATTAAAATTAAAAGAAAATCAGATAATGGATCCTATTTTTATGGAACACAACTACCCATTATCTTTTTTAATTCTAAAATAAATTTAATTTTTTTTTTAAAAAGCCTCTCGCAGGTGCAAAAGCGTGTGCGGAGAGGCTAGTATATATATATATATATATATATATACAACTTGAACTGGTGATTCCATTATGTGAAATTGTGTCCCAACGGAATAGCTGTATTGGGACATTGTAGATGATTATAAATTGTAATTACCAGGATTTGCAAACACTTGTAAGCAAACTCAGATGCACCAATCAGATGTCAGAGATTCTGAGTAGTAAGATTCTATGTCTAACATTTACATAAAATGGACCTAGCGAAATAAGGCAGTAGCAGACTTGTCAGATCTCCTGTAGGCTTCCATGAGTTTTATTTGTTAGCAAGGAAAAATTCATGTGGAACTCCTTGGTGAAACACCAACTTTATGCCTTAAAATGTGCTGAGACTTCATAGCTTCACTTCATTGAATGAAGTGACGGCCATTGATGATTGTCTGCAGATGGATATTGTTGACCACTTAGCAGAACCCATGTCCATTCTTGTTGAATCAAATGAATTGATCATTGATTTTGTGGGAAAATTCTGATGTTTTAAGTATAACATGAGCAGGCCTTGGAGCACAATGCGGGATCTGGGTACAGTGCACCTGAGGTTGCAATGTCTGGTCAATATAATCTAAAGAGTGATGTCTACGGTTTTGGAGTGGTTATGCTGGAGCTTATTAGTGGACGGAAACCATTTGATAGGTAAGTGTTGACATAAAAATAGTATTAATAATATAATCACTTTTAACGATTGGTGAAGCTAATTGTTGTATGAAAATTCCTTAACAGCTCGAAGCCTAGATCTGAACAATCTCTGGTTCGATGGGCAACACCCCAGCTCCATGATATTGACGCTCTTTCGAAAATGGTAGATCCAGCACTCAAGGGGCTCTATCCAGTTAAATCTCTGTCACGGTTTGCTGATGTGATTGCCCTTTGTGTCCAGGTAATGTATTTTGGAGTTTATACTAAATTGAATAATGTCTAACTCGTTAAGGCATGAATGACAACTGTCAGCTAGCTTCTGTTTAAAATATAAGATATAGGCTTTGGGTTTTGCTTTTTCTGCACTGAAGTGAACATCTGATCCTTAACTACCACATTTTGGTGCAGCCCGAGCCTGAGTTCCGACCTCCTATGTCGGAAGTGGTTGAAGCATTGGTTCGGTTGGTGCAGCGAGCTAACATGAGCAGGAGAACAGTTGGAAATGATCAAGGAGGATCCCAGAGAGGCGACAACGCCAATGGACAGGACGACATGTCTTGAGGAAAGCACAAGGGGACAATGCTGATACACTTGAGGACATGCCGCAAGAAAAGCATACATTTTGAGTTCATATTCACCTTGGCTACACCATATGTTACTGAGCCTACACGCTTGGTAGCATATGTTTGTTAATATTTTACATGGTTGAGGTAGTTCTTTCCTTGTTGAATATTTTGCAAACTTGAACTGGTGCTGCCCAAAACGGTTTGGAGCTTGTTTCAAATGATAAAGTCGTCTTTCATTTTTATTTCTCACAGTATGTATACAATAAAATCAAATCATGCGCCATGCAACATCACTACATCAGTTTGCAGAACAGAAGCATATAGGCCTCTTGAATCTTGATGCACCTGATTTCTCTTGTATCTGTACGATATTGAAGTAAATAAACTAAACTTAAATTCATTTTTCCTTTCCAATCAAATGGTTTGAAGGAAGGAATCATTCCTATCCATCCTCCCTAAATTTGAGAACGTATAAAATGTGATTTTGATTTACAACTAGAGCATTGTATTGTTTTGGTACATTGCAGTTATGCTTGAGAGCTTCAATTGTTGTAAAAGATTGCAATTACTGCTTCCAAGTTGTAGAATTGTTGGTTGCTCAATGACCCATTTGCATTTCTTCAAAAGAAACCTATTTTCACAATCATATCATATTCCTCAACAAAATCATATTAGGTAAACCACAATAAGTAGGTCAAGGTCAAGGTCGCTCTTTTACAGCTTCCTTCCTCGCTTAAAGACTCATGGTTGTCCCCAAAACTCTCCCTCACTAATAAGAGGGTGCAGTTCAATACTTGAAGACAAAACTCGGTTCTTAATCTTCTCTAACACCATGGAATGGACTCAGTGACACCCGCATCTTTCAACTTTGGAGGAGGAATCAAACCTAGGACCTCGGATGTAGAGGTAAATACTCTGAACTACTTAAGTTACAAACCCCTTACTCTCTCAACTTGACAGCCCAAAACTGGTCCTAGCAAATGCTGAGAAGACCCTCTTGCCCAAGCTTGAGTTTTTCGGTTCTGCTGGCATTTCGAAGCTTAGAGAGAACTATCATACCTTCTTGTGATCTCATCACAAGTTTTCTCCAGGGCGAAAAAGTTGCAAGTTTTTTCAAGAGCCCGCAGTTTATATTGGCATCAAAATGGGCATAGAAGACGGAATTTTATAAGCGTGGATGGACTCGAGATGATTTGCTGTTAGCATTGTTTGAATTTTATGATAAGCTTGTCCTAAACTCAAGAGCCGTTTATATGAGAAAATTTATTTTATTTATGGTCGTCAGCACAAAAAGAACAAATAAGATGAGACAACCAAGGCAGGATGAATGAGCACAAGATAGGCTGAGATACTGAGATTGAACCCAAGCAAGGCCGCAAGGCCTGTTTGGTTCATGGAAAAGGAGGTTTGGGGTTAGGAAATCAATTGTTTTCCCATGTTTGGTAAGCCTAGGCGTGAGAAATCGTTGTCTTGCATATGGGAAAGTAGAAGGGAAAGTGAAGCCCTCCTCCCCCCTTGTGTTTGGAAAATGAGCCAACATTAAATACACATTTTTCATGACTATATTGTCTCCATTAACAATTTAGAATTACAATATAGCATTAAATGCATTCTTTTTTGATTATTTGATTTTATATGGGTATAATTGAAAATTTAAACAAACTTTTTTTACATTCCTACACAAACCAAACATATGAAAGGAAATAAAGTGATATTTCTTGATTACTTTCCCAAAATTACCAAACATGGGAAAATAATCTTCATTTCCCATCCCCTAGGAAATGACATGGGAAGTGCTTTCCCCTCAAATCCGTTCCATGAACCAAACGGGGTCCAAGGGTGATCATTCAGGATTCAACTGTAAGGTTTCCTGTCATTGATTTTCATGGCTGATATTAATACCAATCAACCCATGATAATTAGGATAGCTGCATCACATTGAACTAAAATAATTGTAAACTTTCACCCGTCACTAATACTTCGAAAATAAGTGCAAAAGATGAAATTGTCTAGAAATTGGAGTGGCAAGAAAAAACGAGTGTATAAAGCAATCGGATCGGTTTTTCGTTGGAGCAGGTTCAGAACCACCATCATAGAGTGATTTATAAACTGAACAACTAAGTTTAAACACAAGAATACAATTCAAACAACAGATATGAAGTTGTTGGTGGCCTCTGGAAACAGAATAGAACATCTAGGCTCAGTTGTAAACCATATACTTCGGTGTTGCACTGAAGTTGTTGGTGGCCTCTGGAAACAGAATAGAACATCTAGGCTCAGTTGTAAACCATATACTTCGGTGTTGCACTGAACTTCTGGTACCCCTTAATCACTTTGTTCACAGCATCAAGGAAATCCTTCTCTGTTACTGTCTTCCTTCGTGCACGGATGGCGTACATTCCAGCTTCAGTGCAAACGCTTCTTATATCAGCCCCTGAGAAAGAGACGATCATGTCACAAAACAAAATTGAAGTCCAATAATACATTAAGCCAAGTCAAGATAGGAGGCATGTAGCAGGTCCGATCACAAACAGGAGAACCATATATATTGCACATGGAACATACAAAAGGAATGAAGAAGATGCAAATGACCACATCCCCTTAGATTTATGGTAACCAAAATGTCTCATCATATGAAATTAACAATAAGAATAGATAGAACTATGTAATAATGACAATATGTTTGTCAAGCATCCTTACCAGTTGAATTTGGGCAGAGTCGAGCCAGTAGTTCGAACCTAATATCTCTTTCACAGTTCATTGTTCGTGTATGGATCTTAAATATCTGAGTTCTACTCTCCAAATCGGGGAGGCCAAACTCAACCTTACGATCCAATCGTCCTGGACGTAACAGTGCTGGGTCTAGTGTGTCGGGCCTGAAAAAAAGGTCCAATAAAAACCATATTATAAACAGACAGGTGTTAATTAGAAGTAAAAAAGAACTCAAATGAAAATCACTTAAAAAGTACAAAATGAAATACACAAACAGACCTGTTTGTTGCCATTAAAACTTTGATGTTTCCACGAGCATCAAACCCATCAAGTTGATTCACAATTTCAAGCATCGTACGCTGAACCTCATTGTCTCCACCCACACCATCATCAAAGCGAGCTCCTCCTATGGCATCAACTTCATCGAAAAACACAATACAAGCCTTTTTTGAGCGTGCCATCTGCAAAATATAACATAATTAGTCAGAAAATAAAGTAGCATAAATACAGTACTCAAAGTAATTCCAAGTTAATGCAATATGGCTAAACATTCAACTACTTCTCACCTGAAAGAGCTCACGAACCATCCTAGCACCCTCACCGACATATTTCTGAACAAGCTCACTCCCAATAACACGAATGAAGCAAGCATCAGTTCTATTAGCAACAGCCCTAGCTAGAAGTGTTTTACCGGTTCCTGGAGGACCATAACAGAGGACACCCTTTGGAGGATCAATTCCGAGCTTCACAAACTTCTCCGGGTGAAGCATTGGCAGCTCCACAACCTAAGACAGATAATCAAGTACATATGCACACTGTTAAGTTTTTATCCTAAAACCAAACATAACAGATGTTTATACATTGACAAGGAAACACACAAACAGTGGAAAGAAAGATGGTTAAATAAGCTATACGCACTTCTCGCATCTTTTCAATCTGCTCCTTGCATCCACCAACATCATTATATGTTACATCTGGCTTCTCTTCCACTGTCATCATGGTCACACTTGGATCGATCTTTGGAGGCAAAGGAATCTGAATTTGATACTTGTTCCTGTCAACCCTGCAGTGACAAACTAAAGGTTAACCAAACGACAATATAGTAGCAAACAAAAACAAGCCTCCAACATATTCACTACAAACTTGATAAAGATGTGAGCACATGACAAAATACAGCACTAACTCCAATTCTAAGAGAACTAACATAGTCATCAACAACAAATTTAGAATGTTAAAGAACAACATCATAAAATATTGGTGATAAGGCAGGAGCAGAGATGTGAGCATGCGGAAAAGGTGCTGTAATAAATTATTTTCCTATAGTTTTTTTAAAAACCTTCGCTATTGCACAAGTTCTTTAAGCAATTCTTTGGTGTGTCGCTTTACAAATACAATCAAGCATAACCTTACGTGATGCATCCTAAACTAGCTATGTTCATGCCAATAATTGAATAAGATTAACAAATCTGTAAAATTATCATAGTTCAGGAATAGGAGGGCCTACCCCACACGCATGCCTTCTTCTATATCAGTTGGGGAAACCTTGTCACCCAGCCCAACAACAAACTGCAAATTTTCCAGAAATGATACAGGATATGAGGAATGGAGCAGGAGAACCAAAAAATAAAAGACTGAAACATATGGAAAAAAATAAAGAAGAAAAAGGGAGCTGTTTTAGGAAAACAAAAAAGAGAGGCTAGACCTTTGCAATTTGCTTGACATTTATGACGTATTTAGCATCCTCAGAATTGGGATTGATTATCTTCGTACATCTTGCAACCTGGCTCACAAAATCAATCAATGCTTCATTATCAAATTATAACACAAAACAGTGACTGTATGGTTGAGTGCGCAATCAAACCAAACCAAACCTGAAGAGGCTGCTCCTCCTGCATCATTTGCTTGTCAGAAACAAGATCCCACTGGCTGGGTGCAGCTAAGCCAGTATCAGACTCCTTAATACCTGTAAAGCAATCCACTTAAACTTGGCCCATGTACAAAGCTAAGCACATACACTGACCAATTTTTAATTGGGCACAAAATTGAGCAAAGGGGCATGTACATACCACACAAATCATTGACCTTCTTAGCCAAATCCTTTACTTCCTTCTCGGCTTTCTTAATATGTGTTGAATAAGGCCCTAACCCCTGCATATTCCATTAAGTCCTTATTATCATTTTGTACTAATCACAAAAATAATCTGAGAAACATGACGCGACATATGAAATTGGGGATTTGAGATTCAGCGAAAATGAAAGACAGACGAACAGATCGAAAATTGATAGGGGGAAAATAGGGTTTGTGAAAAATTGAGCTAAAAACTCACATAGGTCTTGAGGAGGGCGATGTCGTCCTCGTCGAGGGGTCTAGGGTTCTTCTCGTCCTTGATGTCTTCAGGTTCGGGCGCCATTGGAGACTAGAGAGTAGAGATTGGAGTTTGCACTAGATTTTTTGCTCAAAGTATTTTGGAGAGCTCAATCGAATTTCTTTTTGTTCAAGCTACGCTCCTAACCTTCTCGCAAGTCCCAATCAATACCGCTGCTTTGCGTTTTGCTTCTATAATTTATAGGGAAATTTTGATCACGTGTTGTGCGCGTGCAAGTATTATGTCGGATTAGGCTCGTTTCATTTATATTTTTCATTATTTATATTTTAATATTTTACATAGGTTTCTTGAAAATGAAGTAGTTATATTTTGAAAAAAAAAAAAATCCCAAATAAAGAGTTACTTAATTTAACCATAAACGTATTTTGCTTTGTATATAGAAATATCCACCTGATTTTAATGTTTTTTTTTTAAGTTATTTGATCGGTAAGCTTAAGGATAAATTAGGGGGTATTTTGAAAAAAAGAAAATGAATATTTGGTGTATTCATCAAATTACAGGGTGCACATTTGGAAGTATCATTTTTTCAGATAGGGTAAGGTTGGGACTTGATGGTACTAAATCATATTTTCGGCTTGGAATTGGGTTCTGATCCAGCAGCTGAAAATGGTTTACCTCCATTTGGATGAAGGATTTGAAAATTGTATAGAATTCTTAAATAACGGAATTTAAATCACCATCAGTGAATTTGCAGTTAATGTTGGCTTGCTGTGTAGTGATTTGCAAAACAAAAATAACCAATTGCAAATTGCTCTCTATATGCAGATAATACTATCAGTAAAGATGTAAATTTTCGCAGACTTTTTGTAAACCAATCAGAATCAGAGTCGGAAGCCAAGACAGAAATTCACAGTAGAAGAGGTAAACTTTATAATCTGGTGCATTTTTCCAAGCACCAGTAGAAGAGGTAAACTTCACAGTAAAAATTCTGGGTCATCATAATTCAAAATTTTCCTCTGGCATTGCCCAATTATTCCAACAAATAAAGAAAAAGAGAAGAAGATGAAATTGCTTTTCACTAGCGAATGTGATGCTACATTGCATATGGAAAACAAATATGTAACTACATTGAATCTCTGTATTTCAGAACATCATTAGTGTTCAATTCAAAGGTTTTGCAGATATCTAATATAGCGGGTTTTTTCAGACCGTCTTGCTCATCTCCATGATGAAGAAGTTCCTCAAGTTCTTTAGACGGCTGCAAAACCTAAATACATAGAGGAACAAAAAAATAAATTTATAAAAAGAGAGAAAATTGAATGATGCTATGCTTGACAGGAGTCAATGTGATAATATTATAAGCATTTGTGGAAAAGGTGTTTTTGCGTACTCGTGCACAAGCTTGGATCTGGGCGACCATATCGAGTTAGTCTGATCTCAAGAAAGCAGGGGAAACAATAGTTTTGAGCAATTAATGGTTGAGACAGTAAGCAAATGGTGATTAAATTATGATCTATTGGACAGGATGATGACGCAAGTGAAGATTAAACAAAAGTAAAACTTACTAGGCTAAAAAACTAATCAAAAACAGGAAGATATCTCAAGTTGTTATCAACAACATAAATAGCTTGCTTGTGTGTGCATGGTGTCAGCCCAATGCATGAGCATGTTGGCGATGTTAACTGAGCAGGAGGCCAAGAAAGAAGCCCATTGTTGTCGTTGCGGTACCTAAATTTCATTGTGTTCTTCTCATGCCTAGCTTATTGATGATGCAGAAATCCCATAAATCTCCCAATTGTGCATAAGTGACGAAGGCTCTCAGAAGTTAGGTTTATCTAACACTAACTACTTAAAGGAATGCAACAGAACCCAGACAACTGCAATAATATCTACCAGTACAGGGTTCTTCTAGGGACTGTTGTCACAGACCATTGAAAATCAAAACCCAGTGGACTCCAATTTCAGGACATCATAAAATAACTTACCCATAGAGAATCATGTATCTTTTTGCGTCCGTGCTGAGATTTAATGTGCTCAGTTTCATTTCCATTGATAGTAGAATTGGGAGTGTCATGGCTATCTGAGACTAGCTGAAGGAGCTTCACGCTTCCCTTAAACATCAACAAGAACAAAAAACAAGAAAGAATATTGATATATCTACATATTGTAATAGGCAATACATAACTGATCTACCAGGATTGAAACAGCAAAAACAAATATCTTCTGCAGAGTTTTTAACTAATTTTCTAGTTTATTTTACAAAAGAAATCAGGCTACAAATAGTTTTTATCT
Organism: Prunus avium; assembly: GCF_965620075.1. NCBI lineage: Eukaryota > Viridiplantae > Streptophyta > Magnoliopsida > Rosales > Rosaceae > Prunus > Prunus avium. Next base: position 2,276,232 of record NC_142286.1, read on the forward strand.
CTAAAAACAGTGTATGCAATGCACCTGTAGAGCTCGCCAATGAGAGTAAGTACGGAATAAACACCAAAAGAAGGGAATATTAGGCAAAGGCAACACCTGCATGGAATTAAAAACAACTCATGTAAGAATGGGAATTTAGTTGATCTGGCAACAGACTGAACAAATTCACAGTGAAATAAGACCCAAGTTAACACATACGTACAGTAAATGCAGATGTCAGAGGAAGCAACGTAAGCGAACCATATAAGTACTTTTTGTGTATGATAGATCCCCTGATAATCAGATAAAACTTCATATCAATAAATTTTGGTCTCATCATAGATCAACATAATATATCCAATGGAAATTAATGCCATCTTCAATAGCCCTTCAAATAACAAACACCAAATGTACCACAACACAAAGGAGATTTTGGAAATTAAGTTGCAAAGGTCATCAATCGACAGAAATTTCATGGGTCTTGGATCTAGATATCATTCTCAACACATAAAGCTTAAGACTCCCTACAATCAATTTCGCTCTTACTCTCCACTGTTAATGCATGAAGCTGTGAGAAAAGTACCTTGACCCATGATAAAATAACGCCCAAATTTATTAATACTGTAATTACACATAATCTTCTAAATCTATGTAAAGTCATATGAACTTTTGAAAGTAGTCCAGCATTGATATACAATCTAAAGAGTCATAAACGATAAACATTGACTGAAAGAGCCTCGTTGATTTCAATTGGGTCGAGGAGCGGCTCCACTCGTCAGTAAGGTTTATATAGATTTGGTATTTTGGTTCTTGCTCAATACAATGGAAAAAAGAGAAAATAAGTGATACAATCAATAAATGTAGCTCTAAACCTCTAGTTATCATATGTGCAAGCAAAAGAATACCTCATAGCTATATGTCGTACCCTCCTACGGACAAGCCGTGCATTTAAGCTGCAAAACCCTAATATATGATTAGGACACCAAAACATAAAAAATAAAATATACAAATCACAGAAAATATATATACAAATCACAGAAAAAAAATGCAAATAAAAATTAGAATATTGAGCATTCTTTTTGCACTAATAAATTCTTTTTCAGAGAGAAATACTAAAAGCAATAATTGTTTTGACTCACAATTACCAAGTCTTCATTGTTTAGTGTTGTGATTGGGCACAGCTCATAAGTTGATACGCTAAATTTTTTATTTTATATATTCCTATTAGCCCATCTAATAGATAAAGCACCGTATAATTTCTGTGAAGTTCTATCAAATTCGTTGCAGACCGAGTTTCACACTACCATGGGCTGTAGCATTTTGCATTGTACAATAAAAGGTGTTATCATTCCAAATGGCAATGAATAAAACGCGAGCTATTCTATATATGTCACTATCTGTTGTTTTTTCAAAGTAGCTCTCCATACAAACCCAGCAGAAAAATGATGGAAGAAGTTGAAAAGATAGCGCTTTTAAAAAGAGAAGAAGGAAGCAAATTTGTAAGTGAAAGCAACAGAAAGAAACCTTGAAGGGTATGTAACTTCAACACCCGTGACCTCATTAGAGATTGATTTCAGGAAAATCTCAGAAGGCTTAACGCGAGCTAACAGCTTCAATCCCAACCTACATTATAATTGCTCAATTTAAAACTCATATCACCAAACTTTAGTGAGGCATATGAAAACCCCAAAATTCACTCAAGTTTCTGTGAGCTTGTAGTTCTACTCACCCATGAAGCTTGTTTTTAAAAGTTCCCTGAGGCGCCTTCTCCAGCCCCATCCAGGCATTGTTCATCTACTCAAAAACAAAATACAAAACCATGATATCCAAATAGATATAAGAAAACCCAAGTGCAAATACAGCAGCAGTAAATGCTAGAAATAATGGGTTTTTCTATGAACCTTGGTAGAGACAAAATCAACGACGAGCTCAGCGTTGGCAGCAAAAGGGTTGGCATTGGCATTGGCATTGGTTTTGGAAGAGAAGGAGAGCTTTTTCCAGAGGTCTTTGAGAGTTGAAGGAATATGAGAGGCAGAGTCTGAAACCAGAGGCTGAATGGATCTGCTGAAGCACCAGTTCCTCCCTCTAACAGGAAACACTATCACTCTCGCTCTCATCCTTCCAAGTTGTCACCACAACAACTATGAACTTTGGCCCCTTATCAACCCACTTCTTATATAGGTTTTTTCTTCGTGATCATTAAGCACACAAAACAAACAAAAAATGAAAAGAATAATAAAAAGAAAGAAAAAAAATTGAATCTTTGTTTTGGGTTTTTGTTTTTAATTAAAAATAAATCAACGAAATTGGTATATTCTAAGTCATTGACGAAGAAGAAGATGATGATGATGAAGAATCATTGAATCTCCACTCTCAAACCTCTGAAAAAAAAAAGCTTTCTTTTTTCTTTAAAAAAAATCCAAGACGACGTCAAAGGAGTGGAGGAACAGAAACAAAATATTAAAAATCAAATCCAAATCAAAGGAATATATGATGATGCAATGAGAATGTGGGAGTTTTGGGATTGAAGTTTCGATAGAACTGGAGGAGGAAAGCAACGCCTGAAACGAAAAGCCAAAATACAACCAAACCAACCAGCTAAGAGGCGACGAGCATCAAGAAGAAGGAAGGTACCAGTTACAGAAGGGATCGTAGACGGAAGAGGAAGAGGAAGAGGAAGAGAAGAGGCGGCGTCATGTCATGTGTGTTGTGTTTTTTGGTGAATTTTTGTGATTGTGAAGGCGAATCGAATGGAGGGTGACTCAGCTCTTCTCTTGTAGAGACTCCACGTGGCACAATCCTCGCAAGTGGAATGGGATTTAGTTATTTGGCCCATTGCCCTCCAGTTAGTTGAAACTTGATCCTATCCACTAGATGAGAAAATGGTTTAGTCGGAAGGTTATTAATCCACATGTTTTAATATGCAAGCTTTTTAATTTTAACATGAATCGATCGATAGCGCTATATAATTATAATTGTCTTTTTAATTTGAATCGATTGGTAACACTATATAATTGTCGTGCAAAAACCTTTCTTTTAAAATGAATGAATGAATGAACTGGTAACACTACCGAACTGGTGAGTGATGTTTTCCTTTCCAATTTGACAACTGATTCTGATTCTGATTCTGATTCTAATTCCGGTGTTTTATCTCAAGTTGATACTTTCATTCTTCTTTGGGGCACTAATCACAGCTTAGTAAATGATAATGAATTAAACTTGTACGTTAATCCAGACCTCTTAAAAAGTAATTTTCAGCATCAGGAGGACGAACCAAAACTCAACCAGGCCAAATTGGTCAGTGTGGTGGTGTACCTGTTAAACTTTACAGAAATGTCAACATTAGAACAAAAACCATATCTTTGAATTGCCAAAATGGCAAGCAGATGCTGCATGCCTTTTCTTAAATATTAGTGATTGAGACGCAAGCATCTTACGTAAACATCGAATAAATGGTGCTGTTTATCGTAGGCATGATCTAATCCAATAAAATTCTGAAAAATATATAAACCTTTAGCAATTGATCATGTAAGCTTCTCTTTTCAGCACCAAAAGTCTTGTGTGCTTAATAAGACCAAGTGAACACTCCATACTCTATATGATCCACCTTATGGGAAAAATGCCAAAGAGAACTCATATATATACTCTAAGAATGACACCATCAGCATCACATCTAGTCATTTTATCATTATGCGAAAAAAGAAAAGGAAAAAGAGATACGCAAAACAAATCTCATTTTCGAAATGCAGACGCTATCATACACTAACATACATGTCAATAAATTTTGGGGTAAACCTACCACTAATTAGAAGGGCATACAACAGGGGCAGGTTCAACCACAAAGAATAACAATGACCGAATATTCAACATACTATTTCTTCATTCATTCTCCGCTACGAAGTTTGGGTCTTCACCTTGGCAGAGGTACTCATCACACAACGAAGCTGATCCCCAATCCTTTCGGAGCCTCAAGATATCCTCTGTGAAAGTGGATCCAGATGCTCCAATGAAGACACTCGACATGGCACATATCGTCTTATCCAGCATAGCTTCTACCTACAAGCATAACGAAGGCATAGAAATTACATGGATATCATGCAACAACTTTGATGTTCTGTCTACTAACCAACACACCCTAATATGGTCATAGAATGTTAAAATGGTAGCACAATCTACCTGACCGTCCCCCTCCATTCCATGTCTGTATAACAAAGCATCCCATTTTTCAGCTGAAGTTCGTGCAGGTCGTTTAACAAATGGCACAGCTTTTCCATTCACCACAACTAGTGATTGCAGCAAACCAGTTTCACTCTCAGCCGCATCGGTCGAAAGATATACGACTGGCGCATTGGCCCTTTCAGCCACCCGAGTTATGCAATCCGCAGCTTGGGGAATGGGGTAAAAGCAACTTCGCTGTTTATTATTGCTGTAAGATAAGCAAACATTTTAGAAGTACTGTAAGATAGATGCAAATTGAAAATGCTAATAGCATGCACAATGCCAGAAGACCCACAATCTAATTTGTAAAAAGCACACCATAATTGGAGCATATACTGATGCTTTGACATCACACTCTAAATTATCCAGTGACAACCAAAGCCATAATAGATCAATTGTTCCAGCATGAAGTCAGGTAAGTAGTGCTGCTACCCAATGTTTCTGCATTTTTTGTTCCCTTGAAATCACAATATTTAGAGTTGGGAGCTTGTTGCTCTGTGCCTTTACAAATGTACTCTAACTCCATCTATATTCTGTCGTGAAGAACAATCAAGTGCAATAGCTAAACATACTTTGAAATTAAATAAGAAAACCCAAATAGGCAAAGTAATAAACAGGGCAATGCAAGGCAAGAAAAAGTGTACCAGAACTTCAAAAACCCATGTCGCCGAAAATGAAGAGCTATGAAGTTCTTGCCAAGGAATGTCTGAATGAAACGCTGGGCAGTAAGCATTATAAGCCGGCTTGGTTCAATCAGAGTCTTGCATTTGTGCGCAAGAGGACCACGAGGCTGCATCACCCAGTCTTGCTCTAAATCAGCAAAGAAGACATCCCCAATAGCAATAACATCATCAGAAGTCGAAAATTTTGACTGAAAATCTTGCACAGTCCTTTTGCTCGGCTTCGTCACATCTTCAACCCAAGCAGGCTCAAGCTTACTCAACGAAACCCCGGACCCCTTCAACTTCTTAAGATGGTCCTCATCCACATAACAAGGTGTAGGATGCGAAAAATAGCATATAAACTTATCAATGTGAACGTGGTTCTTCTTCGCCTCGGCCAATTCCTCGAACGTAACCACAACCTTTCTTCCCAAGCACTTGTTAATGTGCTCAATGTCCAATACCCTACTGTACTGGAAATCCACTTTGGCACTGGGAATCACCAAAACACGGTTCAGCAATGCCGCGAAGAACATGTGCTTCTCCAAGCAGATCAAATGGTTCGACATTTGGCCCGAAACACAAATGGCGAAAAGGTACTTACTTGCATTGGGCTTCCACTCAATTGTTCTTCTTTGTGATAATTTCTGGTCCAAAATCCCACACCGATCGCCGAGACTCGGGTTTTCGATATCCCCGAAATCCCGAAAATCCGATTCCGTGGAGTTTCCGGAGCGGTGGGGCGATAAGAGGACTTGCTGGATGTCTTTGTTGATTGACATCTGACGAAGGACCGCGGATTTGAAATCCTCGAGGAGTGGGATTTGAGGGGAATTGGAGTGATTGGAAGTGGAGTTGGGATTGGGGAGTGTTTGGTTCCAGAGATTGAAGAGACCAAGCTGCTGCTGTTTGAGCAAGTAGAGAGCGCGAAGCTCGGATTCGCGGAGCTTATCGGAGACGGAACCGAAGGGAGAGGCCGAGACGCTGGTGGAGAAGAGGAGGGCTTTGATGTCGGTGGTGAAGAAGAGGATGAGGACGAATAGAGGGACGAAGATGGCGAAGAGGACAAACGATCGCTTGTTGAAGAGGTCGTTTAGCTTGAGGGAGGTGAAACGACGTCGTAATTGCTGATGGTGACGGTGGTTGCGGTCGTCGATATCGTCGTCGGCGATGTGGAAGGCGGTGGTGGTGGATCGAGGGGTCGGGAGCTTCCTGTCGTTTTGTTCGATTAGGTTTTGGCGATCGTCGTCGTCGTCCGAGGAGGACGACGAAGTTGGCCTCTCCATTTTTCTGGGTTATTTGGATTCTGGCTTTTCAGTTTAGCCCAATTTGGAAATGTTGGTGTCAGGCTGAAGAAGTAGCAGTTGGAAAAGTGCTTTCTTGTTTTAGCTTCTGCTGTTGTCTGTCTGAGACTCTGGGGGAGGGAGGGAGGGAGGGAGGGAGAGAAGGATTTTGGTAGAGTGAATGAAATGCAGGGAAGCCCAATCAGGAAGGAATGTCGATAGAGCTGCTGTCAATGGAGGTGTCGGTGGATGAAAATGACAACCTACCAGCCCACCATGCATGGTTGTTGGTTTGGTGTGGTTCGGTCTCGCAGCCCATTCAACAAGCCCAACGATTTAAGGGAGACAGACAAAATAAAGGTTTGTTGGAGCCACTCATGGAAGTTTTCTTTAAGTTTTTAATCATATGATTAGGATGAATTAACTTTTGGCATAGTACGAGTTATATTTTCTTATTGGAAAATCTCTCAAATTCGACTCACGTAAAACATGAAGATATATTAACGGTGATGTTCAAATACACACACTACTATGGTATCATAATGATTCGAACTTGAGATTACTAATGCGCAAGTCAAGATCCTTTTTCACTAAGCGAGACTTGTTGACATTGTAATTCTGATCATAAATCTAGTGTTCCATTTTCCCTTTTCTATACTGCTTGTATAGAAAAACCACATTATATCTAGGAAGCGTGATAAACACATTATAATCAACATAATTCTAGTAGGATCAAGAAGCGTGATAAATATCAGTCACATCATTTCTAGTGGGATCAGGAAAGGAAATATGCCATCCCCCTCTAGCATTTTCTTTACTTTTAGAAAACAGAGTGACATGACACTTGTCATTGAGAAGACACGTGGCAGTCCATACAGACGACATGAGTTAGAAGACTTCATGTCTCTCATGAACCATCATATTTGGCATTTCTTAGAATTATATTTTCAATCTCTCAGCTTGTACCAGAAACAAATCAGGAAAATTGGCAAAGGAAAAGGCAGCAGGGGTGATAGAATATGCAGGGAAGACTACTTGTAGTTAGAAACTTGGCAATAAAGAAGCCAGAGCTGCTGTGGCGTCTTATGACAACAATCAAATCTCCCAACCGGGCTGCTGTTCACGGACACAGGCCGCCTATCCCTCGCGTCGTCGACGTAAGGCTATATATTTTGTTTCCTTTTTGTTTCAATTCATGCATTTTCTATCGCAGGAAAGAAGCTCTGAATGTTTTGGCAGCCTCCAATCCAATCTTTGATCTTTCATGGGGTTTCTTTGTGTTTCTGTAGGAGGAGGAAGTGGAGAAAGTGATAGAGAAAGGGAAAGAGGAGAAAGAGAAGAAGAGGCAAGAGGTGGAGAAGGTTGTGGACTCTCAACTCAAGCGCTCGGATATTGACACCTGTAATCCTGAAAGTGCTACTTAGTTTACCATCAGAGTCATGTTCATTAAGTCATGTTGTGTGTTGTAAGGATCTAAAGCTGTAATTTAACGATGCTAAAGAGCTTCTTGTCAAAATGATTTAAACACTGTTACAAATAATGCCAAGATTAGTGCATGTGCATGTTTTGCTTCACAACACGAGCCACTCACCAGTTTGGTAAAAGGAGGAGGAGAAATTAGAGTACGGTCACGTGGTTGTTCATGTGTTACAATATCGTATCATATCATGTGTTACAATAAAATATCGTATCATAGATTAAGTAAAAATGTATAAATTTAATCGACATTCAATATCAAATAAGATTACAGATGCAATTCTTTGTTGGTACCGAGAGAATTTAGATGGGAGGCCAAAGAAACTCTAACTCTACTATCAGCATCATATATAACAATCATGGTCGACAAATAAGTATGAACTCTATGTGAGAACAACAATAGCCACCTTGACAAATGACGAGAGCAATTGTTGTTTGGTAGACGCGGATGTGATCAAGACATGCCTCATAGGAGCTCAAAAGTTGAGATTCTTGTGGAAGAAAAGTTACACCACAGTTTGTGGGTGTTGCCTATACCTGCACTAAGCTTCTTCTCCTACTTCAACGAGCCTCCCCCGAACCCACTTTTTAGTTGCAGTAGCCGATTTAGAAGGCGTTTCCTCTTCTTGGGATTGAACTTTTGCACCATTGAGTTGAAGCTCCATGTTGTTTTCACTGTTCCCATTTGGTGCTAACTGGTCATGATCCGATTGCTTTATTAGATCCGAAAAACTAAATGGAGGCAAACCATAGCCACTGGGGCTCATTGGGGGAAGGTCCTCTTCACTATTTAGCATATCCTGCAATGGGGGAAGGTTCTCTTCACCATTTAGCATGTCCTCCAAGGTGAACTTGCCAAGGCCAGAGTCCTCGTCCTTACTTGATGATAAGGTTCTGGTGCCATTTACCTTTAAATCCCCCAATTCAGCCGGACCGCCAATCACAGTACATGGTTCCTTCTCACCGTTAATCGCTTCGTTTGATGCAAATAAAGGGTCTTCATTTGATGCAAGTAAAGGGTCTTCATGTGATGCAAATAACGGGTCTTCATTCTCTTGGGAAGAAAATGTTTGGGTGCCATTTACCCTTCGATTCTCAGCTTCAGTCAGACCCCCAATCCCAGTATATGTTTCCTTCTCATCCCGACTAATCACTTGATTTGATGCAACTAAAGAATCTTCATTCTCGTGGGAAGAAATCTGCGCTGTCTCTATAGATTCAATAAATTGAATTGCCTCAGCTATAAGCTGTCGGGTTTCAATGAGAGAAGCTCGAGCGACAGGGCTCTTTGTTGCAGCAACCTCAAGGGCCATGGCTGCCTTCTCAGCTTCAGCAATCAATAACCTGCAGAATATCACAACAGAGATTAAACGGCAATCAAAACAAGGAGAGATAAGATGCTTTTTACAAGTTCACGACATTCTGCAAAAGTGAGGAGTCTAGGCTTAAATATTACTGGCAAAGGCAAGAAATGGCTTGTTCTCAATGACCTGATTTTGCAGGCTAGTGATTTCCATTTTATTAGCTCATAGAATTTTCAAACCAATCAGTACACCAGATGAGCTTACCTAGCTCTTTCAATGGCTTCAGTTTTTTTGGTTTCAGCAGCTGCTCTTTGTGCTCTGATATTTTTTATCATCTCCATCTTAGAACTTGTCAGAGGATCCTTATACATGGGTGCTTTACTTCTCCTCAACCTCAGTCGTTGATTTTGGATTTTAATGTCACCTTCCTCGCTAACTTTTTTCTTTGCAGGGCTCCTTCTTGTGGACTGTGTAGTACTACTTGGCTTCTTCCTTGGCTTTCTTTCAGCTCCATATGATGAGTCGTAATATTTAGCCAAGGCAGAGCAAACACGATCCCGATAATCCTGATATAGAAATACAATTTAAAGAAATCAAGGTTCAGGTCCCCTGCTATTATAGTACTAAACATGTATTAACAAAGATCATCTACGCACTTATGTATACCATGAATAGCATTAAAACTGAATCTCTTGATGGGAGTGGAAAATTCAGTTGAGTAACCTAAACTAGAGTCACCACGATTAATCTTTGACTCCCAATTATTGACAAGGGAACCAAGGGGTGACAGCGAGAAAGAGGTGCTTGTAGGATGCAGGTGTAGCAAAGAATATATGAACCAAATCGTTTTTGGAATTGACAAGAGTCCGAAATACAATTGGAAAGGAAGCTTGTGATGGAATGTTCTTGAAAGAAGTTAGATGGCGATAAAACTTTATTGGAACCAAAGAGGACGATGTAATTGATACTGATAAGACCTCTCCAAGATTACCATATTTGCACTTACAGGATCATTCCATTTTGCAGAGATTGCTTGTGAAATCTTCCTCTTTTGCTCAAGAGACTTGGGTGCTCTCTTGCTTCCTTTTGGCCTACGCATTATCTTCCTTTGTTCAACACTCTCTAAATACTCCTCTTTAAGATGTTCATCGAAGATCTTGTAGGAATCCCATTGCAGTTCCTCCTCACCGTCATAGCCTTGTCTAGAGGCTGCAGCAATTAAGTTCTGCCATTCAAAGCAGCAATTTTCCTGCAATGATAGCTTCTCACGCCGCCTTTGCCACCCAATTCGCACTCCAAGCCCAATTTTAACTCTTGTCTCTTTACTATATGATCAATAAAAGAAAAGATGTTTGTAATGGATACAAAGAAAAGTAACGGAAACTTACAATCGCAGTCTTCTAGTTGAAAATGTAGAAGACTGAAAAAGAAGCCAACTTATGAATAAAGTTGGGACTCTTAAATGCTAGGAAATTGGATGACAAAGATGGTAGTGGTAAACAGTACTTAGTCTTTATAAACAGAACAATGCAATACCCACCTTTGAGCATGTCCAAGGTTCACCAACTTCATTTTGACCTGCATAGCCAAATATTGTCAGTACAGTAAACAACTTTGAAGTTTTTCAAATGAGATTATGTCCCTTGGATTGGCTACAAATTTACTAGTATGTGCATCAAATTAGGCACCAGGACCAGCATTACCAAGTGATCGTTCAACCAACAAGACAATTAGTATCTGCATGGGACAACTAAGTAACCTGGCCATTTGGAAAGCAGAAGAGCTGCAAGATATTTATATACTTGGGAAAGAGTTATCAGATTTAACTACTTGACAGTATTATGAGATGCCATCATCCATAAAATAATAAGATCAGCAGTAAATCGAGTAGAATTAGGAAGAAGCTCAAGAGATGTGCCTTAGCCATAGATTGTGTGAAAATTCAATGACCTATATATGCAAATAGCTAATGTTTCCTTGGAAACAACTAGACTGGGAAAGATTTTTGCATATATTGTCTTAATCAACTTTGTAGCTATATTACACTGGCTGAATCGTATAAAGACAAGTGACCTCTGTACATGTCTCAATACTAAGTAGATCATCTAAGTTTATACGCCAAATAAGTTTTATCAGAGAGTGAATTCCAAAGTTTGGGATGTAGCTCTAGATGCTCTAATATAAATTTTATTCCAAAAGTATTAAAGATCATTCTAAGAGAACATATAAATTATTCTTACATGACATCACCTTAGGATTCTGCATTGCAAGCCTTGTTCTCTCTCTGATCAGCTGAAGGGTTTCTGCAATATTTGTACTAATAATTAGAGTATGGTAATCATAAGAAATATAGAAAATTAACACAAAAGGCAGACTGGATGAGCATATCATTACCAGGACTGTGCTTCCTGCCTTTGTTCCATGGCGTGTTCCCTTTATTTGCTTTAGAAATCCTCATTCGCCTTAGCCTCTCCCTCTCATCCAATTCTGCGGAATCTTCACTTGAAGATTCGGGTTCAACTGTCCAGGGACTTGAATCCGTGCCAAGCTGTGAATTGTTGTAACCCATGCGTGCATCCTCATTCTGAACTGAACTTTTGGATTCAAGAGTAGCAACTGCCTTAATGAGGAGACTACCCTTTGGGATGTTGATGTGCCCCAAGTTGAAGTTCAACTTTTTAGGTATGTGAGAAGATTTCCAAGCAGAGGACAGTTTCTTGTCACTTCCAAAGGTGAATGGACTTGAAATTACTTTACCATGAAGAGGGGTTTGAGCCCTCAGTGTACCCAGATGATTTTGGAACGCAGGCTGAGCAACAGCAATCTCTGCTAACAAACACAGGAATATAACAGATACCCTCAATTGCTCAACAAATATCAGCCAGAGGTCTTTCTTTGTATGAAAATCAGACCTTTGACAATTGAACAATTTACACACACAATCCAAATTCTTTAACAAAGGGTTGTTGAGCAATTCTTGAAACTAACATCCAAACATATCAGGCAAGAATCTTTGCATAAAAATCAATCCTTTGACAATTGAACATTTACACACACACACACACACAGAGATAAAATGTATCTTGCCAAACAGTCCAAATTATTTAACAAAGGGTTTTTAGGCAGTTCCTTCAAGTAATATCACAAGTTAACTACAGCACGTGCCTTGGAAATGCATTCAGTGACATGGGGAAGTCATTTTTCACCACACATTGATTAAGTTATAAGGAGCTCACTCAATTCAACACAATGGGTTTCTAAAACTGTAAGCAAACATATTTAAAAACCAAAAAATAAGCAAAGAAAGAGAGTGAATTTGAGTACCAAGTGAAGGCATGGGAGCTCATTCAGCCAATTCCAAACTCAACAACAGCTCAGTAGAAACAGCGAGCACACGCAGCATTTCAGGACGAGTCACTCAACGAGAAAACCAGAGAGCAAAAGAAGAAAACTCAGAGGTGTGGTTTGAGGTTATGGGTATTGGCTAGAAGAGACAGAGACTCTGTAACTGCGAGAGCCACACAGAGAGGCACACAAAGACGTCTGATACTAGTTGCAGGAGATGGATAACGAATGAGCTCAAAATCAACCGCAGCCCATTTGATATTTGATTTGCTTTGCTACCTGTGTGGATTGTTGGCCTTCGCTTCTGATATTTTTGTGTGGGCTTGTAGTTTGTAGCCATTTTGTATCCAAAAGTGGGCTTGTAGTTCTAGCCCATTTGATTGACTGAATTACTGTAGTCCTATCCTATTTTTGATCAGCATGGAATTAGATTGTTGTAAAGAAAATAAATAAATAAAAATAAAAAATTGGGGTGTGTGACCGTAACACCATGCGGTATGCAAATGTGGTATTACTAACCAATCTACTCAAGTTATAATTGGCCATGGGCGAAGAGAGCTTTGCAGTCTAGTATTAACAAACGTACATATGTTATATTTTAAGTGAATTAGTAACACAACATCGGCCTGTTTGCATTGTATATCAGATACAATCAATAATTTTTCGAAGCACGAGTCCAATTTAAGGCTCTAAAATCTTAGAACATAGACCGAAGGTGGAAAGGCAACATCAACCATTATTGTAAAACTTCAAGAGATGAATGAAAGGTTTTGAGATTGTTCTATCATACCTGTTTATCCTTGACTAGTCCTACCACTCCACCAAGATTCTTTGCAACTTGAATTTGGTCTCCTAATGGAAAAATTCAGCGTCACATGAATGTTTAAGCAACAAGTCAAGTATTTGAACGGCATACAACACAAGGATCATTAAGGATTATTGCATGTGTATTGTATTATAAGCGTGGTGAAACAAAGACTTCAAAATGTTTGAATGAACGGTTGGTCGCCCGCGGTCACGGGCTCCTCACTTTGGTTACTTGTGTTCTACAAAACCCATGTTTTCTTTCTTCTTTTTTTCCCCCATGCATTTTGGATTTTAGTCATATGTTTCCTTCTGCTTCAATTCGAGGACTAAGTTGTAATTAACTTTCTGATGGCTACATTCATTTTGAGGATAGACAGACAGATACAATCCACCTCCAAAGAATTATTGACCATCTAACTTATTTCCAACGCAGCCTCTCCTTCTGGAACAATTCAATCCTCCTCTCTATCCCTCTGCCAGAAAAAGTCAAAAGTCAACTTCAACATTCTTGAGCACAAATGCTATTCCAAACTTCCACTCAACAGCAACACCAAACAAAGCTAAAAGATTAACCATGCACGCTGGGTGGCTCCTTATTTGCCAGTAAGTTATAAAATTAACCCTGATTTTATTTCGTAACGGATTTATAGATTAAGTCGTTAAGAGCATTTATCCTTACACTTGATGTCATGTGTCCGATTCTTCCACTCCCTCGTATGTATAAAGTTCCTACCACATTACTCACTGTGTCAAGACTCAAAATTTGTACAACTTTGAGTTCCATATCTCTGATTCTTTTTCTCTAACAAAGCACATAAGTCAACAATGAGATCTGGTTGCTGCATGGGGCAAACAAAATGACATCTCTATCTTTAAAGCATAGGGTGGCAGGACTATAATTGGATTTACAATTTACAAAAGCCAGAAAGAAAAAGTTGTACACTCTTTTGTAAAACCATTTTCACATGCCTGATCCTGAAAATTTTATCCAAATAGTGTTTTCGTATTTGAGGCTTTTTCTTATTTGCTAGCAATAGCTCTTGAAATTTCATCCGTAGGGTCCTCAAGCTTTCAAATAAAGCCTTGCGGCCCGGTGATATGCTGGCATGGCAGTAGAAGCTATGGCCATATATTCCTCCCTCAGTATTCTATTAGGTACTTTGTTAACAGACAAAGTTATCAATCTGGTACTCATTCCTGTGTGTGTTTCTGCTTTAATGGCATGAATGGCTATAATTAATGAGCAAGAAAAATCATTTCAAAATCAATCATTATGTCCAAGTATTAATTAGTTTCTCACTGAAGTGATGAGCATTATTGTATTCCAAATGAAAATTAAAGCCCAAAATTATGGCAAATGGTACGAGCTAGAGTTTAGGGCTTCCATTTTTCATTTTCGGTGACGAGAGATTGTGCTTATGTGTAAAATTACTTCGTTTTGAGGTTCAAAGGCTTTTTTTTTTTTTTTTTCAATTTCGAATTTATTAGAGGAAATTTTTGTATCTAGCGGTCACACCGAGAAATTCTTCACAACAAAGATCGGAACAATGAATAAATGATTCGATTAAATATAGGGAACTTCCACTTGGATAGTTCACATCACTTTGTGACATGCACGACTGCAAGATTAATTGACTTATATATTTTTATAAACAAAGCATATATATATTTAGACCTGAAATCATATATTAAGCCACTGCCTGGAAAGCTAAACTGCATCCTGGAAATTGACTTGAAAACAATGTGTGAGTTGCTCTCTTGCCACCACTACATTTCTGAAAAATGAAACACCACCTAGGACGAAAAGATTGAGGATCTTTTTGAAGAGAAAATACAGGAAGAAAGTCAAAAATAAAAATAAAATTTGACTCTAAGATCAAAAGCAGCTGATAATCAGCTAGCTTTTCGGATTAGGGTTTAGGTGTAAGTTGCTTTGAGATTTGCGTTTAAACAGTGTTTGAACATAACATATTAACATAATCCTGTGGACTGTGGTTTTCCCAATAATCTAATCATATGAAAAATATTTACCTCCCCATGTTTTAGTTTTGAATCAAATCACTTTCTCTGTGAGGTGAAACAATAAAAAAAGTCACTTTCTCTGTACGCCCCCACCAAGCTATATGGTCTTATCTTCATCCAATTAGAAAGGGTTGAACAAAGAAATGAACATCGTCCACCAAAGTTGGACATTTTGGTTGAAAAATGCAGGGTTTGGTCGTTAAATTACACCCAACAACACCAACTTACTTAACCACTATTGTAGCATTGACCAATCTTACCCCCAAAATCTGCTTCATCAGATTCAAATCTATAATAAGCCTTTAAGCAAGGGTCATATGAGTTATTAATGCTAAGTAGTTCTGAATACTTTAAAGTTTGACGTAGTGTTAATTATGTAAATTTTGATTTGAATGAGGTTTAAGTCACCAAAAGTTGAATATTTGTGATGGTTGTCGAGATAAGTACTCTATCGCTGGAGCTATGAGATTATAGTAACATTAATTATCATTGAAAAACAAGTATGAATTGTGACATCACTCATATAACATTAATTTGTAATGATCGTCAAGATAAGTACTCTACAGTTGGAGCTACGACACTATAGTAACATTAACTATTGCTGAAAAACAAGCATGAATTGTGTCATCACTCGTATATTTTCTAATAGAGGTGAACATTTTTTATGGAAGTAAAAATGACTTTGAAAATGGGTAGTAGGAATGGTATTTTTAACTAAATTACAATAGAGAAACTCAAGTCAAGTGTCAAAGTGACAAAAAAGCCAGCAATGGTGTCTATGAGGGAAAGCACTGAGAAATGGACATGAGGTGGGGTTTGAAGTCTTTTCCTTCTACCCTCTGCCCTCATATTTGGACCCAAATATGGGTTGCCGTCTTCTTTTTAATTTTTTCTTCCTCTACCAAAACAAAAGTCCAAGTCTTCGAGTCCTAAAAGTGGAGGTTTACAAGTTACAACAACTCTCTCTTGTCTTTTTAGTCCTTGCCTTCTTCTGTCCATTGAACCAACACCACACTCTCTCCACCTTCGTCTCTTTCTCAAGTTTTGAGTTCAAAGATTTTTCCTTTAGTCTTCTCAAAGAACAAGTCCAACTTTCTTTACCACTTGGCCTCTTCAACTCTCTCTCTCTCTCTCTCTCTCTCTCATATTTAAGCCTCATTTCCCTTCGCTTCATCTAGAGAATTGATTTTCAAAGCAAAACGCATTTCCCATCTGGGTTCTGCTCATTTCCTCAAAAACCCAAAACCCAAATTCCATTATTGGGATTTTTGAGGTAAAGCTCCAAGCTTTAGCTGTGAACAACGAATAACAATGGGAGAATTATCCCCTTTCGGTCGAACACTAGACGACTCAAACGCCGTACAGCTCACAGGAAAGATCATGATGATCGCCGTTCTGGTTCTCTTCTTAGTAGTTGTCTTCGTCCTCTGCCTTCATCTCTACGCCAAATGGTACTGGTGGCGCGCCGATGACGACACCTCCGTTAACGACCAATCTCGCCGCCGCCGCCGCCGCTTTGTTTTCGCCCCCGGCCAGGACACAGTTGCCACCGTAAGAAAAGGGCTCGACCCTCTGGTCCTCAAGTCCCTGCCAGTGCTGGTGTTTCCTTCAGAGGACTTCAAAGATGGCCTTGAATGCGCAGTTTGTCTCTCTGAGCTTGTTCAGGGCGAGAAGGCCAGGCTGCTTCCGAAATGCAGCCATGGCTTCCATGTTGATTGCATTGACATGTGGTTTCAGTCTCACTCAACGTGTCCAATCTGTCGTAACCCTGTTGCTCCTGAGAGCTCTGTTGATTCTGGTGCTGCTGGTTCTTCTTCTGCATTGGCAGAGAGTGATAGTGTTCAAATTCTATCACCAGCTGAGAGTTTGGCATCTGGGTTTTCAATAGAGGCTCCAAATTTCCCAACAAATGTGTTGTTTTGGGGGAACCAGACCCAGGTGAGCTCTGGACCTGGTTCTGGTTTAGAAGAAGGCCCTTCATCACCACCCATGTGCCCATCTTCTTCATCTTCACCTTCATCTTCATCTGCTATTAGTAGGCCAGATGGGATGTTGGTGATTGATATACCAAGTCAAACCTCATTGGCATCACCTTCGCCTTCCCCTTCGCCTTCCGGCAATAGGTTCGCCCCCGATGAGGACTTGAAGTCTCCGGCTACGACGAGGTTGAGGTCACTCAAGAGGCTCTTGAGCAGAGATAGGAGGATAAGTCCCTGCAGTCCTAGTTCTGTTGATGTTGAACAAGGAGGTGGGAGAGGACAGAGTTAGAAAGCAGAAATGCTCTAGATGCTTGCACATATTTGATAATTATTGATTTGAGATAACTATTTGGGACCAGGGAGATTTGGGAAGGAAATATTTTGGCGATGGGAATTGGCTGTTTGAGAGGGTCTGATAGATGTGCAATCTTGCATCCCTGAGAATTGATTTAGGTTCTTTTGGAGATGAACATCAAGCATGTCTTGTGTCAATTTTTTAATTTGCTCATTGTTCTTTTATTCTTGGAGAGAGAATCAAAAAGTGTAGCTTGAGATCTCTAAGCAGTCCTTCTGACCGCCTCTTATGCAACAAAGTTGTAATGTATATCTCTTACTTCAAACCAGAATTCGAACAATTTGTTTGAATTGAATGTATATTGTGTAAGCAAAATGCTGGCGCAGTCTGCCTCATTATGAGTCTGATACCTTAAACCCTTTGTTTGGTAATGAAAAAGAAAAGAGTTAAATTTCTTAACTTTTGTATTGTTTGGTTGGTAAAAAGTGGAAATTTTCTCTTAATTCAATTGATTTTCTAAATTAAATTAGGAACCAAAATGCAGTACTTGGTGCATGGCGCAAAACTTTATCAATTTCCTCTTTGATAATGACCTCATAAAGAAATACAACCACCTGCCTTGTCTATGGTGGTGTTTCTACTGGCTTTCAAACGGATCATTATCTTTCTCAATTCTTTCCTTGTGTGAATTTTAAAAAGATGAATATAATTAAGGGCACCAACAACTAAGGCTTCATTTCTCTGTAAACAAACATCATATGTTTTGTTATTATGCTACCAGTTTCTGTTCTGAGGCCAAACAAATGGTAAAAAGGCTTGTGATCCACCATATAGTGAGTTTGTTGATACTAGTTGTATTGTATGGTACCTACAAGTCATCTTTAATGGTTTTTTGCATGTGATAGGCATGGGTTTTTGGATGCTGAGGCTCATTCCTGAAGCTTCTAACAAAATAACAGCAGCACATGTATGAAGTAAGCATTTTTTCTTGTCATAGTTAGGAAGGGGGAGGGGGTATTCTCACACACACACACGGTGCCATGGCGATCGAACCGCAGACCACTAACCTGCATGCTGACATCTCTACCATTGGGCTAAGACCCCATTGGCGGATGAAGCATTTGCAGAAATATTAAAAGCTAATTTCTTGGGCAAGTATAGTTTCTCTCTCAGCAGAA
The DNA here is from genome assembly GCF_965620075.1 of Prunus avium. Classification (NCBI taxonomy): domain Eukaryota; kingdom Viridiplantae; phylum Streptophyta; class Magnoliopsida; order Rosales; family Rosaceae; genus Prunus; species Prunus avium. The sequence goes on from NC_142286.1 coordinate 2,294,780, forward strand.
GCATTGTATATGAGGCATTGTTGCGCAAGTATAGTTTCCCTCTTAAAAGCTAATTTCTTTTTACTTAAAATAGGCTTCCTGCTGATTGGCCAAAAATTACTTCTTTTCAACTGCTCAGCATGACACATGAATAGAGAAATTATGAAGATATATTTGAAGTTTGAATGAAAATAAAACATCAAAAACACTGTCCAGAACAATTTGAATATGCTCTAAGTTTGGTTTGATGGATAATCAAGGGCATATGCAATTTTTGCTACACAGATAATTGCTTCCTTTGATTACTGACAAACCACAAGAAAGGAAATCAATACAAGGCTAAATTGACTTGGCTGCCAAGGATTCGAACTTTTGTTTTAGACAAAACACAATAACATAACACCTAAAGGATTTGCAGCTTTTTCCATATGCTTGGATGATTCAAATTCAACCAAGATGTAGAAAATTCCCAAGTTTCTTCCATTTGATGATCCAACTACATTTCCATGACAGCCCATTCATTGTAGTCCATAAGTTCACGGCACTTCAGCAAAATTGTCATATTAAAGTTTCTTGTTCTTGCCACTAAAACTTACCACCATATGGTTTCATGATTTTGTTGAACTTCTTCCATGATGCAGAAAGGTTAAGATTCAATTCTCTATAGCCAACTTCTTCATGACATTCTATCTCACCAGATAAACGGGCCCATAGGTTTTAACAACTTGAGGGCTGCCATTGTTGTCAAGACACACATAGGGTATTGCATTGTCTGATCTCTTTGTGGGGTTGAAAAGACTGGCGATAGGCCCAGATGTTGGACGCCGGTGCCTACCATCCATAACCTTGCCGGTGCCATACACTGGACCAGAAACATTTGTCCGCCTTGTATTAGAAACATGAGATATGGTTTCTGGTTTTATGCTAGTTTTGTTCATTTTATCTCCTTTCAACCATGGAAATAGAAACTTTTTCCATGATTTCTTCTTCTTCTCTTGGCCCAATCTTCTTTCTCCACCTTCTTCTGGATAGCCTGATGATTTCTGGAAGTCTGCCTCAACTGCATAGTGTTTTGCTTCTTCCAGAAACTGACCATATTTAAAAAGTTAAAACCAGATAAAATTAGCAAAGAGAATGTGCAATGTGACATTGAATAACAAACTTTTCTTTTCAGGCCAAAAAATGACAAACTCAGATTTGATATCTAACCCTGTACAATGCAATAGCTAAAAAAATAAAGTAGAGGCTGAGGAAGTTCTATAATGATGATCATGTCTTGGACATGTAGTTTTGACATGTATTCAATTTTTTTAATAGTCTAGATTTTTAGTTAATAAATAAAATTGAATTGATACATACGTTGTTATCATAGTGGTTTTTTCTCGTTCAACAAAGTAGTTTTTTTATTCATAATGGGGGTATGAAGGTGGCAATGGGGGAAATCCATTACAAACATCAGATCATCTAACCTGATAAAAGTCAGCCTGAGGATCAAATCCATTGCCTTCATGTTCCATGTCATACTTTGGGTGCACAGGAGATTTCTTCATAGTTGCCTAAATAAAAAGAGGAACAAGGATAACAATCTAGGAAAGTTTGCAATTGATGACTTATAATTGATAAAGACCATGAAATGAAATGAAATGAAATGAAATGAAATGAAATTCTCATCTGGCTCTACCATCAGTTGAAGAAGACCAAAACAACCAGAAAGCTCTGAAACTTAAAGTGGTCCATTGTTCTTCAAAGCATTTATCAGAAAGGCAGAGAGCCAACCACCCTTGTAGAAAACCCAAATGAAATTACTACTTAAAGGCCATATTGGTGATGGGAAATCAAATCAGAAATGGTAGTTGAAATGGCAGTGTTAAGTTTCTCTCTCTTTCCATAATGCTTAAGAAAGCAGGACAAGATATATACAGCAAGCAAGCAAGCATCAATATGAACCAAAAGTGACACACAACATGAGCAACATACTTAAAGCAGCAGCTCACTTGATGAGGCAAACGTATCAGATTCTAATTAAGCACTTGAAAACCAAACGCATTATCACTTAAGGCAAACATTAATTAATATTATTAATTAATCACTGTTTTATGACCTTTACAGTGGATTAAACAACCCCACACGAAAAGAAGAAAGATACCTTTTGTCATTGGGACTGGGTCATGTAGGATTGCGACAAATGCGGAGCATGTTTCGGGGGCTTTGAGGATTTCTCTGGGAAAAGTTTTTGAGTAAACCTCCCTCCATTTATGGCGTGCAGCAAGGAGCTGCCTGCTTCAGTGCTATTTGTCCACAAAACAAACCAAATATTAAAAAATAGTAAGAAAGAAAGATAGAAAAAGTAACTTGCTTCAGTATACTGCTCCTATGAAGCAGGCCAGAGGCAAGCAACCTTAGCTTATTTGGATCAAGCCATTTAATTATATTATAAACTAAAAAGCTATTGACAGTCTGCAGCAAATTACAATCAAATGTGACTGTCACTGTTGAATGTGGCTTTGAGTTTGAGTGTAGTGTCCTACAACATTTTCCATGCATGTTTACTAATATATAATCAGGTGAGGAGAAATTGAATTGAGAAAAGTCAAAATCCAACTTCTTATTTTGATTCTGATTACGAATCAGTAAACATGCCATTAATACGATGATTTTGAAGCCTACCTCAGGTCAGGTGTAAAATTATACTTTTGAATTGATAAATGGTAACATCTTTCATGAAACATGAGAATCAAAGTTAAAGGATTTTGTGGGGTTTAGCTTTTATACAATCCAAGTAACAAACTTTTAACCAAAGTCATCACCCTTGCTCTACGTCATCTCATACATGTTGCAATCATGGAATGGATTGTTCTAATTCCATCGTTTTACACTTCTCAACCTTATTAGTGAAGAATAGTTTAGTAGCTGAAACGAGGAAAAGATAATCTAGAAAATGAATAGCCAGGGACAAAAACGAGTTTTCGGTTTAGTCAAAACCCTGAAATGAGCTTTCAGATCACTACTTTATATGTGAGAGAGAGAGAGAGAGAGAGAGTACCAAGCCAAAGTTGAAACAGAAACTCCACTAAAGTTGAAATAACATCACAAGCATGTCATGTTTGAACATTGACAAACAACGACCAAACATTGACATAGAAGGAAAAACATCAGCCAAGCGATTCAACTGACCTTAGTATCAACCTCCTATACAAAATTATATTAGATACAAGATAAACCTAAAGGAGTATTTGGAACAAGTCCACTCGACTTGCAAAACGTTTTATGTCCACGGGACCCCAATAAATTTTCTACTAGGGCTGTAAGATACTAAAGTTGAAGTAGAGGCAGCGCCATTACAACACCAAAGACGGAAATTAGCAACAACATCATCCAGGTTGGGAATGACTGCTTTTTGTTTTTCCTCGCCTCCTTCAAGGCATCTAGTCTTTTCATACCTCCTGTTGAGTCATCAACCTTTTCCAACAAAGGCCTGGAATTTTCTTGAGATGACTCAGATGACACCCGCTCTGTAATAAGCTGCTGCTGGTTATGCTTCTCCACATACTCGGGAAACATTTTCCGGAATGTTGGACTGTTTCCATAGAAAATTGTTAGACAGTACAATACAGATTCAAACTTGTCACACAGAACCCCAGAAACAAGCTCAAAAGTGGAGAACCCACACTAGGGTCAGAACAAGAAGCATGGGACGCTCAACCACAATCATGTATGAACATATTTTACTTTTGCCCTTGTGTGGCTTATATCATCAAAAGATAGAGAATATGAAACAAACTGTAGCAGGTCCAACAGACTTACTTTTTAGAGTTAAACGCAAGAGAAGCCTTTGCCAAACGTTGCTTCTCAGCAGTAGTAGTGTTCACACTGCCGGTAGTGGGACTGTTGTCCATCTGCATTAGAAAAGAGAAATTGAAACATTAAAGATGCTTCAAAGATCTGCCAACAAAAGGATGTGAAATTCCCAACCAAGATAACTATTAAATCTACATAAGAAAGTATTATCTGTTAAAAAATAAGAACAAGTTACAACAGAAAAAGATTGGCTGAACTACTGAAATATGCAGGAGAAGGGACATAAATCATCAAGGTTTGTTTATATTTAAAAATACAGCTACCTATACTTTGAGTACCATCCAAACAGATTAAACTCTACTAGGATCGCATCAGTAAGTTATAATTTTCGTTAAGCAAATGGAACTAAGGCAAAAACAAATTAGCATGCGAAAGAGGCACAATCAACTCACCATAAATGAAAGAAGCCCCGTAAGTATGCTGCATTTGTGAAGAACAGATGTTAGTGGAATTACAACTTACCACAAGTATAATATAAACAATAGCAACTCACTAACAAGAGAAAGCACACAAATATAATTAACATAAAATATAATTAAATAAATAAATAAAAAGCTCCTTCTAAACCCAGATGTGTCTAACCTTGACACAGACCACATTGGATTCCAACTTTCAGGATGGACTGCAAAGAAGCATAGGTAGACATGAAGTTAGTTATTTAAAAACAAAAAAGCACACTCGCACAAAAAAAGAAACATTCTATTTCAAAAAAAAACTCCATAAAACTTACAATCACTCATAGACAAACAAATTTTCTTCTGAGTCATGAATCTTCCATTGGGAGTAGTCATACTACAGACAGGAAGTAAAGTGTAATTTAGAATCAACAACGTGAATGCACACATAAAACAATTGCATGCTCAGAAACACAGAATTTCTCATAAACATTAAAAAATAAATTTTCTTCATAATTTTGACATACAAAAAGTACATACCTGATTCCTGGTGGTTTATATGGATATTCTGGAGGAAACTTGATCTTTCCATAGTAATATCCACCTATAATGCGTAGAGCAAAAAAAAACAAAAAAGCTAAGCTTTGATATCAAACCAAATGACTAATTTATGTAAAGTACCGAATATCATACACCAAATACAGAAAAAGGTGGGGTGTAACATAAGACAAACCTGCAAAAGGTGTTCCTTCACTTCCCTCCAACACGTAGTCTGAAGCATGTGATATAAAGAGTAAAGATTAAAATACCCAAACAAAATGAAATAAATTACAATATGACGAAGATAACTGTACCTACACACTTAGAAATACTATAGAAGAAGGATTATGGGAAGGATGAATTACACAAAAAACAGATTTATCGTGTGTTTGCTTTAGATTCTGCACTTCCAATGTGACTAGAAGTATGGTCGCACATTAACCTCTCGTGATGATAGTCAACTGACAGGCTTGACATATCAACAAAAAGATAATATACCCTACATTGTGAAAACCATGTTTGACAACTTTTTTTTTTCTGGGAAAAAACAAAACAAAACTGTTCTTGAGAACTAGTATGGAGTGTCTAACCTACAAAAGGCCTTATCATAATTCCCTTACTTCACAATGTTGAACCAACACCTTTCGGAATTTAAAAGTTTTGAACCCTTGTCCCGTGACTTCATCCTCATTTCACTAAAATCCTTAAATTAACATAAACCAACCCTAGAAGTGGCATTTAATGTTAGTTAATAGGGAAAATACCAAAAATGCTCAAACCCGGCATAAATTATAATGAAGTTTGACAAATCCCATTTCCACTGTACTGGACTGAAATTTCAAGAAGGCAGGAGATAGAGGAAATTTCAGTTGCACTTCAAGCGTCATAATTTTTTAACAATGCTGGTCAATGCTGTAACAATGCCTTAACTGATTTTGCAAAATGTGATTCTTATGCCACATCTTGCTCAAAGTTTTAGGCACATATGAGCAAATGAAATTCACCTTATTTACTCACTAAATATTGGAACCACAACTCTTTGTCTTGCTGATATAAAGAGAGCCAAAATGTCACTCGAAACTCAAATTTTCATATAGCGTTTTTTAATTGAAACAAATTACAAATACACCAAGAAAAATCCTATTTGAATTTAAAGGAAGTCAGTTGCGAATAAACTTACGCCACTCGAGAATATCATTTGGCGAAGGACGGGCCACAATATGAGAAACTGGTTCCTGTACATCAGCATATAGCACTATTAGCAACATCCAGAAGGATAAAACATAATAAAGTTCCAGGGTAGTCAAAAGGAGACATCAATTCTTAAACTAATGCACATATATCGGCTATAGTTCCAAACCTACGAGAAAAACAATAGCACTCGCACATATATCAGCTATAGTTCCAGACCTATGAGAAAAATAATAGCAATCAATCTGTTCAACAACTCAAAAATTACACAAAACATGGAGAGGAGCCAAACTCCATACCATGATGCGATCAAGAAACTAACTGAAAGAAAACAAAAGGAGAGATTTAACTGTCCAATTTATGAATGTAACAAGACCAAAAGATTACACTAAAAGTATATATGAGAACCATATACTGATATTGCAGTGAAACATCAGAATATATACACTGGTCAAGCAAGCAAATTTAATCACAAAGAACATAATTAGGATCTAAATGATATGAACTGATTATAACAGAGATTTGAAAACAAGTTGAGATGAACAAAAGAAGTCATACTTTGCAGAGTGCTCTATATTCCTTCTGGAGGCGCTTGACACATGCTTTCTCCGCCATTTCACAAAAAATGTAGCGAATAATATAATACTGAACTTCTTTGGTTTCAAATGTTATTACCAGTTCTCTGATAAACATAGAAGAAAATAACACACAAAGTTAGACTCTTATGAAGCAATCAACTTTACAGATCAAAGTGAGAATGTATTAAATTAAACCATTTACTGGACAAAAATAAATGTAAATTTAGTATAATCAACAAGTTGTCAATTTACCGTTCAATTAGAATTTAGGGTTTTAGCATAGAAAATCCCAATATAAAAAATTGCCAACTCCAATTGCAATCTCTACATTTCACCCTCTTCATTTATCTGTTTAATTAAACTATATTAACAACAAACCTAATCATAAATTCCTAACGTCAAGCACCAAACTTTAAGCCTTACGAATTCAACCACGCAATAAAACTCAACATTTAAAAACTAAAAATTCACAAAAAAAATACATATAGAACTGTTATGCAGGAACGTAGATCGGAACGAGAAAAAATTGAATTTGGAGCAAAACCTGATGAGATCGGCGTTTGGGGGATAAGCAAGAGACCTCGATCGCACATGTATGCGTTTACGAAGACAATTGCAGCTGAAAGCAGAAGGACGACGTCGTATTCAGCGATTTCCAATTTAACGATGTTTTCAAAGGCGTTATTTGTTAAGTCAGTCCCCCCCGACAGTCTCAGCTTCCTACCCTTCTTTCATAGGACCACAACTGATCCGGTCAACTTCAAATGACCGTTATACCCCTGATTCTCCCTTCTGCGAATGAGGTCGGTTGCTTTTTAAGGGTAGTTTAGTCAACCTAGATGAGATGCGCTCACTTTTTTTTTTTTTGGGCCTCTTCTAAAAAAATAGAACTCCTATATATTCCGGAAATAAAATTCCAAAGAAAAAAAAGGCAATAATACATAAATGATAAATCAAGTACAATCATATAATGGGATTTACACATGTGTTCAATACACACCACAAAAACATTATATCTAATTTTCACTCAATATATCTTAAATTTTTAAATTTAAGTTTTATTGGAAAATCTTTTTTTTGCGTTACAATGACGGTTGCTAGTCATAATCCAACATGTCGGCATATTTATGTTTTTAATATGGCCGGAGGAGATAAAGTAAGGTTGAGTAAAACTTGCATGTAACATATTTCTTACTCATTTCTATCTCCCGCCCACATCAAATGATCATGTGGGTTAAAGTTTTATATAAAAAATAAAAAGAATTAGGGTGAGATACAGCCCGCCCAATTCTCGATTTGCCATGACGTACATTGTGACCTGTTGAGCTTTCTTTCCAGAAGTGGAAGACTTCCCTCTGTTCCTCTCCATCAGGAAATCTCTATCTTCTTTCTTCAGTTCTTTTAATCATTGGTAAATGGAAACAGTCTCTCTGTATATCCTTATTATTACTTGCTGATCAAGAAAATTATGGAGAAAAAGAAAATGACAACGCAAACATAAAAATAAAAAGGCAATACCACAAGATCCAAGAGCTTCCTCAAAAGAGTACAAAAAAAGTGCCAAGCCAACTAGTTTCAGTCATCAGCAGCTGTTATCATATTTCTAGATCCAACACTGTCCCAGTAAACAAGTACCACTGCCTAATCACTAATAAAATTATAATAAACAACCCTTTTAGCTTCCCAAAAACAACATTACTACTATTAATATAAAATCACATGCCTCATCACATGACCCCAATTGCAGAAAATTGCAAATAAAAATATAAAAATATAAGGTGGATACATGACACATCATCATTTTCTTCTCCAAAATCTGCAGGTCAGAGTTGCAGCATGTAACAGTCAAAGTTGAGCACATGATCCCACTGATATCAGATCCCAATTGGGATTTTTCCCTTTCTTTTTTTTTTGAAACATAAATTTTGGTATATAAATCAAAGACTAGACCATCATTTCATTTCATATCTAATCATAGGCTTCAAGTTTATCTATCTTATTCACACTCACTGAGCAGATGAATATGAAGACTTGGTCTAGAGTTCTAGCTGCTCTGGCTCTTGCTCTTTCCATGGTGCTCTCAACATGGCCTGATATTGCAGCAGCACAAGCTCGTCCATTAACTTCCGCTTCTGCTTCTGCATCGAAAAAAGCAGCTTCTGCATCTTCATCACAAGGTCTTGAAGATTTGAAGGCAAAGAAGAAGAACCCGTATAAGCAAGTTGGCTCAAGCTTTAGAAGAATACCACCCAGCACTTCAAATCCCACACAGAACAAGTAAAGTATACTTCCAAGCTCTTTCATGCCTCTCTCTCTCTCTCTCTCTCTCTCTCTCTCTCCCTCTCTCTCCACCACTTGAAGATTTCCCATAATTGACCTCAGTTGCCTTGCTTTCTTTTTCCAGGTCCAATCCTCCATAAGGTGGCTGAAAGTGGAACTACAGAACAACAAGGGGTATCTAGCTAGCTAGCTTTCTCTCTCGTTCATTTTTAGACCACTTGTAATGCAACTGCAGTTTTGCTACCTAGCTAAGGTTTTGTTAGCTCTGATTTTGAGTGTAAATTTGTAGTCTTTTTGTGATGTATATATAGAAGAATAACATGTTTCTGTTACAATAACAAAAGGATTGAGAACCAAGATCAAGATCAAATGTTTTCTCCTCAATTTTGGTTTGAAACCACTGCAAAGTCACTGATAATATCATACTATTAACATTGTTATCACGTGCCTGATCACGTGACCCTTTATTGAAATATATACCTCACCGTTGTGGCCAAAGCATACAGCTCAGAGTTGCATTATGTAACTGAGAGTTCAGCACATGATTCCACTGATATCAGATCCAAATTTGGTTTATTTTTTCACCTGTTTTCGCACCAGAAAATTAGGTAGAAATCAACGACTAACACATCTATGATAATTACACAACGGTTTTTACATCTTAAGCGCCTATTTTTCACCTATTTTTGCACCATTTGTGTAATCACATCATAAACACCACGGCAAGGAAGAACCCTTGTAAAAGCAGGTTGGCTTGTCCTTCCAAAGGGCACCGCCAAATCCAACTCCTCCTTCATAGATGTCCGAAAGAGAGGAAGTACAGAACCAAACATGGGGAAACTCGGCAGCGTTAGTTTTCATTCATTCAAGGCTTTTGAAAGTAAATTTATCTATAATTTTCTTGATACATACAGAACAGTATCATTCCGTTACAGAAGGCTATGACTTAAAAACCTCAACTTGAAAAACAGGAACAAGAACAAAACAGAACTAAGAACTTTGCTCTCACACATGAAATTCTCCAATTCAGTTAGCCTATGCTACCAATTCAAACATCTCAAGACTAAGAGCAATTAAATAGTTATATCCAACCAGCATTTTTTTTCTTCTTTTTGGGAGCGCTTCTTCCAGGCTGGTATCTCTCCCTCTCCAACTGGGTTTATACCCTCTGCGGCGCTGGAGAAGGTTACAAAACATGAGATTGAAGCAGATGATCCACATCCTCATCTTTTCAACTTCTTAGGGGATTTTTGCAAAACATCCTCTCTGTGCCGTTTCTTCTCTGCCTTATCCATGGATTGGGATGTCCCCTCATCTGTGACTATATTCTTCGACTTATTCTTCTTCACTTTAGGAACATCCTCATCGGCCGAATTTCTTGCAAACTTCTTGCTGCTCTTTTCTGGTTTATTTGGTTTGCGTTTGAAGCCTGTTGTACTCAAAAATGGCGCAGGAGATGCCTGGAGATGTGCGATTTCTTCCCGCATTTGGTTTATTTTATTCGGTTGTGATGTCTTCTTAGAATCATCAGAAAGAAAGCTGCTGTTCTTTGACGGCTTGGTCTCACTAGAGCCAAATGTAGAATAGAATTCATTGAAAGTTGATTGTTTTGATTCTTGCCTGGACCTCCATTGATCAGGTCTAGCAGCAAACCTGTCATTTACACAAGGTTAAGTACATAAACTGCAAAGATTCAACTCCTAACAAATAATGCTAAAACTAAGTATCCGAAATGATAAATTTATGGTTTCTTCAAAGAAGTTTGTGCACAATTGAGCGACAGAAGATAGCCAGCTATGTGCTAATTACTTCGGTGAATTATTTAAGATACAAGAGCAAGCTTTCCTTAACAAAGAAAAACGATTGACACACATCCTGACTAACAATGAAGCACATAAAAATCTTGATATTCTGAAATAGAACATGGCCAACAGCTTACCCATCAACATCTAATTTCCTCATGAGATGAGGACCTTGCTTCGTATTCCAAAGCTCACTTTGCACAGTTAACAACTCAGATACTATGGCCTCTCTCAGTGAGATGTTACCCACAGTAAAACACTTTTCAACAGTAAAGGAACCAGATGATTGCAATGAAAGCTCTCCAAAATGTCCACGAAGCCTTCAAAGTATGCAACAGAAGATCCAATTAAAAAATGTTTTAATTGCCTAGAACCATAAGACAAAAGCAAATATATGGGCATCCTGATAGATACACAGGCTATGTAAGCATACAATCTACCAATTAAGTTACACAGCATACTTCATGATTAGTCGGCGCTTCAGTTTTGCAGAAGCATCTGAACTTAGAAAAGCTTCAATAACACGAGCACCTCCAGAATCTTTAGCAGCTTCGAGGATATTATCAGCATTGAGGGATGTAATACTTGTAATGAAAGGCTGTATAAATTCCTGTGAAGTGAAACAGTAAATCAGTAGAAACAAATACAAGATTGCAATGCAAGAACCAATTAAGTGAACGAGCTTCAATCCTAATTGCATTATTTTATTTCCTGAATGTCCTAACAAGAAAATATGAATTTATAATTGCAGTGACCAAACTCAATAGATTTTCTCTAAAAAGGCAAAACTGAAAATAGATATTCCATCAATGGAAACAGAATATTACATAGAGAGAAAAGATGACATACAAAGGGGGTGGGGGTGGGGGGTGATTTTCTTTTAAATGGAAATGGAGAGAGCGAAAGTGCAACAGTGGAAATGCTACAAGTATTTATTTCAATATTTTAAGAAGCATCACAATATGCTAAAACTATATAACTATATATAGAAACACCCAATATGATAGTTGGGGGCTCTGATTTGAGTACAACTACGAGAAAGGTTCCATACATTTTGAAATCGAAAAACTCCTTGCAGAATCAAAGAACCCATTACGTGCATTTTAGCACCGCTTGGCCAATTCCAATTAGACTTATCTTCACAGTAGAAATAGCTGTCAAGAAACAGTATCCGGGGAACAATGCATGTCGAAGATTCATTACTTGAATGTATAGCCGTAGCAAGGGCCTCACAACACTGTCAAACATGTAATGGAAACATAACTACGATCAGAATGAGTATCAGGACTCACAACCAGAACAAAGTCTTGTTAACAAGTAAATACCATCCATGATCCATCTAATTTATTTATCAGTAAAACTGTAATTGAACTGATTGTTGGGGGGGGAACCACAATTTGGCAGAATATGTTAAATTTAAAATACACAAATACCGAGGTGAAATTAAAGAAATTATGAACGATAACACAAATTCTTTTCTGACCTTATGTTCATAAATATGAAGCCTCTGACTTGCAGCAATCAGCGAAGCAATGACTCCTGATTTTCCCATTTTAAGCAGATCCTTAAATTTCGAACCAAGCTCCTCCCAGATCACCTCCATCTAATGGACAAATTGGCAATAAGGTGTTATGACAGATTGAAGACCACCTTTTGCATGGAGATATGCCAAAGTAGCTAAAATAGGAGAGCAGTACAGAAAAGTAAATGGAATAGGCTAATTTGAAGTTAACATTTATATTAACTCCGCATAATGGAAATGCTAATCGAAAAGAATTACAGGGTGCGGTGGAGCATGATGAGGGGTATAAAGTGTCAAAAAGCAGCATTGTCACAAAACATACCTGATCTTGACTCCCTGCATGAGAAATTAGTGCTTGAATGACAAAGTTTCCACAATGATGAGATGAAAGCTCAAATAATGAGTTTCTAAAAACTTTTGTGAACATTTCATTGTACAAGACTTCAGGAGCCACTTCCAAAGCAACCTGCAATGTTCAGAACATATAACTAAAATGAAGATAAACCAAACTACAATCAAGGAGAAAAGGATAGCAGAAGATAAATAGATGTCTTGTCATCAGTCCTTCACATTCTGCAGATTTGGCCAGCTATATCTTGTTTTTTGTTTTATTTTTAAATTTTGGGGGAGGCAGAAGCTGTGTTACCCGTTAGAACTGCATAGTTACAGCTGCAGGTACGAAAAGATTATTTTGATCCCACAATTGACTAAAGGAAGTTTAATTGTTAATGTAGCATAACCATCTCACTAACGTATAAGCTCAAACAAGTTATGATTGTAGTAAAGGCTATATAAAACTACACAAATTTCGTCACATCGGAATATTGGGATGAAATCAGTTAGTAGTTTTCAGAAAATGATTATCAAGATTGATTTCCGTCATGCCATTTATGACACCAATTTGATATCAAATTGACAATTTATAAAGGCATGCCTGGATTAAGCACACAATTAATAGAAGAACATGGCAACTTGCCCTTTTGTAAAATTTCACGCAGGAATAAGCATTGTTCATGCAAACTTTATGAAGAAAGTGTTTACCTCCATTAAATGGCTAAATGCTGTTTCTTTCATAAGATATAAAATATTTCTCGCTTTAGTCGTTTTAATGGAATCTCCTTCTAAAATTTCTTCCCTGGTACATCCAATAAGAATGGGAATTATTTGCAACAGCTTTTCTTCATCTCCTGCTAACAATTTCAAAGCACTCTGCCGGGCAAAAAAAAAAAATTGTTATAATACAATTCAACATGGACACAGACCATGCACGTATATTGCAAACGAAAAAGAAAAACAAAAAATAAGACTATGAAAAGAACTTGATTCTGTAGAAATCCTAGGCATCCAAAAGATCAAGTTTTAGATGATCAAATTATTATACTTGACCAATTTCATCCATGAAGGAGTAACCTCTCACCTCAAAAAAAAAAAAAAAAAACTATACCACAAATGCTTAAATGAAAGGAAAATTTGCTCCCTCCCCTTTTCATAGATGAACAAATAAAGGGGAAAGAACCCACTGACCACAAAATAGACTTCCACACTTAGAATTGGGTATATTAAATTTGTCACAAATTTTGAGAAGTATACTCTGGTGGATTGTCTTAAGACTCATCAGATGCTAATCAAGTATCACAAATGGAGATCTGGACCATATATGAAAACTGACTTATGGAGTTGTCAACACTATATTACGAATTAGGATGCTATTAACCAGGTTGTATATTTTACTTATTAAGATGCTATTAATACCATGTTGTCAACTCTATATTAACTTCTTCTTTTTTCACTTTACTTTTTTTTTTATACATTTGGTAATGAATAACTTATCAGTTCTCAATTGACATTCAAAAAGAAAAGCAACTCCTAGGTGTAGAAAAAAATAGTATGATAGAATATTAGAACTTGCCTGCAGAACCAAACTGCTGTACTGATCAACTTGCATGGTCTTAATGTTGTTCTGGATACACTTTGACATCCCTGAAACAAGAAAGTCAAGTAAACCTGGGAATCCCTGTACAGCCTGTGGTGAAATATCTGTGTCTGCTCGAGATGCCTTGAAATTCAACCGCTCTGCAAGGACTGAAGAAGACTTTCTCCGGTTAAACTCAGAAGAATCCAATGGTACTCCTTTAAAAAGAGAAAGAAGACTTCGTAGAACATGAGATCCATAGCAATCGCACATCAGATCACCAGGATTCTTTACAATCACCTGACAAGAAACAAAATATATTATATTATGAATTGAAGGGAAAAAAGAAGATCATAGTTTACATATGCCCCTACTACCTTTCTGTTTCAACTGTTTTAAATTTCTTAAAATGAAAGAAAAAAAGAAACTGGAAGTTTTTACATCACTTAATTGAACATTTAACATTCATAACCGCTAGCTTATTATAATCAAATTATCTGGATATCTTCTGGTTTTAAAATTCCAGAGATAGAACAGGCAACAACTGACCAAATGCTGAAGATATTGACCCAAAATCACTTCTTGTAATTAAGAACATCAAACACTTAATACCTTGCATATTGCATTTAGAGTGTCTTCAATAACAGAATAGACATCGTTGTCCTGAAGATGCTGCGATAAAGACTTGATTGCAGTCTCAGCTACATGAGAACCAGAACGGTCCATTGCAATAGAAGGGAAGTCCTTTGCGCAGCTTCGAAGGAAAGAACAAAGAGAGTTAACGTCACAGCCCTCAAGAAGAGTCTGCATAGTGTGGCTTAAGTAATAATCGGTTGCAAGTTCAAATTCTTTCCCCCTAGCTTCCTCCAGGGCATTACCACATACAACCGACCGCTCCTCCATATCAACCCCATTACTCTCAATAAGGTTAGCAATTTCCGAAAAGTACTTTGTGGTTTCGGGATCAACCTGTTTCCTACAACAAGTACTCAAAAACATTAAAATGCCAAACAATTCACAAAGTAACCATCTTTCTCAAAACCCGTCATTGAAAAAACTTATCATGTAATACCTAACAACTGCTCTTTGTGTTTCCCAATCGCTTTGACGTTGTGAGCCCCGCCCGGATCCATTTTTGTTGACATTGGCATCAAAGGAATTACTTTGTTTGTCAGGCTTTCGGCTCATACCCATTTTCTTTCTACTCCGTTTGTGTGAATTATCCTCATCACCCATTATGCCTACAAGTCGTCTCAATGGCAATGCCTTAGACCCAAAAGAAACCATAAGCAACCCTCCCAGCACCACTCACACACAAATTTCAACAGCTTCCTAGTATAAAACAGAATAACTACCAATAACCCAAACAAACAACAAAGAAATTAAGTCAGAGAACGTAAACAGCCAGCATGCTGAAAATTTAATAAACAAATGAAATCAATAACAAAAGTAGCTAACAGTATTTCTTCCAATAATATTATTGTTTGAAAACCTAGAAATTAGGAAAATAGCAAGTGCAATTCAATTCAGAAGAACAGATATATTATTACTACGAAACCAGTAATTTATTTTTATAAATGAAAAATGGGAAAAGATGAAGCTTACTTTTGCTTCTGTGGAGTTGCCGCTAGTCTGGTACTCTCTCTTTGTTCACAAACCTAACTAGAATTTGCACCAAAACGTTGTTTGCAATTTGCCTTCGCTCTAAACGGCTGCGTTTCGATCGTTAAGGGTTTAAGGGTTTTGAACGAAATTTCTCAACCCGACCCGACGGTATTGAGACCACATAGGAAAATAACCGAACTTCTTTTTTTAATCGGTTCAATTTTCTCACTGGGCCTAAACCTAAACATGACACAACAAGATCGGACCAGACTCATGGACATTGGCCCTCTACAACACAACTTACTAAAATTGTGATTTTTCTTCCTTTTCAGTCAATGTTATTACTACTGTAATCTAAAAGGAGGAGATTCGAAACGAGGCGGGTTGACTGACCTAACTCACGTCTGCAATAAATTCCTCCTAAACAAGAATCAAATACTTTTCAAAAATAATAATAAAACATGGTCTAATAGATGGAAAAAAAAAAAAAAGAAGTTAAAGAGTATCATTAGCTGCCCAACAAAATAATAATATGTGTTTTTTATTTATCAAAAAGATGTATTATCGAAATCCTAAATGGTTAGCATGAAAGTAGAGAGAACAATAACATGTGTTGTTGTTTTTGTTTCTGTACTCAATAACATCACATGCAAGTGTTCTTTAAGATATAATTAAAAAATAATACTGTGTTGTTATATTACGGTATTATTCATTTTTATATATATATATTCTTAATATTTTTCTTTATAATTCTTTGAAAAGATGCTCTGGTTGTGCTTTGAATACTGGAACATTGCACGGGTTTGTTCACTCTCTGACAGACTCTTTGGGTCTTTCTTTTCAACGAAGTTTCTTCTCAGCTCTCTCTAACGTCACAATTCTGTGGAGACAGATAAGATTAAAGCCTCATCTCTTTGGCTCTTGGCCCTTTGCTAAAAAGTATGTGTGATTTGGTTGGAGATTACATTGTTAGTGAGGATTGTTATATATAATTAACTAACCGGAAGAGCGAGCCACTTGTAACTCAAGTACTTGTAACTCAAGTGATCAAAGGCATTTACATTTAAGGTTCTAGACTCGATTCTCCGCTCTTTCAATATCGCTTATATTTATTATAAATAAATAAAAATTAAAGTTAGATATGTATGGTTGAGTGGGACGAGATGCATGTAGTACATGAGTCTCTGCCATCTCATTTTCTCTTTCTCTCATGCCTCATTGTCTTTCTTGTCATCTCTGTACCTATATGATGTTACAAGTCTACACAAATTATATCACTTGAGCAAGGGGTTTGTAACTTATTTGATTAAGAGTATTTACCCGTGTACCGATTATTATAGGTTCGATTCTTCTCTCTTATCGCTTGTATTACAAAAAAAGTTATGAGTTTAAAAACTAATGATTAATTTATATAAAAATATAATTTAAGGTCCAATAGATTTTCTCCACTTGCAGGTCAAATTGGGTGCTTTACAGTCTAGTGTATCCTGCGAAGGTGTAGACTTTTCAAACATCCACTGAGAATTGATTTGTACTTGATTTGGCATTCAGTTTGTATTGTAGTTGTGAAAATTAAAGACTGAAAAACAAACAGATCGATGGGGACAACTGTTCTTGGAAGCTATTAGCTTAAAACAGACAGCTGGGAATGGTCCTCCCAGTCTCATCGTTTTAATTGTAAAGATGATAATATTTTAACCAAGTTTTTTTTATAGTTTGTCAGAGCCTTGGTTGGTAGCTGTAATTAGAAATAAACAATTGTTAATTAACTCGAAATCATTAAGCAACTAAGTTTTTTAATGATATTATATTAGATTTCTTCCAGCATCTGAAAATCCACCAAATGGAACATCTGACAGAGTATATGTTAACTGTCATATATCAAATATATATATTTTGTGGGAAACTAAAATCAGCACTATGTGTGGGTCGTCTAAGCTGGTTGCAACCAAAATATAGTTTTGATTCCTTGCCGACACCCCTTGGCAAATTGTTAACTACACGATTAAGTTTAAACATCATGCGTTTTTTCACACATTAAAAAAAATAATTATGATCAGGGTGCTTAGCTATCATTTAAAACAAAACACGACGTGATTATAATTTGTGATAATTTGAGTTACACGAATTTTTAATGCTAGGACAACATGAATATTGTGGAACCATGTAGATTGCTAGAAACCATGTTTTCTCTAGATCTGTTACGGATGTAGTGGTGGGTGTGGCCGTGACAACACTTCTTCAGGTTGTAGTGGTAGGGTTGGTTTAGACTCATAGGTTGCTTTAGGGTTTCGGTTATGTTGGGTATGTGAGCTAGTTGTTTTAGTGCGGCTTTTGTCCGCTTTAACATGTTAATTTGTTGCTCTTTAGGGATTGATACTTTTGATGTCCTTTATTGTAATGTTGAAGTTTACCTTTGATCAAACACGGATGCTATAGAGGGCTTTTAATTAATCATTTGATAAATTAAGCTAATGGGATCAACAAAATTTAGACGTATTGTTGTTACGCAAGAAGAATGTAACAAGTGAAGAAATAAGAAAATTTTCTCAAAATCGGTATAGTTCTGATGAAGGAGGGCTCATGAAAAGCAGCGTGACCTTCATTGTAGTTAGATTTTGAGACCATGGATAAAATAAAAGTAATAAAAAGTTTTGGGTTTTGGGAAAAAACAAAAAAGGGTTGATGAACAGTCATTTTCTTCACTCTAGATCATAGTTATCTTTTAGCATATATCACGTGTGTAAAGAGCATACAAATAGGGCCCTGGCTGGCCTAGTCATTGGCATCTCTAATTTCTCTTTAGCATTTCGAGCTTTATGCATTGTTTGCCATCAAAAGCTCAATAAAGAGAGCTTTAGTTGTCCTCAACTACCGCGGAATTTATGCCAATCAAAAGAGGAAAAAAAAAAAAGTATATATAAAAAATTCACAGTAGAAAAGTTTCGTATCTTACCCTACAACTAAACCAATTTTATTTTTCAGCAATTAAAATAAAATTATTGGGTGGGAATAACACCACTTGATCATTTACTAATTGTTGCAAGTTAGGCAAGCAATTTTTCATAACAATTATTGCGTCGTTGATTATAAAATACTACAATAGTATAGTACATAGTATATTTTATACGCATGTTATAATATAAGTGTATGTTTATTAATATTATTCCTTAAAAATGAAGAAAATAAACCATGTCATACATCTATATTATAACACGTATACAAAATGTACCACGTGACTATACTACTGTAGTATGCTATAATTTCTCAATGAGCACTGGTAGCTGGAAGAAGCACAAGATTTTACATTTCATCATAATCTATTGTGGTACCACTTTCTTTTAGGCAGGACCTTGCCCAACCAAGACGAGCACGATAACAAAATGGGGTAATTGTTGGGATATCACATATTGCCAAACTTTTTTAACTACTAGCAGCTGAATCTCCAAAGTTAAATTTATTAATCCCTAAACATGGATTATTGATAACAGGAGGCAAAGCTCCCTTTAAATATAAAAAGATATAACGAGATTTTTGCTCACCGCTTTAACCCAAAATGTATTTTTATAATTCTTTTAAAAACATTGACACATGTCTAATCACTTTTTTTCAAAAGATTCAAACTTTTTATAGGCATTCTCTTATTAACAGCCACTAGATCTCAAACCCAGCAGAATTTGACAGAAGCACCAGCGTCCAAGAGATCCAATGATGGGTATTATTATTACTGATTAGTTAAATTTTCTGTCAAGAAATACCAACTGGTAGATTTATTGAGTAGAATGCTCCTAGGGAGCGAGAAGCAATAACCCTAGAAACTATGGTTATTTCTATGGACCCAAAACAAAATGTATTTTATCCACTTTGTAATAATGATGAATGACAAAGGACAAAATATGAAAGAGGAAAGAGTTTGACTGTGAAAAGCTTCTCCCCTCAGTTCTGCAAGTTGATAGTTACTTTTTCTTTTTCTTTTAAATTGGCTATGAAAGAGGAAAGAGTTTGACTATGAATTGAAGGGTAATAAATCAGAAAATAAATAAATAGACTGAGGTATACTTTTTTATTTTTAAAGTACAAGTGATTGGAGAGGAAGGTTAATACAAGTATTTATTGGGGATTTCTAACCCGCATAAGTAAATGTGAAAGGTATATCCCACTGGCAAAGGACACATTCTAACACCAGAGCAAGCTACCACTCAAACTTCACTCATTATATATAAAAGGACAACCCCCTCATCCCTTCCCAACTCCATCCAAACCCATCTCTTCCTCTCCCCCAATCACCCCATTCTCCAAAATGACCAGAATCAAAGACTTCTTGGCCAAAATGTCTGATTCAGGCAAGCAAATATCCATCTCCAAGAAAAACAAGAAGCAACTCTTCATAGCCCTGGTCGCAGCAATCCTACTAGTTGGAGCTGTAATCGGCATTGTCACCGGAGTAAAGTCCCAAAACAAAAACTCCGGCGAAGACAGCGAGGCCTCCGCCGCCTCCCACGCTATACTTAAAAGATCATGCAGCTCCACCCTCTACCCTGACCTCTGCTTCTCCACCCTCGCCGCCCCCGGAGCCATCAAGAAAGTTTCGAGCCTGAAAGATGTCATAGAACTGTCCTTGAACATCACGACCACAGCCGTGGAGCACAATTTCTTCGCTGTCAAGAAGCTTTTGAAGTCCAGAAAGAAGCTCACGAAGCGCGAGAAGGTTGCTCTCCATGACTGCTTGGAGAACATTGATGAGACCCTCGATGAGCTCCATGCTGCTGTTGCAGATCTCCATCAGTACCCTAATAAGAATAAGTCTTTGACTCAGTATGCTGATGACCTCAAGACTCTCATCAGCTCCGCCATTACCAACCAGGAGACTTGCCTTGATGGGTTCTCTCATGACGAGGCTGATAAAAAAGTTCGCAAAGTTTTGGAGAAGGGGCAGGTACATCATGATCTATCCTTCAATATTTCTGTGTTTTTTAAAATAAATAAAAAAATGCAGAAGTCATAGTCTAAATTAATCTAATAATGATACAGGTACACGTAGAACAACTCTGCAGCAATGCATTGGCTATGATCAGGAACATGACAGATAATGATATTGCAAATGCCAGCAAAATGAATGTGAACCGGAAGCTCAAGGAGGAAGTGGTGGAAGAGAAGGAGTGGCCGGAGTGGCTGTCGGTGGCGGACAGGCGGCTGTTGCAGTCGTCGACTGTAACGCCCAACGTGGTGGTGGCAGCAGACGGCAGCGGGAATTACAAGACGGTGTCAGAAGCGGTGGCTGCTGCCCCAGAGAAGAGCAGCACTAGATATGTGATCAGAATAAAGGCAGGGGTGTATAGAGAAAATGTGGATGTGCCTAAGAAAAAGACCAACATCATGTTTTTGGGAGATGGGAGGACCAGCACTATCATCACTGCGAGTAGAAACGTGGTGGATGGCAGCACAACTTTCAATTCTGCCACAGTTGGTAAGTCAAAATTTTGAATTTTGAATGTTCCTAACTATTTTTGTTTATTTTATGTTCTTGATTTCTTCAACACATATTTGTATAGTGTGGGTGAGAGAGTCTGGGATAGAGCTCCGTAAATGATATGTTATGTCATGTAGGACTTGCATAGGTAATTTCACTTTTCTGCATACCATAAATCTAGCAAGGTTGTTGTTGCTCACTTCAAAATGCATACAATTTTCTCAAAAATTGTATGACCTACAAATTTTAAAACTTGATGTAACGTCCGTTTGCGAGCATTAATTTTGAGTTGGATGATCACATTTGGACATCTTATCTTATATCACCCAATGTATATCGTCCATGCATTTAACTTGAGTGACCTCACACGGGCGGAGGCATGTTGAAACCCACATAGTAAGTAGAAGCTTCCAGCTTTGCCTTAATTAGTATAACCAACCAGGGGTGTATCACAATGGTCAGAAGGACGGGTTAGGGCTAACTGTGAACTCAGAGGTCAGCTATTCGAATCCTATTGTTGTTGTGCGAGTTCTTGATTTACGAAACACACACATTGTGGGGCCAAGAGAGTGTGGGCCGGAGTTTACCTGACAGGGGTGGGTCCAATATGACCTTACCTTGAAGGGTACCTCCAGAGTCATTAAACCAAAACCAAAACTAATCATTATTGCAAGGAGAAGCCTAATCTCTCACTAAAATTATGGAAAGGGTTTTAACTTTTAGATTAGACGACTAAATTGTACCCTCTCTTTCCCCAAATAAACTTGATAGATATGAATATGTTCGGTGTAGTTCTTGAGAATTGTGTGTTCATGAAAATGAGGAAACAGATAGACTGATGTTTTTGTCGTGTCGTCGAGCTAGTTTCCATTCATTCTTTGGTTCTTTTATTTTTTTGGGTATGTTTTTGTCAGGTTCATAAACAAAAAGAGTGAAGGAAAAAATAAAAAAATAATTTCTCCTAAAATAGGTTGTTAAATTTCAGATATATGTCATTGCTGCAATTTGAAATGTCTCTCTCGTCATGTCTATGTCTGTATTTGATGAATGTCGGTGTGGTTTACAGCTAGGCCCAGGCCCCTTTCTCTTTAAACTTTTTGTGCTTAATATGACTTTTTCATGCCTCTCTTTTTAATAAATAAATCTTAACCCAAAACATTTTTTGTCTCCTTTTTTTGTTCGCATATCCTCCTAGTACTAGTAGCAGGATCCTTCTCAGATGCTTCCTTCTACTTTGTTTTTTTATTTTAATGTTGCTTCCTTCAATCATGGTGAATTTAAGCCCTAAATTAAGGCTCCAAACTCAAACTAAGGTTAGCTACTCACCGACACTCAATTTTAGGCCATAATCTTTGACCGATCACTTAAGCTGTCTCTGTTTCGTGCGGACATCAGTACAAGCCACCATGTGTCACCCAATTCGCCCTTCACCCCACCTTTCAATTTCTTCTTTGAGTACAAGCAAGCGGGAGAAGAGTTTACACAAATATTTATTAGGTGTCTAAGGATTTCGAACCTCTACTCATTTGTGTACAGGTGGAAGAGCTATACCCCACTGACACACTACTTTTCAATTTCGCTACTTAAAAATCGAGTTATTTTTTAAAAGTAACAATCCTATTCGAATTTGGTTAAATACAGATGATGTTGGATGTGACACCAGCTGAAAATTTTATTTATTTTCACATGGGGCACATGTTTGTAGTTGTAGAAACTAGTTGTATCATTTTGCATTATCTTGCTTTTTCTCCTTCGTCTTTGTCCTCTTTTTCTTTTTCTTAGTTTTCTTGCTGAGAGTTGTTTTTGATTGTTTGAACCTTTGAAAACACATGCATGCACGCTCCAGTTCCATGTACTTGTTTTGGCTGTTTGCTTGTTTTCTAGCTTAGCATTGATGATTGCTGTCCCCATTTACCAGAGCAATTATCAGCCATTAAATCATCCACGTTGCTAGATTCTGTTCACAGATTAAATGGAGCACATGGGTTTCATTCCTTTGTTTGGATCTAATACTAATAGTGTTTGGATTAGGCTGTTTACGAATATAATTCTTTATGTTTGCAGCTGCGGTTGGGGAAAAATTCCTAGCCCGGGACATAACCTTCCAAAACACAGCTGGTCCATCAAAGCACCAAGCCGTTGCCCTAAGAGTCGGGTCCGATCTCTCAGCATTCTACCGAGTTGACGTTCTTGCATACCAAGACTCACTCTACGTTCACTCGAATCGCCAATTTTTCGAAGGCTGCTTAGTAGCAGGAACAGTTGATTTCATCTTTGGCAATGCTGCTGTGGTGCTACAAAACTGTGACATCCATGCAAGGAAACCCGATTCGGGCCAGAAAAACATGGTGACAGCCCAGGGCCGAACGGACCCAAACCAAAACACCGGCATTGTGATCCAAAAATCCAGAATTGGAGCCACTTCTGACCTGCAGGCTGTAAAGGGCAGTTTCAAAACATTCTTGGGTAGGCCGTGGAAGGAATATTCAAGGACTGTGATCATGCAATCTGCCATAAGTGATATCATCGACCCAGCTGGGTGGCATGAGTGGAGTGGCACATTTGCCCTCGACACATTGTTTTATGGAGAGTATGCTAACACTGGGGCTGGTGCTGGGACTTCAAATAGGGTGACCTGGAAGGGCTTTAAGGTAATTACAAGTGCCACTGAGGCTCAGACTTTCACACCTGGCAGCTTCATTGCTGGTGGTAGCTGGTTGAGTTCAACTGGTTTCCCATTTTCTCTTGGTTTGTAGATTCTAAATTAATTATTAAGCATGTTTTTAGCTGGGGGGTGCTGTATTCTTGTAATTCTAGCTAAGCTGGTGTTGTTTGAGTGTGTTGTCCGGCCTTTGATTGTAGCATCACTTGAACTCCATGTGTTAGTAATTAATAAGAGCATCTTTTATTTTGCCATTAAATTTTGTTTGGATTGGATTGATATTATTTTCAAAATTACAGTCAGCTACAATAGAATAGTTTGGTTTGGTTTGATTTTAATAAAAAATACTTAAGAAATTGAACTAAACTGAAACAATGTTGGACGGTTTGGTTTGGGCAATTTGGGCACAAGCCCAATCCTTTTTTTTTTTTGGTTAGTTTTTAACTTTATTAGTCCAATAACAATCAAATGATTCCATAACCTACTGCATATTTTTCATTCTACTACACAAACCATCCTAAAATTTAATAGCTAATATATCGAAAGATCAATAAATTCAAAATTTCATCAAACTTTAAAATTATTATTTTTATTTAATTATTAGTCAATAAGAGGACTACAAGTGTAAAATAAACTAATATAAGAATAAATATACACGTGACCCGTCATGCTTAATTTAGGCCTGGTTTATAAAAGCTCAAGATCGCAACTGAACCAAATCATTACAATTCGAATTTATTCGGGACGGTTAATTTTTATTGTGGTAAAAATCGAACCAAATCGGCTAACATGTAGTACATTTCAGTCCAAACAAACCATTTGGGCTATGCAGTCCCATGGTGCCTCATTAGGCCCATTTGAGTTGCTCATGGGCTGGACTTTTGGTCTCACATTGTGAATTTGATGAGCCAGAGGCTAGAGTGTTCAGACTTTGGAGGATCTATGCTTTGGTAGGTGGTAGACCCTCCTATGTTGGAAACTTGACAAGGTAGAGACATCTCTCATTTTCAAGGCTTTTAAGCTGGCAGATGTATGAGGAATGGGCTTGCACATGGACTTGGTGCAAAAACAAAAGGGGGATAAATACTGCTGTTTTTAGAATTAGAATCCCAACCTTTCACGTCACATAGTATCTGAAGGTTTTTGGAAGGGTTTGTAGAACCTGCATATTGCTCCAAACTCAAGCATTTGCTCTGGCCACCTTGTCCATTTCATTGTCCAACTTACTACATGGGGAGAAATAATTGCCAAGCATCCAATTTGTCATTTTTGTAAAAGTCTGAACTTATTGGCATTTGGCAAGCATATTTTAAATTTTTGTTTGTTCGGCTTAATTAATGGTATATCTCTTCTCAACGTTGGAAGAGGTTTTGCGAGTCGAGTTCTTTGTCACAAGTCTAGGGTTGTATTGGTCGGTGTATCTTAGTGCGTGATGCTCTTCCTCCTATATAAGCCGCTGCGTCCATCAGCAAACTGAGTATTTTTTTCAAGTTTCAGCCGTCTTCTCGTAGCACTGGCTTTGTTTTGTTTTGGGCCTTTTAGCCGTTTTGGTTTATCTTTTCTTGTACCATGCCATCATTTAGAAAAATAAAATTGTCAATGTATGGCCTTTCACATCAGCACATGGCATTGACGTATATTATTAATATGCCACTATCCCCCACCCAGAAAGAAAAAAATAAAAATCAGAGAAAGGGAAATTGAGAATGAGTCCAATTGAAAAGGACCTTATAAATTGCAAAGTGTTAATGTCACAAGCTAGCAGTGTTTGTGGTTATATGCCGCAAGGCAAGGCAAGATATGTTCAGATTGTTGCTTCAAAACGTTTGAGTGAACGATATCTGCTCAAACTTTTTCGTTTATGAGATTTGAAGTCAGGATCTCTAGTTTGACAAAACGAAAACGTCATTGTAAACTTTTGGTATGTTTGAAATGGATGGAATTGATCATTCGATGAATAAAACAGAACAAAAGATGCACAACCATATTGCACCGGCTTCCCAATACTAATTATGAAATGCAGAGCCTCCCATCTCAAGTTGGTACTAGTTGAAAATGTCTACACCATATAATATATTTCTGAACTTGTGATCAAAATAAAACCCCTTTCTTTAATTTCTTGCATATATAAAAATAGTATATGGAAATGAACGAAGAATAGGTTCAAAGGGGTTCACTCGTTTTGCTTGGTGGCAGCAGAAACCCATTTAACAATTTGATTTGATTTTGATTGGTCCAGCTGGATCCATCCTCATCATCTACCTACATTATCTCCACTAAAACCGTGTATGCCAAATGCAACATATGCTTATCAATTCAAGTCCATCTCCACCGTCCATTCATCCAACGTATTCAAATTATAACTCAAAATTGATTTGGCTCATAATCTTTTTTTATAATGAACCGTGATTATGGGCTTTCAATGTAAACACCTTCTGGTAATGGTAAATCAATTGTCATCATATCATCAAATCATGATCTTCATCTTAAGAAATAATAAAATCATAAAGCTATTCTAACTTTAGCTAACTAATAAACTTAACAATCGCTCGTGGAAATAGACTTCCTTATCACAGATTTCTGACCTTCTTATTTTGATCTCTCTAAATCTAATTACGTAAATAGGCAAGTTAAATTCCACAATACAAAGAATGAGTTAATAAACGCTGTATATGCAAGTTCATTTCCATGTGCTTTGCGAGGATTTGAGTGTAGGGTTTTATTCCATAATTTAGTTTTTTAATTATATTCTTACCGACTCTTTAGTGGTAATTTAATCCAATGAAAACCTCATACAATTTTGAAAGTGAAAATATACATAATTTAGATAGGTCGAATATTAGATACGTGTATCATATTTGATTCACTCGTAAGGTTCTACAGATGGTAATGGATTAGGTGCATAGGTAAAAGGAATTACTTTCTCGAATAGCAATGGTCACTCAACTTCCTATCTATACCTGTCCAATGGCAATACCTATTTTATTTTATTTTATTTGTCTGAACCACGAGGTGGTCCTGGATGAGCCCTAACTGTGGGTGACACCTTTAAGTTTTAACCACAACCCAGACTAATCCCCGCTCACACCGAGTCGGCCCGTAAGGGGTAAAGTGCTAGCCAAAGTGGTGACCCCATACGAGAGCAGGGATTGAACCCATGACTTCTCTTAAGGAATGAGAGTGCCGAACCACTCACACCAACCACCTTGGTTAATGGCAATACCAATTGAGTTTAACATAATCAAGTAAACAATGATTAAATTTTTTTTTTTGGTCACTTTTGATTTGGATTTTGAGAAATTTTTTAGGTAAATTGATAGTCCAGTGATTAATTTGGCTAAATGCTTTTTTTCGGTGACTAAATTGAGATTTCGTGTAAAATTCAGTGCTGGAAAGATATTTAACCCAATAAACAAATATTGATTGAACTGATTCCAAGGGGCAATTTCAACCCCTGTGCTGACTGAGAGGATTAACTAAGGATGTTTTCATTCACAGACATCATGGATCACAATCAAATATAAAATTAATTAAAATTCTTAAGCAAGAAGCATCAAGGAAATGTCTTTTTTCTCTCTCTCTCTCTATTTTGCCTCACTTTTATAAAAGGGGGAACCAAAAACATCTCAACACACCCACACTTTGTCCAAAAGCATCCCCAAATCTCAGCTCCGTAAACAAAACCCATCAAACCAAAGGCAGAGCAAAACACAGAAGAAGAAGAAGAACAGCAAACATGGACTCTATGAAGTCCTTCAAGGGCTATGGCAAAGTGGACGAGCTCGAAGAACAAGCCTTCCGGCGGAAGGCACGCAAGCGTGTCATCATCCTCACTGTCTCCACTATTGTTCTGTTGGCGGTGATCATCGGCGCCGTCGCCGGAGTATTGATACACAAGCGGAGCAACTCGTCGTCTCCCACGCCCAACTCGGCCCCCACGACTGAGTTGACTCCATCCGCTTCACTCAAGGCCGTTTGCGACGTGACCCAGTACCCGAATTCGTGTTTCTCGAGCATCTCTTCGCTCGAGACCTCGAACACCTCCGACCCAGAAGTGATTTTCAAGCTCTCTCTGCACGTCGCCATTAAAGCGGCCTCGAAGCTTGCTGGGTTTCCTTCCAAATTCAGACGGCAAGCTGGTAATGACAACCGTCTGAATGGAACTCTGAGCGTCTGCGAGAGCCTATTTGAAGATGTGGTTGACAGGCTCAACGACTCGTTGTCCTCCATGGATGTGAACCAGGGCGAGAAGCTTTTGTCCGCTGCCAAAATCGACGACCTCAAGACCTGGCTCAGCACTACCTTGACTGACCAAGAGACTTGTTTGGACTCTCTGCAAGATCTCAACTCAACCCTTGTTCAGGAATTCAAGGTTGCGATGCAGAATTCCACTGAATTCTCCAGCAACAGCTTGGCCATTGTGGCTAAAATTCTGGGTCTGCTGACGAATTTGAACATTCCCGTGCACAGGAGGTTGCTCGGGGTTGGAGGATCCGAGATGGGTTTTCCGGAGTGGGTTGGCCCGGGAGATAGGAGGCTGCTGGAGGACAACAACGTGACTGCTCAAGTGATTGTGGCCAAGGATGGGACTGGGCGCTTCATGACGATTAAAGAGGCTGTGGAGGCTGTGCCCAAGAAGAGCACAACCAGGTTTGTGATTCATGTGAAGCAAGGAGTTTATAATGAGAATGTGTTGATGGACAAGAGCAAGTGGAATGTGATGATGGTTGGAGATGGCAAGGATAAGACCATAGTTAATGGCAGCTTGAACTTTGTGGATGGCACCCCCACCTTCTCCACAGCCACTTTTGGTAACAATTCTTACTTACCACCTTCAATTTGATCTTCTGTTAATTTGGTTTTTTAATTTGTTCTGTCATTGATTGTTCATTTCAGTTTGATTTCATTCTTGCTGTGATATAGAACAATGAGACTAGCAGTGAGGAGAGACAAGGCATTTTGTGCATATCAGAAACACTAGAACACTAACTAGCTAGGCTGTCCTCCAAGTATCAAGCCATTTTAACATGGCTGTTGTTGGTTACCAATTCATCTTAGTTTCTTTCCCTGTAGAGAGAACTGAAGGAAATCCAATGTCGGAATGTGCCATGTGAAACCTTCAGGTTGAGCTAGGAAGGAAGCCATAGACATTAGACACCAAGTTGCCTCTCTGAATTTGATGATATTGGTATGATAGGGTTAATTAGGAACCAGCCACATGGTTTATGCATCTTCATGTTAACTCTCACCTAAAAATTCGATATCCTCTTCTTCTACTGCTGTTATTGTTTTGTTTTGTTTATTTTATTTTCTATGAAAAGATCAATGCTGCTTTGAATACCATTAAAATAGACTGGATATCTGGGTGATGTGTGGACGGTTGATGCCCCAACCATGTGCATGTCTGGATTATGCTTTATATATTGCTTGTTGTTCATATGGTGGACCCATTTGTTCCATATTTAATCTACATTTCAAGTTAAGTATAGCAAAGGCCTGCTTGACCCGAAATGCAAGTGTTGTCCTATATCCTGCATGACGCATGTGGTGGATGAGCTGACTTTTTCTTATTGATTGTCTGAAATTATGTTATGTTGCTGAATATTTGCATGTCAAGCGCTCATGTTGCATAGCACTTAATTCCTTCCATTGTAGAGGGAAACAAAGAAGAAGGGAAGTTTGGTACAGAAGTAATTAAACAAAGCAGGTTGCAGATTCTGTGCCCTGTGGTTCTTGTTGGCCCGCACCACAATCATCAAAAACAATAATTCCCCACTTGGTTTCTTTACACATTCAGATTAGAGAAAGCCCCCCAAAAATTGTCAAGCAATTAGGACAGTTCCGTGCGTAGTTGCATTCACATTCCCTTAGAAATTGTGTTAGATTTCAAGTTTTCAGACTGAGAGACATGTGAGAGAGACTTTTGTTTTGATTCAAATTGTTAGAACTTTTTGACATTCAAGCTCACATATCAAGTATTTGAATTCTTACTGTGATTACCTATTGGATCACCAGCCGTAGCAGGAAAAGGCTTCATCGCAAAAGACATGGGGTTCATCAACACTGCAGGACCAGCAAAGCACCAAGCAGTAGCATTCCGCTCTGGCTCCGACCTCTCGGTATACTTCAAATGCTCCTTTTCTGGTTACCAAGACACCCTCTATGCACATTCCAATCGACAGTTCTATCGCGAATGTGACATCACTGGCACCATAGACTTCATTTTTGGCAATGCTGCTGTGGTCTTCCAGAACTGTAACATTATGGCGAGGCAGCCTATGTCAAACCAGTTCAACACCATCACAGCTCAAGGCAAAAAGGACCCAAATCAGAACACTGGCATTTCAATTCAAAAGTGCAAAATCTCTGCTCTAGATGCTAATCTCACAGCTCCAACATATCTGGGTAGGCCTTGGAAAGAGTTTTCCACCACAGTCTTCATGCAGTCTGATATTGGGTCATTCTTGAACCCAAAGGGCTGGACAGAATGGGTTTCCAATGTTGAGCCGCCCAACACTATATATTATGCAGAGTACCAAAACAGTGGGCCTGGATCAAGTGTGGAACAGAGGGTTAAATGGGCTGGTTATAAGCCTTCTCTGACAGATACGGAAGCAGCCAAGTTCACAGTGGAGTCATTGATCCAAGGCGGTGATTGGTTGCCAGAAGCTAATGTGGAATTTGACTCATCCTTGTGATCCAAGAAATCAAAAGACTGGGTTGAGGCACAGCTATAATGAAATTGTTCAGAAATTAAAATCTTCTAGAAAGAATGCTTTAATATTTTCTCTTTGTAACATTGCAGTTGGTAGCCTGCACGACACAAATCTGTGGCACTTTGTGTGTGTCCCGTTCTCTTTCACCCTTCTTTTCCAATTCCCCCTGGAAAAATCATGTACTTAAATTCTTTTTGTCACACTTAAAAATACATCAAAAATCCTGATCATGAATGAGTTGAACATAGTTTGCAGAGTAAATTCTTGTTCTCTCTCATTTCAGCATCTTGAAAATCAATTGTTTTCAAAGAAAAAGTTAGTACACATGAGGAGTTAGATGAATAACTTAAAAAGATTTGATGCGGGTGTGAGAAAAGAGGATGGGTAGGTGGTCGGGTAGGAGTGTTTATGAATCTCTCTTTTTCTTGCAGGACACTGATCTTTAGTTCTTGGGTATATTATTACCTTTTCTTGGTGAATAAGTTTTTGGATATTTACATTGCTTGGTACAAAAGTTAATTTTTATTTTAACCAAAACTAAACTTATCAACCAAAAGAAACAAACAAAAGGGTGACCACAAACCCTAAGTTGTCATGTCCTAATGGCCATACATAGACCCAAAAAAATAAAAAATCATAGAAAATGCAAATTCCCCATAATACCCCTGCTGTTGAACTAAACAACTGTAATCTGGATATATCCAAAAAGAGCTGCAAAAGGAAAGTAAAAAACCAAAGACAAAGAGGCATGGTGAAAATCTAATCTAATATAAGCAGGTGGTCACGTTCCGCGGGCGATGTCAAAGCGTGGACTAGTAAACACCGAACACCAAACAACCAAGTGGTGGGCTTTTGTTGAAGATTGTGCCCAGAAAATTATTTGCCCTATGCATCACATCACATCTGTGATATCTTCACACGTATAAATCTCACTGCTTTGCATATAAAAACAGTCCCAGAATGCGGAAATTCGGGAGCGGCAGACTCAGAAGCCTTCTCATCCATTCTTTTCAGCAAAAGCATATTCTTCGTCCACATCACCCAAGCTCCTTGCTTTCTTCTTCTCTCCCACGTTTCTTGTCTTCCTCTACTCCAGTCCTAGATTTCCCTCCTTCTTCTACTTCTTCCATGGCTGACCCCTCTGCTTCCAAGCTCCCTGTCACTCTTCAGAACATAAATCCCAAGGTTTGTGCTTTTTCCTGAGTTGGGTTTTTGTTATTTTGTTTATCTTTGCTGTTTATCTGCTTATTCCTGTTTATTTTTGTGTATATTTGATAATCTGTTCACTGTTTGATTGTCTGTGTAGATGGTCAAAGGTGTTTGATTTAATGTTTCTGCATCTGGGCTGCTTTGATTTGTTTGTTGTTTTTTCTCTTGGGATTTATGCTCTGATTATTTTATGCAAAGCAGTTCCTTTCTTTGGCTTTAGTTTTCATGTTTTCCCAAAAAAGAAAAAAGATTGATGATATGGATTACTTTGGACCCGAGTTCTTTTTTTCGACAAATTCATCTGACTGATCACTCATATTTGGGTCATTCTGATTGGATCTTTGATTTTTTATTTTTAATTTTATCGAGTTTGTAAGTTAATTGGTTCGTTCTCTAGTTTTTATTTCTCACTGTCAAATACTAGTAATTGTGGACATCTTCTAGTCCATTTATCATTCATTGGCCAGCTCACTCCGCACTACTAACTTTCTGTGTCTTACAGATTTTGAAATGTGAATATGCTGTCCGAGGTGAAATTGTCACCCTTGCCCAGGTACATGACTATATCGAAAATTTAATGCCTGAATCTCAGTGAAGTAATTTCTCTTCTTTTTATCATAATCTTCTTTGTAATATCCTCCTGTCACAGAGGTTACAAGAAGAATTACTGGCTAATCCAGGCTCTCATCCCTTTGACGAGGTGTGTTTTCTTTCTCCTTTGATGAGTTACAGCTTTCCATATTGACTCCCTAGTTTATAGGGCATTGTCACTTGGGTACTCACTTTCAATTATATGTTATACAGATACTTTACTGCAACATTGGAAATCCCCAGTCTCTTGGTCAGCATCCAATAACCTTTTTCCGAGAGGTTGGTTTATTGTTGGACTACATGGTAGATATCAAATAATGCTACAGCATCTCATGCAATCCTTAATTATTATAATCATTGTGTCAGGTACTTGCATTATGTGACCATCCATCCATCTTGGACAAAAGCGAAACACAGGGTCTATTCAGGTATTGGAAATTTTTATGCAATCTGCTTGGCTGATTCTTAGATGAACTGCGATTAAAATCCATCTGAAGATAATGTGACTGGTTTAATTGAATGTGTCAACAGAAATTTTTTGCCATTATATCATTTGCATGTATAACATATAAGGTCAAATATTTTAGGCAGCCTTACAATCCTCTAGGAATCCATAGAAAAGTCTTCCTAGAAGTTAAATCTTATCTTTATGTGGATATCTTTGTTACCTGTTGCAGTGCAGATGCAATAGAGCAGGCATGGCAGATTCTAGATCAAATTCCTGGAAGAGCAACTGGTGCATACAGTCATAGTCAGGTAATGATCCCGTACAGAATTTTGTAAAACTTATGCAGAACTCATAAGTGATATGTCATATGATTCACGGCCCCTCTTCGCCCACTTTGGCATCAGGGTATCAAGGGTTTACGTGATACAATTGCTGCTGGAATTGAAGCTCGTGACGGATATCCTGCTGATCCAAATGATATTTTCTTAACAGATGGTGCAAGCCCTGCGGTATGTCCTGACTTCCATTCTGTTCAATTTTAGTGACGTCCCAATGTTCCTGAATATGTTAAGTTGCACATCGCACCACTCATAACACATCATGTCCATTTCTCTCTTGCCAGGTCCATATGATGATGCAATTGCTGATAAGCTCAGAGCAGGATGGGATTCTTTGTCCCATTCCTCAATACCCTTTGTACTCTGCTTCAATTGCCCTCCACGGTGGTACACTGGTATGTCTGGATTTTAAGAGATTTATTCAGATGCTCAATGTCAATAAATATAAAATGTTTGGCATTTATAC
Organism: Prunus avium; assembly: GCF_965620075.1. Taxonomy (NCBI): domain Eukaryota; kingdom Viridiplantae; phylum Streptophyta; class Magnoliopsida; order Rosales; family Rosaceae; genus Prunus; species Prunus avium. Next base: position 2,328,342 of record NC_142286.1, read on the forward strand.
TCGAGCACTAACTTGTTATTGGATAAAGCTCGAGTTTTTATTGAACTGAATAGTGAATTGCCTGATTATTTAAAAAAAGGACGTTACATGACTGCCAGAAACTAGAAGTTGGAAAATAATTCTCTTTTATATACCATTTAACGTTGTAAGAACATTCAAATCTGTGGTCCGATGTATGCAGGTTCCTTACTTCCTTGATGAGGCATCAGGGTGGGGATTGGAAACTTCTGAGTTGAAGAAGCAATTGGAGGACGCAAGGTCCAAGGGTATCAACCCAAGGGCCTTGGTTGTTATAAATCCAGGCAACCCAACAGGGCAGGTAAGCTATGAATTGCTTTTTGACCTTCAAAATCCTTGTCGACAAAAGAGTTTTCTCAAGGGGTTGCTATTGGAAGAGAAGCTTGTGCTTAATCTAGAATAGTCATTGGTTGAGTGTTTTGGTATCTTGTCTGCAGGTGCTTGCTGAGGACAACCAGCGGCAGATTGTGGAATTCTGCAAGCAAGAAGGTCTTGTTTTGCTGGCAGATGAGGTAGACGGATTGTTCTTTGGATAATTAACTTCAATTACTTTGCAACATTGTTGGAGCATTGTAATTGTCATCAGAAACTTCTATAGGTACTTTATGGGCTAATATTTTCAGTGTATTTTATACAGGTTTATCAAGAAAATGTTTATGTACCTGATAAGGAGTTTCATTCATTCAAGAAGGTATCCCGGTCTATGGGATATGGCGAAAAGGATATTTCTCTGATATCATTTCAATCAGTATCTAAAGGTAATTTGTTGGGTTCTTATGCTGTCATGGTGGAAAGAGAGTAGCTCATGAAAATCAATGAATTTGGGACAATTTATCATTGTTTCTTTTTTGGATGTAGGGTACTACGGGGAGTGTGGAAAAAGAGGCGGTTACATGGAAGTAACTGGTATCAGTCCTGACGTAAGGGAACAAATATACAAAGTGGCGTCTGTGAATCTTTGTTCTAACATCTCTGGTCAAATTCTTGCAAGCCTTGTCATGAGTCCACCAAAGGTCATTTTTCTCTCTTTAAAAAATGTTGTATTTACTTGTTTCATAGAAATTTACAATGGGTTTAGAATTGAGGATCAAACATGCTCAAGTATCTTAAAGTAGGTTAAAATGTTGGAACCTCCGAAGTGGAAACAGGCATCTTCTAGTTTGAAACCAGTCGGCATTCACTTGTGATAGTTTTGAGGCTTTTTTAGTTAGTTGGACTAATAAATTTTCAAACATCTAAGTCAGAATTGATTTGACCGTGTTCACTAGTGCTTCTGTTAGTGTACAATTGGGGCTTTGGAGGAGTACATTTTTCTTTGTTATTGCCCTTAACTTCGTTACACAGGGCATAAGGATTTGGAAACTTGGTCTTAAAATTGGTAGATCGAATACGTTTATTTTCTTTGATATTATCATCTGGATCATTTTTCCCACGGAGGAAGTTTCATGGTTGAATGCAGGTTGGAGATGAATCCTATGAATTGTATTGTGCAGAGAAAGATGGAATCCTGTCCTCCCTAGCAAGGCGTGCAAAGGTTAGTACTTATTAGTATGAAATGGTAAACACAATAACATGATATTATTTTCTGTTGATCTTTCTTAATAGCAGGACTGATTATGCTTCATTTCTCCCATATTTTGTTTTTATTCTATTAATTGTATTTTTTTAAACAGACTTTAGAAGATGCGTTGAACAACTTAGAGGGTGTGACATGCAACAGAGCAGAAGGGGCAATGTATCTCTTTCCCCGCATAAACCTACCTCAAAAGGCAATTAAAGCAGCAGAGGCAGCAAATACAGCTCCAGATGCATTCTATTGTCGCCGCCTTCTCAATGCCACAGGAATCGTGGTTGTTCCTGGTTCTGGTTTCGGGCAGGTTAGTTTTATCTAATTCTTTCTGGTACTGTTTCTTAGTGTGTCAGGAAATGGTTGCTGACCTAAATTGGAAATAATTTGCAGCAGATCAAGTGGTCATACAATATTATTTGTTTGGCATCTATAATTCTAATAAGCAATGATAAGTGAACCACATTCATAACAGTGGAATGTTTAAATCTTTAGTGTGCTAGGGGATGAAAAATATGGTCCCGTAAAAGTTGGTGATTGAATAGGATCACATTTAGTTAAACAAAAATATGAAGTGTAGACAAATCCTTAATTTTGTTGTTTACGATTCTGTGAACGTCAGTAAGATAGTGTGAGATATACTTTGGTTTGATTTTTCATAATTTTATTTTAAACTGAAGATTGTTTACATTTCAATCCACTGTGACAGGTTCCTGGCACCTGGCATTTTAGGTGCACAATATTGCCTCAAGAGGATAAAATTCCAGCCATCGTCACCCGTCTGACAGACTTCCACAAGTCATTCATGGACGAGTTTCGCAACTAGAAAATTCCCAGTTTGGTCTTTCAGGATAAGTGATGTAGTGGGCATTCATTTAAAGGAGACGAACATTTGTGTGAAGCCCCTATGATCCTTTATTTTTGTGGAGGATAGACATGTTTGGGTACAGTCTTACTAGACGTGATGAGAATAATATCTTTTCTTACAAGGCTTAAGGTTTGAATGGCATCAAGTTGTGCAATTGTTTTTATTTATTTATTGGTTTTGTTTGGATTTAAGCAGCAGCACCACCCTCAAAATTGACCCTGTTCTACCAAGCATTGGTTGCAAATAACATAAAGTATATCAACAAATAAAAAGGATTAAACTTTGGCCCTTTTATTTTATTTTATGGAATTTGAAATGCTGCAACTGTACATGGTTTAAGGAATTTGGCAGGCCAGGGAACATTTTCTGTTGCCCGTGTAATTGTGGATGGATTCAGAGAGTTTCTCATGGCCGCACATTGCTTTCAAAGCCAAGGCCAAGAGTGGTGGTTGGTGATTGGTCTCTTTCATCTTCCATGATTATATTCACTTAGGTGGCAATCTTCAAAATTCAAGGGTTGCTTAAAACATCTCATCTTCTATTAAAACATCACAGCTTTGCCACGGGGAGTGGAAAATGACATTGAAGTTGCTTGTATTAAAATTAAAATTTAAAAAAATAAAAAATCACGTCTTTAAAGTTGAATTGTTTTCTTCTTTGGTTTTTCTGCAATTTTTTTTTGGGGGGGTGGGGCTAGAGGAGTTTACTTATGGCTATGAATGCTATTATTGACTCATTAGCCTTTATACAAACCAATTAAATGGTACAGGTCTTTACCACCATTATATGACTTTTCCAGAGGCTCTGCTCATTGCATCCAAATTATAATGCCCCACTGTTTTCTGGTGTTGATCTTAGTCAGACTCTATTATGGATTCCATGTGGTCCAACAAATACCACCAACCAACAATCCATACAATTTTACACCAAAAAAACTTCCCTAAGAACTTTAAGAGTCGCTGCCTTTTGCAAGAGTGACAAGAGGACCAACTTTTGCCAACTGTTGGACACATTTTGATGTTCAAAAGTTGATATAATAGTTGGTGGGTGATATAAAAACGGTATTGGCCAAAACAGTGCAGCTTTTATCAAATCTTTAGTCTCCTTGCGTAATGCGTGGTAAAGAAATTATGGACATCTTTCTTCCTAAAGTATGCTTTTCTTCTTGTTCAGAGCATGCTGTTGTTGTTTTTAGCCGGTCATGAAGTAAATGAGTCTTTTAATTTCACTGCCACATGTAAAGCTCTCATTACTCCTGCATGGATCGATGGGTAGGTCCCGAGTTCCAGTTTCCAAGTTCCAACAACAAGAAGAGGAAAGAAAATGTAGGGTTTCAGATGCAGGGATTAAAAGACAACAACAGAGAAAGCACGGGACACATCTGCTTGCACAGTTTTGCAGGCTTCATATGTTTGCTCTGAAATCACATGTGATCTTTTTTATACAGGTTTTTATTTATGTTAAATTTCGGAGAGACGGGTTAGAGGCTCACTACTGGAAACACCAATATTGTCTTTAACTTAATCACCTATAAAACCCAGTAAATATGAGATTTTATCACAAAAGGCTTCAATGATATTAATAGTAGAAACATTCATTTTATGTTATATTTTATTTAGTCAAGTTTCGGATATAGGATCTCATTTTGTTTATACCATATTTGACCAACCAACCAGAAAATGACATGTGGAATTGGGGACCCACAAAGGAGCTACTAAATCTAGGCAATCTATTTCGTCCCACAAAATACCTCGGCAGGTTGTGAGCCTTTGACAACCTAACCTGCCGATCATGGCTGAAAATCACGCTTCATTGGAGATTTCTCACAAGGACAAATGATGTCTTCTCAGACGATCCTAAAGTCCCACATCGAAATCTCACCCAAGATGCACATCTTCCAAAATCTATAAAAGAGGGCACAAGTCCCCAGAACAAGGTAATTGTGACATTCGATTAATTAGCCATAACTTTGTCCAGATTACTATTTACTTAATACTAACTTAAGCATCAGATAGCTTTCTTTGTTTCGCGGCTTATCCATCTTGCCAAAAAGCACACACAGCCCAAAAGGCGACAACATCATTAAATTGAGCCCAAAAGTGTCCGAACATTTTTTAGCATCAACATGTTTTAATTTGTATTTTGGATTGAAACTTCATTGTCATGTACCTTCTAGTTACATGGATGAGATTGGGGAAAGGTAAATCCCATTTTCTGATTCCCCTTGTAGCAAAAAGAGACAAAAATTGCCATAACTGCTGTTTCTTTTTCTGGTTTCACTATGAGGCTAGAAGTACACAGCAAGGAACATTTTCTATGCAATTTTCCTTCTTTGTTTTTCATGATCGGTTAATGGGTATTGCAAGGGAAGCAGCCGCAAGAAATGTGGCCAGAAAAATGTGGGTTATGCCTATTTATCATCTTCTGTGCATTGTTTGTGGCCTTGTTAATTTGTTCAGAGTGTTGCTGCCTTGCTGTTGCTCTCCATTCCTCAGCTTTTCTATGCACAATTGTCATCCTCTTCATCAACTTCTCCTCCAGGTTTGATCTCATCTTCTGTATTTTCACCTAAAACCCCCAAAAAAAAATTTAAAAATTAAACAAACGTGTATCTGCCAAACTACAAAAGCATGCATGTGGGTAACTCCATTTGGCTTTACAAAAGAAATTTCATGTGAAAAGAAGAGCGGAAAACACCAAAACAGTGCTCTTTTCATCAACCAATAATTTATTCAGAAAGAACAAAAAACCAAGCTTCCAAGCATGACTGGTATCTAACTCAATTAAATACTCCAGTTCCCCATGTATTTCTAAATACTGCTACTTCACATGGGATTGCTAGTATTAAAATGTGAGGATGAAGACTTCTAGCTTTCTCTCTAATTTCTGTGAGAGTTTGGTATGTAGAAAATATATAATATTACGCAAGACACTTCAATAGAGGTGGTCCAGTCTAGAAAACAAAAAGAGAATGGTGTCCAAGAATGACGGGTGGCTCAAGGAGGAAGACAACAATAAGCTCCATCAAGCATTCCAACCAGAACCAATAAAATACAGTTTGCTAGCACTTGCTGTTCGACAATGCAGCCACTTAGTTTCCTGCTCTAAATATTTTAACACAGCAAAACATATCACACTAAAGTGTTTGATGACATAACAGCAAATGTGCAATATGAATTGAAATCAAAAGACTGATAATCTTCTATGTTGATTGCTAGGTCATGGCGGTTCAGGCTTATGTCTCATGTTTGAATAAAAAACAAGTTCACATGTTTATGTACTTGCATTGCCATGCAAAACCAATAATTGGTTAAAGAACAAAAACCTGCTGGGATAAGAGCCCACCATGATAAAAAAAAAATGATGACAAAAGTACCTCAAGCTTTCTTGACTGAGCTTCTGCTTTTGCACTTTGGAGGTTGACCCAAGCTTGGATTTTGGCTTCTTCTCTCTGATACCTGCACATTCAAAATGCATTTAAAACCAAATCTATCATTTGAAACAATATGTGGTCAAACTTAGTAATCCAATTACCTAAGGCAACATTTGTTGTTTTCATCCTCTTCCCAGGCAGCAGCTCTAGATTCAGAAATACTTTCTCGGCATGGATGGCTTGTTTCGAAATGTCTCAAGCTCTTTGATATTTCCACTTCCTCCTCTTCCCTTGAGTTCCAATTCGATGCAGTTGAATCATATTGTGTCCCAAGGCACTCCTGCAACTGGGCAATGTCAATGGTGTTATTAGTGCTGCTAGAGTACCCCAAAGCCAATGGCCCTGACCGATTTGCAGGCGTATTATGGCGGGCGGGCGATGAGCACTTGAATGGTGTGTGGCACCTTGAAGTTGTTGAACTGCCAAGAGGCGTCATCTCTGTCCCAACATCTCGATGTTGTAGATGATGAACCTCTTCTGTGCCTGCATCTTTCATGGTTTCACAAGCTGAGTTTTTGAATAGAAAGCCTTCTTTGGTTGGCTCCAAGTACCTGGAATTGGGCAAAACTGGTTCTATATCGTCCACGAACTTATCTACACAAACAAAAATTTCAGTTGTTGAAAACAAAACTCAGTTCATAGGTATCATTTTATCTTGGAATTGCAAGTCTAGCTCCAACTTGAAAAATATTTTGGGTTATGATTAAAATGATCCAATTCCAATGTAACAGTAAATGTTTCAGCTAAAAGGTCTAAAGACAGGTCTCTTGCATAAAGAGATGCAGAGTAAAAAGATAGTGAGCCTTTATTAATAAACTAGTACCATGGTTGTGTTTCCCAGTGTTTGAAAGATACCCAGCAAACGAATACATGCAAAATTGGAAACTAGATTCTACATTGTTCAATACAATCAGGGACCATAATCAGACAGTAGAGGAAAAACTGAAAATATAATCAAGTTTTAAAGAAAAAAACAAAGAGGGGAAGATGATAGCGGCACAAAAAGGGAGCAAGGGATACATAAAGCAAACAGGTCAAGGTTCCAGTAAAGATTAAAGTTCAAATAAAGATTTTACCTTTTAGAAGTACATCAGTTGAGGTTGAGACCCCATTGAAAGCTTTGCCAGAGTTATGATTGTTCAAAGAGGCACAGCGTTGAAAGCTTGAGACTGTCTTTGACACTTTTTCCTCTGCGACCCTTGTTTTTTCAGCAAACACCTCCATTTGTTGCTTAAAGTTGTCACCTTGGTTGGCATTAACAATCTTAGTGGAGTCTGCTGATGGCTTTATGGTGTGAGCAGGAGAGTCATGGCAAGAGGTACTGATGAGCCACTTCTCTGCATCATCCCACTTTGAAGGAAAGCTCTTTCTTGCAAAATTCCCAACACTGAAGCTGAAAACAGGTCTTCCAGGTGTAGGAGGAGCTTCCAATCTCCTCTGTGTGACAGAGCTCACTCCCTCCCTCCTCTGAGCTGAAGTGTCAAGAAAACCTCTGTTGCCTTCTGAGCTGGCATTGCTTGGTACTGGGAATGACTTGACAAACTCAGAGGTCTCTTTGAGATTAAGCTTGCACAGAGGGTCAGGGAAGGTGTCTGCAAATGGGTTGGTTTTACTTTTCCCGTAGAAGCTTGTGCTGCCCTCTAATGGGGGTTCCTGAATCACAAACACCCAAAACAACAAGAAAGAATAGAAAACAACAAAGACTAATTAAAACCCATTTGAGCACACAAAAAACAAAACCAAAGAGCAAAGAACAGAAAAACCAAATGCGTTATCTTTACCCCACTAGATGAGATAAATGACGGAGCTTGAAAGCATCTGGGGCTTGTGAGATCCATGGAGGCTTGTGGGTATGGACGGTTCTCTTTGTAGAGTCGCTAGCTTTTAGTATCTTGGACAAGTGCTTTGCCTATCTCCACCATTCGGGTATAAAACTGTTTACTTTTGTCATAAGAAAATGACTGAGAGCAAAAGTTGCAGCAGAGAAGTAGCTTCAGCAAAAGAAAAAGCATTGACTGCTAGCAAGTTGCGAAAATGGTCTACTAAAAAGTACTGTTAGAAAATTTGAGTCACATGGGGTTAGCCAGCAAGCAAAGCTTAGCTCTCTCTTCAAAATTTAGACTTACTCTAAACTACAGTGACATTTAGTCGTACTTGTACAGAAGCAGACTAGGAAGTGGACGAAAGACGAGTACCTCATAAAAAGAAGAGGGAGCTTTGGGAGCAGTGGACAAAGCCACTCATGAGTCCCAAGCGTGAGCAGAGAGAGTTGCTAATAAATTGATTGTTTATTTCTTTTGTTTTCTTTTTGGGAAGCTTCTTTTGGTTTTTGTTGATCCCCTCTCTCTAGGTGTGCCCTTTTACAGCGTTTGCAATTTACAGGCCCTAATGGATTTTGGTGTCTCATTCCAGGTAACTAGATCGCACTAGATTTGTCTGTCTTGGCCTATAAAGGCAGCTGGGCCTTCAATCCAAGTCTAAGAGGGATGTAAAGGAAAGTCACAATAACAATTTGGCGGGTATCAAGAACTTGTATTGGGGACATTGTAAGGACTTTTGGTTGGTTGCAAGAAGTGGAACACCTAGAACACATTATACATTTGGCTAATTTCAAGAAATACACACAATTCATGTTCTCTATAATATGGGAGCATCTACAGCAGAGTTGCTATATTCTTATCTTTAGCCATTTTGGCTAGAATGAGGGCAAAACGCAGCTCCAACAAACTTGCTATCTGGCTCACTATTTTGAATAACTCCTTATTTGAGTTTGGAGAGAGAAATTGAGGGCTCCATTTCTTCCTCTTATCTCTCCTTAGGCACACAATCCTCTCTCACATCTTCCTTTTTGATTTTTTAATGAACTTTTAATTTAGAGAGGAGCACAGAAAAATAATCAAATATTATAAATTAGCCAAAATAGAGAACATTGCTAGAGGAAACTACTTTTAAGTAGTTTGTTATAATAGCTTTCTAGCTATTTTACCTAAAATTTGGAGACTCTTGTGGAGATGCTCGTATCTTAGTGTTAACAATCTCTATTATTGCAATTTGTCTTAGTGGAACACTTAGTGATTGTAATGTATATGTTGTTAAGTTATCTTTAATACAAATATGGAAAAAAAAAATTCATTTCACTATCACTAAATTCATAATATGAGCCTTAATACGAGGGATTGATGTTTGACATCAATGTGAGATTGATAGTTAAGAAGTCATGTTTCTAGGAAAAAGTTTGTCATTAGACTATTATCTTCTAGAAAAGAAAAGATAAATGTAATATACACTTGCATTGCAAGAGGAACAAAATGATTGCTAAAAGTCAATTGAAGATCCAATTAGGGAACTTCATCATACTCGGATCAAGCTTGTAGTGGGACCATACTTTTTTATACCAACAATATTGGGAGAGTGGGGGAATTTCTCACACACACTACCACCAAGGTGCCAAATGAGTTCGAAGTTGATATCACTTATCTACCAATCAAAATTCTTTTTCACTAGGATAGATCCCGTTGACACAGTGGGATCATACCTAATTTTTTCTATAGTAAATATCTCTTAAAAACACATGTAATTGTGTGCAAGTTAAGTAGGTTCTTTAAAGAATTGTATGATATATGTATTACACTTTGCTAGAGTCGTGGTGGTATACATGCTATATAATATAATTAGAGGTTCTTGTTAGTTTTGCTTTATGATTATAACATATTACTTATATACTAATTCATGATTTGGCCAATTCGTTTAATAAGGAGTCATGTTTGCTCCATATGTGTATACATAAGAAATTAAAATTTTAAATAATTTCTCATTGGAGAGTTACAAAATGATTGTAGTTTTTATTTTTATTTTTAAAATACATGCAATATTGGGAGAGGGGGAATTTCTCTCTCTCTCACACACACACACACACTACCAATATATCACATGGGTTCAAACCTGAGACCGTTGATCTGCAAGTTAAGACTCTTTTCTATTAGGCTAGACTTTGTTGATCATAATTGTAGCTTTATGTATAGTTGATGGGTATCACACTTCATTTGTTCCATTAAAAACAAAAGAATAACGTGAAAAAAAAGGGTCATATATATTTACATACATATGTAGAGTTTTCTTCATAATGACATTTAGAATTTTTAATTAAGCATCATCTTTGATTTTTCTCATGTACAGTGAGTAAGGAAATATTTTTTTAATAATTAGATAAGAAATTTATGTTACTTTGAAAGATAAGGTAAGTGTTTTAGTGATTTAAGTAAAACATGTGGGTGGGAGCGAAGTAAAGAAGAAAGGGGAGCATGGAGTTAAAACACTTTAATCTTATTTATGGCTCTCTAATTTAGTTTAAACACTTCAATCTTATTTAACGACATGAATGGAAGATGGCGACATTGGAGAGAATGCATTGTCTATTTGGATTTTAGATGTTATATGATGAGAAAGACTACACCAGTATCATTGACTTTTGCATAAAGAGACCACGTCAGAGAATATGTTAGGGATAAATAAATAAAGTAACACAAAGTCGGCAAGCCCTTCTTTATTTTATTTTTTATAAAATGGATTCACCTAAAAACAACAGATGAAGTAGGCAGAAATCGAAGTGTGTCATTGTTTCTAAGAAGTGCATTTGGTTGGTCCATTATTAAGAACGATATGAGAATTACATTGGAAGACCTCCTATTATTTTAATTACCCTAGATTTAAGGCTATGAGAGCTATAACTTTTACAAGCCGTAAAAGCCATAAAATTCAAATATGATGTAACAACTTCTATAAATAGCATGTCCACCTCTCGATCTATGGTTATAATTTTGACGTTCTCTTATTCTAATGAGAAGACAATTCTTACAATTCTCGGATGAAATGTCCCGAGTGCATTCAAGCAAACTAGAAATGCATATCTTCTTTGATAATCTTTTGTTTCCAACAACATGCATCTGCTCAGGAGCAATTTTTGACCTTCATTTGTTCAATAATTGATCAAAGCTATTTTTTTTTTCTCAAAAACTGACCATATGCAAGTCACGTCATAGAAATTTGGATGGACATAATAGAAATGCCATAGTGGATCAACATCAAAACACATAGTCCATGATTACACATGAATGTTGGCATGTTCTCATTGAAGGTAAGTTCTCATTAAGAAGTCACATATTCCGTCTAACAAGAAAAATTTAGCTACAGCCGTTCTAATGAAACGGATGTTTCACACTTGTTTGATTTTTCAATTTTGTTTCAAACAAGAATGTTGGCGAGTTTTTTCTCCATATGTCATAATATATGAATTGTAAGTAAAACAAACGTTAATCTGATTAGGAGCCATGTGGTTGGACCACGAAAATACACAAACCCTCGTCTTAAAGGAATTAGTGATTGTAGTGTATATGATATTAAGTAATCTAATTTATAGGAAGAATGATTCAAACTTGAGTGCAAAGGGATGAGCTCACTGCCCTTATCAACTTATCTAACCCACATATGCGATATTAATTAATTTTTAATTGAAATGTGGAAGACACATTTTCATTTCTAATATCACTAAATTGAGGATATGAGAATTAAATAGGGAGCTTTAGTAATATGCCTAAAATAAGGGCTGAAATTTATAAATAAATAAATAAATAAAAAACCCACATAGAATGCACTTTATAAACATACCCAAAAATCATTTACTACATAAGAAATAAGTGTTAAAGTTCCCACAAATTACATGACTGTCACTCATTAACTTAAAACAAGCCCAACACAAAAACTAAAAAAAAACCCAAAACAAGCCTAGCAAGTCCTAAGTACATTGTTAAAACTATGTCACTGTTGAGGCCCAAAAAAGTCACGAGAAGCCCAAAGACGTTTAAGGCCCGATATAACATATAATTTTGGTCATGCGTTAATCCAAGCTGTATTTTGGAAATTAATTCATTAAATAAATAATAGTGTACATGTCATGCGAAGCCAATAATACATTTTTCATATGTCAATCACCTATCAAGCTCACATGAACCCAAGTCATGTGGTTACGGGGCTTGCATGAGGGATTGTGGTGTGGAAGGTTATGGAGGTCCATAAGGCCCACAGAAGCTCTTGGATAATGGAGACTTTGGGCTAGCTACTTGGAAGCACCAAAGTCCAAGCCTATTACTTAGAATTCTCCAATGTGGGTAAGCAAATGAGATATTTTCCAAGCATTTTCTTTTATCTATAGGAAATAGTCATTTTCCAAATACCTAGCTTTACCCATTGGAAATAAGCCTTTTCCAGCACTCCCTATTACCCATTGGAAACAAGCCAATTCCGACACTTCCCTTTACCCGTTGGAAATAGTCATTTTCCAATGCTTAGCTTTACTCATTGGAAATAAGAATGTCCCGATGCTTCCTTTTACCCATAGGAAATAGACTAGCTCCAACGCTTCCTTTTACCTATTGGAAACCAAAGAGAGCCTTCCCCCTCTATAAATTGGGAGGCATTTGCCCAGCCAAAACCAACCTCTCTTGGTTGTTGCAAGCTTCTCAACAACCATGAGAACTCATCTTCTTTTCTCTTTTTGGCTGCTGCAAGCATTCCAGCAGCCATCCCAGCCATCAATCTCCATCTTTTGGTTGCTGCAAGCATCCCAGCAGCTGTCAACAAAATCTCTTGGTTGCTCAAGCACTCCAGCAACCATTGAACCACTTTCCTTCCTCCCTTTGGCTGCTGCAAGCATTCCAGCAGCCATCCCAGCCATTCCTCAACCATCACAACCAAGATTTTCCTTCCTCCTCATACCCTTCTAAGCTATAAATACCATAGCCTTCAAGCCTCAAGCTTTTCCTCCCATCCTCCTTTTGAAACTCTTAAATCCCCATAGCCATAGCCATAGCCACAAATAACAAATCATCAACACCCCAAACTCAAGCATATCCAACACCAAGCCAAGCACATGCATTCTCATTTGCTAAACTTGTGAATCTTTAGCTCCCACACTCCAAGCTCTCATGCCAAGCTCATATAATTTCATATCAACATCAGCAAGTCTTCTTCAACTCTTCGTCAAGCTGCCGGAAACGTCAGCACCAAACATGCAGCCGCTGGAAGAAGAACAGAATACTCCCTTGGGACATGCTTCTCTCTCGGGATGCTTTGGGCCTAATCCTCGCTAACTCAGAAAAAGGGGCAACGAAGGCTTGATCCACCACTCTATGGCGGTCCGAGAATCAACAAGCCCGAACGAGCCTTCCGACAGAAAAAGACCCCAACAGTCACAAAAGTACATTGTTAATATCATGTCATAGACGTACATTGTTAATACAATTTCATACAAAAAACTGAAGAAAAAAAAAACCGAAAAAAGCTTAGCAAGACATCCGATATCCTTTGCAGAAATCACCTCCAATTGTCCACAGTGAGGGACGGTCCTATGACTTGTACAACCTGGGCTATAGCCCATGTGAGTTTTATTTATTTATTTCTTATAGTTAGTGTTAATGTTAATCCCATTTACAGCAAAAATATTAATTTGAACTAATTGGATAATTGTAGTGTTACCTTTAGTTGTCGTGTGTCTATCTGACTCTATCTTTGTGATGATAAATTTTCATTTTTGAATTTTCTTATGAATTTTCTTTTCTTTGAATTCATTTTTGTTCATCATGGTAGACCTTAGTTGGCATTGTTGGTGCAAAATAGGTCTTTTAAACAAATAAAATAAAAATGATATGTTCTTACATTATATATATATGATCAATTTCATAAGCCTAAAATCTAACAATTCAATAAGGTAAATCTAGCCCACCCCATTTTAAAATCCTGGGTCCGTCCCTGTCCACAGTTTCAATAGAAACAATCACAAAGGCAAAAGGAAATACCTCTACAAGAAAAAAAAAAAGTGCATTGTTAATAATATGACTTAGAACTATCTTCCTAGTAAAAATCACATTCTGTATATCATAAACTTCAAGTGCACAACTATATATAGAGAAAAATATAGAGCATGCTTTGTTACTGAAAATATGTAAATACTATGTCATAGAAGTACACTGTTAATACCATGTCATAGAAATCAACTCAGTTGCAGGGTACGAACAGTATAACAACTATTCATACTACTTACTGGAAGTTAACAACTGTTCATCCACTTACAGATAACAAATTGTATACTACAAATCAACTTACCAGCTTTGGTCATTCCAATACCACTATCAATCATAGTCAAGGTATTGTCGTTTTTATTGGGGATGAAGTGAAGTGGATGAAGAGCTCTGGCTGACCACCGAGCTTGCTCTTGTTAGTCAAACTCTCAAATCTAATCTTGTCAAGAGCCTACAAACAGAGCATGACATAATGAGCCAAAGGAAATTCAATTCAAACAATAACATTATCGAAAAAACTTATTCTCTACATAGCTTTTCCACATCAATTCAGCAAGAGACAAGAACACTAAATTTGAAAAGCATACATGTGACATATATATTAAAAATAAACCTTCTCAAGCTTTGCCTGAGATTTTCCAATGAAGTATCTTAGCCTCTTTCTTTGCCAAGGGCATACTGATCTCATCTCCCTCGTATCGGTAAGTGCTCAAAAGAGGAACCAAAAGCTATGACAGAATCAACAATCAGAGCAAAGGAATAAAAAAGAAATTCTAGGCAGCAATGTAGTTGAAGATGTTTGAACAAATCACTTCCAATTCAATTCAAGAAATTGGATAACAATATAAGATCAAGACGATAAGGTTTCAACTAGCCAATTTGACATTTGAGAGCACAATCAGATTAAGAATGAGTTTGGAGGTTGAAGGTTTGTACCTTGCGCACGTCTCCAGATCTACGGTATGCAACATCTGGCTCTGGAAGAATCGCAGTCGTCGGCGTCGGCGAACAGGAGATCCCGGTTGAAAATCAAGAACACCATACGAATTTGGCCATTTTGGAATATATCGTCGACTGAAATCAGTGATCCATCGGGGTTGGTGTAGGCGAAAAAGAAATTGTCTTCATCTTCGTTCTTCTCGCAATCATAGAACTTTTTCCATAAATCCTATTATTAGTGTCAATTTTACCCAAAAAGTCTGAATCCGAGTATTTTAAGAGGCAACCTACCTTTCAGATTATAGCTCCTCTCGATTGAGACGACAACACTCACGAATATTTTCAAGTGCTGCATTGAGACAATTTTTGCGTGATGCATATTACGTGCCATCTCTAGTAAAATTCCAACATTGTGCTAACCCATATATAAAAGTATTTTCTTTTGTGGCATATTTTAATGTGCTACAAACGATTACTTCGATAGAGAATATGGTATGTCTTTAGATAATTTTTTTGTCAATAATGAAATCAAGTTATTCTCATAATTCCCATTAGCTAAAAATTCTACATGATTGAAACAACTATGTCCCAAAACATAGGACCATAAGTTAGATAAGATGAGGTATCTTGGAGAAAAACAAAGAATAGTAAAAGACTCACAAAGATGAATGGTTTTGAGTAAAGCATGTTCAATAAATTGAACGAGGATTTAGTTTAATTCCTTAAAACAAACGCATATACACACACATATATAACAATCACGATCATCTTAGTTCAATTTATATGATATATATTCATCACACTTTCGTCTAGTCATAGCGGTATACATGTTATAATTTAATTAGGCTCTTATTAGTTTTGTGTTATGATTATAAGATACTACTTATAAACTAATTCATGATTCAACCAATTTGTTTCATAAAGAACCATGCTTGCTCTATATCAATATTCATAAGAAATAAAATTTTAAATCATTTTTAGAGAGCTATAAAATTAAATGATTGCGACTTTATGTATAGTTGATGGGTGATTGCTGTTGCATTCCTAAGAGGACACAAATTAATGTGCAAACAACCAATTAAAAATACCCGCAAGTGCACGAATCTATCGAAGTATAGATTATGTAAGTACGGGGTCGATCCCACGAAGAACTTGTCGGCTTCCTATAAGTTCTAATTTGAGTACATAAAGAACACTTATTTAACACACCACAAATGCACAAATGAAAGAGGGAAACTAGAAATGAGTAAAGAAGTGTAAAAGAAATGGAACAACACAAGAAAACTAGAGAAAAACACAAACAGCACTTTCTATCGCCATTTTATCACCTGTTTATCACCTGTGAACAGTGCCGTGAACAGTGAACAGTGACGACCGGTCGCGTGAACAGTAACGACCGGTCGTTTTTGGGCAGATTCGTTTCTCTGTTTTTCAATTTCGACCTCTGTCCAGTGTTTTGCCTATAACTTTCCAACCGTACGTCGAAAATTCACGTTCTTTATACGGTTGGATTCAGAACAGAAAATGAAAGAACACAACGCGGACCAAAAGTCCAAAACAATTGCGGAAACAAATAAAATTCAGTATCAAAGACACACCACGTATCAAACACACAACTCACACACACATTGGGGGGGGTTTTGATTTGTTTCAAGTGACCTATTTCTATTGCATGAAAGTAAATGGACTTTGAATTTAAATGAGAAAGGCAGAGATGAAATATCAAAGAGTGGAATTAAAAAGTAACAAACACTAGGGTTTCGGAATCCACCCTAAACAATTCTACCCAAGTTCATGAATACTCAAGTGATGAACTCTAAACGTGTTGATGAAAATGTTCGCAATCAAGGCCATGGGTCGTGGCTCAAGACGCATTGATTCTCTCTAATATACGTAAAGTGCATGGTTCGTGCTACAATACTTGTGCCCTCCCCATAACCGAACCTAGGTATGGTTCGTACTTTGATTCAATTACAAGGAGAACCCATTAAGTTCAAAGAGAATATGAACATCACAAGAATCCTAATAGCATGGTGTTTACATTAGGTATTCAAGAAACCAATTCACATGGATGATTCTTACTTCATCCATTTATTGCTTAGGATAACATGAAGATACACATAATCCCAACAATCTCAAGAAGCATGCTTTCAAAGATGGCCAACCAAGGAAAAACACACATCAAGGATAGATTAATTTGGTGAATTGGAATTCATCAACAATATCTAAAAATTCATACACTCAAGTATCAAAACAATAAGGTAATCATGTTTAGGGCTTCAACCTAAGCCCTAGCTATAGAGTTTAGTTGCTCATACTTATTTCAAATACAAACTCAAAATGAAATTAGAAAGAGTTTACAGATTTTCAGAAAATGATGAAAGCTTCAAGATCATCAATGGTGGAAGTCTTCTTCTCCACTTTTCTTGGCTGCACCTTGGCTTTCTCCAAGCTTCCAAACTCTCCAAAATCTGCTCTCAATCTGTATAGAATGTGGAATAGCCTGATTTCCCACGATCAAAAGGCTCCCAATATCAGATTGCAATTTTGACTTCTCCTCCCTCTCTCCTCCTTTCCAGCTTTTACCTTTTAATATAAAACTACCACCTTTGATAAAGCCTTAGCCCATTGTCCCCTTGCCATGATGGAGCTTTGACTTCACAAAGATGCCAAAAGCTCAGAAAATATCTATTTTACAAATGTAATTCCTTGTTACCAAGAGTTATGGTAACAAGAAGTTAAGATGACACAAGGGAGGTAAAAGCTGGCCAAATCCGGATTTCTAGAACTGTGGTAACATGATGGATTGGTTGGATAGGCAATACTTGTCCAATGGAGCTCAAATTTGGATATGTTGTAGTTAACATCCATTGGAACAAGTCTCATGAAGATCATGACCTCATCCGAGCACCAGAGCATGTTGATCCCAGGCCAAGAAGTTGACCTACGAAAATGAACAAAAACAGAATTTATAACTAATAATGCACTTTTAGCTCATTTTCATCCAAACCAAGGCAAAATCTAAGAAAACACAAAAAGGAAGTAAAAAGCTATAAAATGTCAAGAACTAACTCAAAATAGTGGGTGAATAACATGAAAAATCATGTGTAAAAATGAACCGAACAATTGCACTTCATTTGTTCATATATATATATATATATATATATATATAATTAAAACGATTTCGCAAATAAGTTTATTTAAGGGACATCTTTGTAGGACTCACAATTCATTGTATTTCAAAGATCCTAACTATTTAGTTTGTAGATCTTTAACAAACGGTTGACTACTTATAAATATTAATTACACAATTTAACAACAAAAGCCCAGTAGCTTGGTTGAAACCTGCTTCCTCAAACTTCGCCCTGAATCCTGCACAATCTATTAGGGTATGAGCACTCTAATGCCTAATAGAGTACCGTAAAACCTTTCAAGGTCAGCTATCATAGTTAATTAAAGTGTCATGCATCAAACAACACAAGATATATAAATTATGCAATCAAACAAGATAAATAAATTTGCATATGTAGTGATGCCATGAACTCACTCCTTTCTAATCCCACTAATTCATACCTTAGGGCAACAACCCTGCATGTCCTATACCATGTGTTTTACCACTGTGGCTCTGAATACTCTAAAATAAGAACTAGTGTCCGTCCGTCCCTTAACCCATTTTTCTTTTGTTTACGAACTTCTCAACTTCCACTTTTCATTAGAGGCCCTGCTCCCATCACCTCAATATATTCAAGCCCTGCTCATGTCACCTGAATATATTCCACATTTTTTTTACTCAGATGTATCTAACGTCTTCTCCCACCCCTTAGATATACCTCAAACGACACACACACCCCAAACACCATTGTATTTATGATGCATATGTAATGCAGTGCAAGCCTCATTTATCTTTGTAGAATAATAATACAAATAATAACAATAACATATATCAGGCTTAATCACATGAATAATAATATTCATCCAACGTAAAAAATAATATTCATAGAGAAACATCAATAATAATATTCACCGAGCAGAGCAACAATAATATTCACATTTATAGTATTATATATAAGCACCAAGATTAAAAGTGACATAGCCCAATCATCGGGAATCAGGAAACCCTAACTTATGTCCAGCTAGCTTAACCATGTGCGGGTTCCTCCTCAAAAGTACGCAGAGTAGAACACCTAGTTAAGATAATTTATTGATTAAAATTCACTAAAAATAAGGAAACACGTTTGAGTGTCCTACTAGCGCACGTAGACCTAAAGCCCCATAATACGCTTGACAGGTTGTTCGACCCGATCGTTACTTCCCTTAACCTCATGTCCAAGCAAGCATAGAACCAAGCGTCAAGGAAAAACCAATCTATTCCCCTCCTATAATATTTCTTCTCTTTGGGATGTTTAAAATCAGGTGGTTCGGCTCTAGACTTATACAGAAAATTTAAAACATCAATTTAAAACAAAAACTTCAGTTTTGCTAACCATTTAGGTTGGAATACCTTAACTTTGAAAATTCACTAAATATTGAGTTTAAATCAAAATAATGTCACAACTAGACATAGAAAAATTAAAAATGCCAAAATTTGATGGAAATTACGGTTAAGGAAGCATATCAAAATAGAAACCAAAACAGACTAGGCTGCAGAACATTCCTTTTTTCAAGTTTGTACACTTTATTTTGAAAACTCACCAAAATTTCCAAATTTGAAGAAAATACGTGAAAGTAAAACATACTAAAATTTAATGAAAATCCAAGTTCAGGAAGTTTTCAAACACGTATTTTAAATAGGGCATGCGGTAGAATCAGAATAATTCCAATAGAATAGTCTCTATTTTGAAATTTCACAAAAAAAAAAAAAAAAAAAAATCAATTTAAATTCAAATGGCACAAAACCAACTTTGAAATAATCCTTGAGATATCAATTTTGATGTAACAAAATCCCAGAATGAAATTGGTACAAAATCACATCGAAATAATCTAGAACTTCACAAAAACACACTTTGAAAGAGATATATGTCATTGAGGCATTCTAACCAACACTTGATTTACAACTAGTACTCAAAGAGACAATATGAAGATGAGCTTCATACCTTCGAATCATTTACTTGAGATGATAGTGGCTAATTTGATCAATGGAATGATAAGTAACAAGCCATTTGAGAGAAAGTACACATCTATAACAAGAAATTCAATATAATCAATGAACAAGTTTGGCTCATACCAATTTTCAAAGAATTATAATGGTTGCGTTTTGCTGACCTTTGGATATGTTATAAAGAGGAGAATTTGGAGTAATTATCATGAAGAAACTACAGTGTTTTGAGCTTTCGAAATGAGTGTTTTGGATTGAAACCGAGGGAAGGAACTAGGGTCGAAGACTATAAACAAGTTCCACTCTAAACGTTCCCAAGGTGGCTATAGAAGTCCGATCAACCTAAACTTTTGATATATTATAATAGACAGCATTTCAAACAACTTTGATGAAGGAACCAAAGTCATTTGAGTACATGAAATCGCATAAACATATTGAAACCAAGCATACTACTGTGAAATCAGGAAATGGTAAACTTATTGTGATCATACCAAATTTTTAGAGTCTGTGCTAGTTGGATTAAGGTGAAATTGGAGCATGTTATAGGAATCACGTAAATGAACAACTTTTATGGAAGTTTTCTCATTTGAGCTTTCAATATTTGAGTTCTTGGTTGCTCCAAGGAAGTGACGAATTTTGGATTTTGAAGAGGAATAAAAGAAGACGAGGATGAAAATATTGTGAATGAGGAAGAGAGTGATGATACAATAAATGATGAGGATAAGAATAAATTCATGATTGAAGAGTCTTAGGCTAGGTGAGTCATCAATTTAAAAGAGAGTGATAATACATTGAATGGGGAGGAAGAGAATAAATTCATGATTGGAGAATCTTAGGCTAGGTGAGTCATCAATTTAGAATAGGTGACTCATCCTTTCATAAATGGTGGATTTGAAAGCTTGAGGCAAGGGAGGGTAGAATGGGAGGAGGGTGGTTTGATGCACTCCACATTTCAGATTTTTTTTTTGGGGCCTACAAGGTTATTTTGGTAATTTTCACACGTAGGGGTATTTTGATCATTTTTGTCCAACTTGAAATTAAACACACTTAATTTAATAATCTCAATCCAAAATCACATGATAAAATACTCATAATCATTCTCCACCATAATATTATTTTTCACTGAAATATAAAAATCCACTTTGAATTTTTCGGGATATTACAAAACTTTTGTGGAGTCCACCATGCATTGTCTTTCAATGATCCGAACTGTCTAATTTTTAGATATTCCCTCAAAGATCATCTCTGAAAAAAATCACTTGGATGACTTGAGTGAGGGGTAATGGTTAGAGTTGCATGTTTTTGTATTACATTTCTGTCTAGTTTTATTGATGATGCTTACAATTGGGATGAGCTGAGTGAGGGGTCACATATATACAATGGGAGGACCTGACGAACTCTTGTGTTTGGGTATACTCTGTGAAATATAACCATGAAAATGAAAAACTCTCCCTACCTTATCATGCAAGTTGGATTAAATCGATGGTAAAGGTACGTAGTCGGCCTTTACCCAACCTTCAAGTAGGGTAAGATGAAAATATACAATAGGTATTCTGTGCTTAATTTCACTCGCATTTCAACTTGGTGCTTTCAATTCAATTCATTATGTGTGTGTTTTTTCATATATATAAAGAATAACACGGGATTATGGTCCATTTAGGAAATGCATAGATTCTGAATAATAAATTGATGAAGAAACTGGCTTTGATGCAAGCAAGCACATTATTGATCAATATGCCTTAAATGCACATGACATGAGGCTAAAATCTTTAAGAATTGACTGTAATGAGAAGAAACCTTGCACGACAGGGAAACTGCATCACCTCAAAAGGACTTGTTTTGATTCGTTAAGTTTGCCTAACATTTGACTCTCGTCCTCCTCGTAGTTCTTAAACCAGACACACAAACATTAAAAACTAGATGCTGCACTTTTAAATATTGTAATAAGTACTTACAGCCATGTTGACATTTGATGTCATGATCCTATAATAATAAGACACGATGGGTTACATCCAAAGGAGAAAAAAGAAAGGTGATATGTAATAATTACTACTTTTAAATTCCTTATCCCAACCTCTTATTTTTCTTGATCCCTTTTTTTCTATCCATTTTTTTTATAATCCAGTTAAAAACTTGTTTACATTATCCCTGCATCAAGGCTATGTTCCTGTTGCTGTGCAATTCATATAGAAATGCTCATAGTGGAACCACACCAAAGCACATGCTCCATGATTACACAATCATCATATAGCCATATTAATGTGGTCATGTTGAAGATAAGCTCTCATTGAAAATGAAAAGTCACATATACTGTTGAAAGAAAAATACGTGCTTACGCTCGTTTCATGAAACGGATGTCTCACACTTGGTATATCATATGAGTGGCACATGGATTATACATGAGACACCCGTTTGAAATGAGTGTAGGCAACTTCTTCTCCTGCATATATAAGATATTCCATTTCTTTTTAAGCCTTTTACTCCATGACCGGTGATGCAAATGGGCATGGTGGTAAGTCTAGTTGGAAAACATTGGTTCAGAGTCAGACAATGGTATAAGCGCATAAAGAAGAGAATATTATTCTATGAACCCTTGATTTTGATTGATAGATAATTTTTTATTTCTAAAAAAAATTGCTGGTGTAGAAGAAGTCCGATGCAGAGCCAATAGCTGAGAAAAGCAAGGATAATTTATTATATTCAGTCACTAGACATAGCAAATTGAATGATGTCGCAACATCACTCCTACAAAAATAGCTAAGGGCTCTCCATGTGCATCTTTTATTTCATACAACTTTCCCCATAATATTATTGTTTGTTCATATTTAATTGTCCTTTCTTTTTCTTTCTTCTTTTTTGGTTTTTCAAAACAAACAGATGAACATAAAAATACCCCAGCAAAAAAAGAAAAAAGAATAAAAGAAAGAATAAATTCTCTGTAAATTCCATGGATGACTTATTATGAATTTATGAAAAGACCCCACCATCCAATGTTCTCAAAACAGGCAAAGCATCAACCAACAAGCTAACTTGGGTTTCACCGGCAACAACAGGTAGAAGATAAGCAAGATGGGCCCAAGAGTTCTATATTTACTAAAATAATGCACCATGATAAGACATAACCCATCAATAATTGAATTTGATATCTGTACTTGATCATCCTGCAAAACCAGAAAAATACTTATACGACTAGAGCATCATTCTATTTCTGGTTAAGCCACAGCCCCGACCAACAATACAGTACAACTTCTTCTTCCTCATCCACTGCTTCTTCTTCTTCTTCCTCTTCTTTCTGTCACATAAGATCAATGGCTGCAACATGTTGCTTCTCCCCTTGTATCTCAACCCAAAAATCTGGTCCAGCAATAAGGCCTTTCAGCAGAGTTTTGAGGCTCAAACACTGTCAAGTTTCTGTCAAGATCAAAAGCTCTACACTCAAGATCAGATGCTCCTTGAGAGAAGAGGTCAATATTTTTTTTTCTCACTAATTTTCCTGTTTCCAGTCACTGAGGCAAGAATTTTACCTGCACAACAACTTTTTTTCACAGAAGAAGACCCTGAAAATCAGCATCAGTCACCAACTTTTTTTTTTCTTTTCTAAAACAAAATGGGGTGAAATGGGATTTGTTCAACAAACATTTCTTGTTAATATCTGATTGTATTTTTTTTTTCTTTTCTTGTTACAGGTTTTTGAGGATCGGTCCAATGGAATTATTTGCTACAAAGATGACAGAGGTGAAATAATTTGTGAAGGATTTGATGAGGGTCCTAGATATTATCACCAACAGAATCCAAGAACAGGTTGTCAACCCAGGTAGATGATCAATTAATCATAATCTTAATCACAATCTTAACACAATTAAGCATGGATTATGAAATTGATCACCTAGTTTACTTTAGGCTCATCTGATTATTTACTGGTTTTGGTCAAGTTCAGCAGAGACGCTGAGATCTTTGATCTACTTCAACAACAAAGGTGGCTTAATTTTATCACAGACACAGAATTGAACCGTGCTGATAAAGGCAGTGTTGTTCTGCAAGAGGACATCAAAAACTGCAATGGCTTCAACACTCACCGCTAATCAGCTCAACCCAAGTGTTAAGTCTCTTGTCAAATTATATAAAATGGTTCCACAACTTTAATATGCCCCCAATTATAATTATGTAACGTATATATAAAGAAAGGCATATCCTTCAATGAATCATATAATTGATTATCATGCATAAATGCAATGTCTTTGAAGCACAATTCTTTTTTCTTTTTTTTTCTTTGTTTTTTCCCGGAATGTAGAGGGTCAAATGCCCAATGCTTTCTCCTTCCGTGATATATTGTCAAATGACCCACTAGTGTAGTAATTTGGAGTACTTGCTTCTTCTGACAAGATCCTGAGTTCAAGTTCTAGCATCAATGCAATGTGTGTGAAAACAAAATGGTATATGAAAATCAGTTCACTAATTCTCTCATTTCAATAAGCAATTACATGGATAGTAAAAGATAATATAAATTTCTATTTTCTTTTATTTTAGGTGTTCTTTGACCAAGTCCTATGCTTGGGTTTTCTTAACGACCTTTGACTAGAACTGTCCTTTATTTATGTCAAGATATGAGCAATCCTTTTAGTACTGGAACGGCTGCAGGTCCACTGGCAGATATGCAGTCCACAGGCTTTTCATTTTTAGACTCGGAAGTCATGGTTCTGGTCACCAGTTTAAAAAACACACAAGGGCACACATGCACATAGAGACTGAGCCACATGAACCAACAGAAACCAAACTTTGGAAGAGAGCAAAATTGAATTGCAAATTAACATCAATCTAATGTACAGATATACAAGACTAAACGATTCACTGAATATAGATGTTGTAATGCTAAATACATCAAGAATCATATCCCTATAAGGATTTCATGGAGAGGTCATCCAATTATATATCCCCGACCAAAATTTCCATGGCTTCGACGGCCTTCTTCTGCATCTTCTAACAAAATAATCATGAATTTCTCATGTAAAGATGAAATGCAAATGACACTGCTATACAAAAGAATTGGGATATCAAAAAAGAAAGGAAAGTGAATGAATGATGAAAAAATGAAATCATGTGGCAGGGTCAATTCCTGAATCACATGCTTTAAATGTACATGTGGACTGACTCAGTGTCATTCAACCGAATTACCACCATGTGCATCTTCGCCGAAATCAGAATGGGATGTACTTGGAACAATAGAGGGAGGAGACCACTGATCTGGAACCATCAAAAAGTAGGTTGTCATTGCTTTCCTGAACCTTTTCTTGTATTGCTTCGGTGAAATTACAGTTGGAGATGCGTTCTTTGGTCCACCAAGGATGCCTGAAGCTTTAACCCAAGTTTCAAGGTGCTTATCCCATGTGTACTGCCTCATAAAATCAATGATTCCAAGTACTAACTCATGCTTCTCTTCATCCACCCCAACCAGTAATGAATAATCCATTACATCAATTGACTGCATCAGCACCAGTAAAGACATTATAATGGGTAAGGGATTAATCTATGTTTAGTATACACTATACGGGAATACAGGATACCCCAATCAGAACATGCTCATACAAGGCATGCGAGCGCACACAAAAAGAGGAGAGTTTTAAAACTTACAGCAAGAAAAGCAGTGTCATTCCAGACAGCTCTCTCCAACAAACGCTTTGCCTTGTTTCCCACAAATATTGGAGATGTCGGCATTGCTTCAATCAAGTTCTGATCCAGCAGAACTTTGTTGCTCCCACTAGAATCAGGATTGTAACGAGACCGTGAAGATCCTTTGAGATCATAGAGCCGTGTCGCATTCCTTCCGAACAGAAGATTCTCCATAACCAAAACATCTGTCTTTGATTCTTTCCCGCCCTTAAGATGCTTTGATGTAACCTTTCAATACAAATCCAACCATAGAAAGAGTAAGTATCAAGAAAAATAATGTAGTTGATGCAGCAAGATATGGTATCAATATTTAGTAGTAGCAGTAGTAGTAGAAAATACTTGTTACTAAAGTTGTCAGGTTAATCTGACTAGAATAGTTGACAGCTTTTGAGGGTAACACAAAAGTACCTGATATATCCCCAGAATCTTTGCTAGGCAGGTTGGACTTCCTGTGCCAATTGATTCAGATAGGTACTTGAAATATCCCGGAGCAAATTTTATGAAAGATTCCAGCTCTGTCTTGGTGACTTGTTTGATGATAAACCGGTCATCCGAGGTTTTAGCAAAAAAGACATTGCTCTTCCCACCTTGGGCTCCCCACTTTTTACAACGACTAAGGGATCTTACAAAGTCAAGCTCAGAAGGACAACAAATCCTCCTTAAGGCTTCAAAACGATGTGCATAGTAACATGTCACAGAGTATTTAACCTTACCAAGTGGGCCATCATCTCCAAAGGAAACTCTTGCATGCAAAGCCTTTGTATACGAAAGCGGATCCAAACCCAGGGAGTTACGAGATCCAGATAAAGATAAAATGCTTTCCTCAGTAGACCCAAAGCTTCGATGAGATTCAGAAGCCGTGTCATCATCGGGATGGTGTGACTGCATAGTCAGTGAATCAGAAAAACTAGCATCCCCCTCATCACTTGTTTGCAAATGATAATCTGGTGATACAAGGGCATAGGCTATAAGACTTGTGGGCTCATCATCATATACAGGGACAACAGTATCATTAACACCCACAGGAAGAAGCAGCCTTGCCCCACCTTCCAGTTCCAACTCCCTAAAGGATGAAACATAGACTGGATTGTATTCACCAAGTGTGTCAAGCTTCTGAGCAGCGGATAAAAAATTCTTATTGAACCCACGATAGAAATTTAAAAAGGGCATTTTTAACCAGCTTACAGAGTCTTCCATATTCTCAGACCCCTTCGTCGACAATGCAGGTGAAACAGAATGGGCAACCTTGGGACCATTCTGGTATTCTGCATGGTCTAAATTTAATCCCTCTTTCACTGGAGAGGCATTTGAATCTGCCATTGCTAAAACAGGAACAGCACAGGTATTGTCCTTTGCTATTCCAATTCCACTTTGATTTTCACCGGTCCATGCAGTGTCAAGGGTATCTGACAAATCCATTATAGGAAACTGGCCATCAGAGAGAGTCCTACGCATACTTGTCCTTGGTTTCAAAGGTTCAGATTGATCACAGATGCTCACTTCACCAGGGAGATTAGCTTGATCTTCCTTTTCATTATTTGAATCTTGACCAATGTCTCTCTCTTTGTAAACCATGTCAGTATCGGCAGTGCTATCAAAGTCTCCCCCGTGTTCAAATTCTTTGTTAAGCATTGAATCCACTAGAAAGGAATCACAACTATTATAACATTTTCCTGGGTTTATTGCCACATTCATATCAGCAATATTTCCATTATTAACCACAGGTTTCCGCTCATCGGGAACTGAGCTGTTCAAACCGTCCTGGAGGCTGTTGTTATCTAAATTGGCTGCATAAATCAAGCGGTGGTCCCACATATAAGATTGAAAAAGCAACTGCCTTCGCAATCGATTGATCTCCAGAATGTCAATAACAGGTTGTCCCTTTCTAGCTTCCCTGTTCAAAGTTTTTTGGAGTAATTCCTAAAAAAAGCGTCAACAAAAATATGATAAGCCAATTATCAAAAAACAGAATTTATTTCATATACAAAGATTGGTTAGAATACCATCTTCATCGACAAGACTTTATTGATGAAAATAAAACTATAAAACCTACAAGATTATAGATAAAAGTGACAAGAAAGTTTTGTGACAATCAAAGATACTTCCATCACTCATGTTACATTAAAGGAGCTTGTAGATGAATCAGAATGCATATAAGATGGAACTTGATTGATAAAGTATTATATCTGGTTCATCCAGTTAATGTGCAGTTGAAAAGAAAAGGAAAAGAAAAAGTCTATATATATATATATCAACTAGCCATGCATAAAGCTTAGATTCTTGACATGAAATTCAGTAACTAAGGCTTGGCACATGAATAATTGAAGGCCTCACCTCAAATTCCACCTTCTCCTTTTGTAACATTCCTTCCAGTTCCACAATTTGGTGTCTTGATTCAGGTGTTACCATGCCACTAGTATGTGACCCTGAACCAGATCTTTTCTCCACAATTTGACGAAGAGCATTAAGTACTTCAGAAAAAAGAAGCTCTGCCCGTTCAACAACCTAATATAACCAGATAAACAAATCAGCTACATAAAGCAATAATGCAATGCAATCATGAAATATCCAATTATATGGCAATTGTACCTCATCTGTTTCTTTTTGTATCCATTCTTGCTTCTCATAATTGAAATCCAGTTTGGCAGGTGGTAGGTAGACAGAATGAACATCAATTGATGCATACCGAAAGCAAGCAACCATTTTCCCAAATCTGCATAAGTACACATTGACAGTGAGAGAGAGAGAGAGAGAGAGAGAGAGAGAGAGAGAGAGAGAGAGGGAGATTTAGGAAATTATCATTCAACCCGTATATCAGTTTGGTATGTGCTAGTCGTGTGAGTACTTGAGTGGCCACGATGAAGTTATTTTTAGCATATACTTGAAATTTAACAAGAGATGATAAAAGTGGGAGGCTAACATCGTCCAACTGAATTATGCATAACCAACAGAGTCAGGTTCAACCCAACACACAGAAGAAAAAACTATCATATCAATCATATTGTAATTTGTATGTTACCACATGTTCAAATTATGGGAGACTGCAAAAATACCCATAGAAACGAAGGCAATCTCTATGTAAAGAATGGCCACAGCTCGCCACCCTGCTTGCAGCCGCGTGGTTTGAAAAACTGAGCTCCAAAAACTTCCCAAATGATAAACCCCATGCAGCATCAGACATCACTATTCTGCGAGTAGCCGGAGGGAATCCATTGATCCTTGGACACCTCAAGCATCTATGCCACATCCAGATCCTTCCTTCCTTCTCACCTGGTAAGAGAATTTCCGGTAGCTTCTTAACAGATATAGTGAGTGTACCCTGTCGATGAGTATAACAATGAACATGTGCTTCTGATGGCATCTCGCAAGAATGGCATTGATAACTCTGACACATAGTTAAGCGTTTTCAGTTTCAAGTTGTATCACAAAGTTCCAAAAAAGAAAGAACATAAAAGTCAAAAAGAACTCACCAGATCAAATAAATGGTCCCGTAAAAACCGTCCTAAAGGTTTATCAAAACTGCCATAGTATTTGATTCGAAACAGATGAGACCTCTCACAGACAGTCCCCTTCCACACGCACCGGGATGACAAGGAAACCAAAATGCTCTGATGGTCAGAAGGTGATGGAGGAAACTCTTCATTCATAGGTTCTGGGTCCTCAACCTGGGTATTACCATCTTGATGAAGCAATGAATTGTCTGAACCACCTAGTTGATTTCCAATACTTACACTTTGATCATTTTGGGTGTTGGCCAAGATACCTTGTCCCAAAGCCTCTAAAGGCCTCATGCTATTGACAATGAGATGATTAGACGTCATATCAGAGCCATTTTTTATTGCAGAAGCTTTCACTACTGAAGATTCTTTGGAACCCATTTCATTTTGATCATCAAATATGTGGTAAGGAGAAAGACTATTATGATAAGAATCTGAAACATTCCCAGATGCGGCAGAGTATAAAGCAGTAGAATTGGTGAAATGTGAAGTGGGATGCGTGGGTAGAGAGGTACGACCACTAAGTACACAAGGCTGTATACTGTTAATGGCTGAATTCAAATCTGAAACTGGGACACTGTTGGATCTTCGTGGCTCATTGTGAGGTTGAACTCCCAGAGACTGTCCATTGACAGCAACACTAAAACCAGGTACTGTTGAGATGGACCTCTCAATGCTTGATGCTTTATCTGGAAGTGCCACAGTTATTGGAGAATTTAATGGGAGCTCCGGCAGAGAGGCTCCTTCATCAGCAAGGAAGGATGTCTCCAAACCCAAGTGATATGCCGCGAAAATCCCATACTGAACCACATGCTTCACTTTTTTCAACTCATCCCCATTAGCACCTCTAAGTAAAATCTGGAATGGCATAGACAAGATAGATAAATGAATATGTCACAGCATTGCAGAATTGCATGTACAGTATACAAGGATAACAAATAAGCTGAGTGTCATATTAAAACAATCTTCATAAATAGGTGTAGTTGGGAGTAGCCTGAGACCACAATTCTGCGGGTCTTGGCAAAATGATCAGGAACCACTACCCGCAAACAACTGATAGCCATCATCTTTGTGGATGCGTGCAACCATGCTATTTATAAGCCTTTTGAACTTTTACCTTATTCAATTTGTTATAAAGTGATCATGGTCCCTATCATATGTTAGTTTTGAGGACTTACAGTACAACCCAATGGCTTCGGGCAGCCTTCAAAATACATCAATGTCTTCACCAGTTTTTTCCCACCCTGACCGGCGGAACCAAGATCTTCCAGGAACCTCTCCACATGAAATAAATCGCAGTAGCCCAACTTTTGCGATGAGAGATGATCAATTGACGGCACTATTTGAGCACCTGTGCAGCGAGCTATGCGCTCTAAAAGTGGCCTCTTGATATTCAGAACAAGTGATATGTCTTTTGCAAGAAGATATTCCTGAGCATATCGAGAAACTGATTTCTCTACAAGAAGAACATCTGGGTGGTGTGCATCGATCTTTGCTACTGCCATCTTTAAGTGGTCCATCTCCTAGATAAGGATATAAGCGCATAAGAATGATTTTTTTTTTTTTGGTAATTAAGGAAAAAACATAGTTTCCAATGCACTAGAAACCATCAAGTGAAAAACTAAGAGGAGAGAAGATTAGACAATCACAACCTGCTGCAACAGAGTATCAAAACTTGACAAGAGGTTAGAAACACGCTGGTACTCAAGAGCGCCACCAAGGATCATAAACCGAGGTTTCTCTATTTTTGATGTCATTCGTCGATGAGCCACATTTTTCTTACACACAACTCCTTTGACCACCATACTAGAAGAAAAGAAATTAAAACCTTAGAAAACAAACAACCTTTTCAAAAGCTTCTACAGCAACAATATTCTTTATATTTTGATTCAGACAACGGGGAGGGCAATAGTCAAATCCATAACACTGGAGCTATAATCCCCCACATATCAACTACAATAAATACACACATTTGAATTAAAGTGCAGGATTTTCTTTCTTTTTTCCCCTAATGATTAAAAAAAAGTTACTCGTCAGTACAATCTAAGTAGGCATAAACTCATGGATCACGTGACAACGGCACGTGCAATCTTTCTTCAAACTCGTCAGTACAATCTAATGCAGGGTTTTCTTTATTTTTTCCCCTCAAACTCGTCAGTACAATCTAAGCAGGCATAAGCTCAAAAACAGAAAATATTACAGGCGTACAACTATGAACCGGACGGTATCATATCCAAGAACATCCCTAGCAGTTTAACTCATGTTAAATATGCATTGCAATAATTCATAAGAACAAATCCACTTAAAAAAGTAGAGAAAACTTAGCTCTATTCATTAAATATGAATTAAGAAGTAGAGATTGAATAGTCTTGCATTCATAGAAAAGAAACACTGGTGCCTTTTAGATCTAAATAGAGAATTCTCTTTAAAATGATTATTGAAATATCTCTTCTTTTGTTATTACAAAGTGGATAACTATGCAATAGTAATTTGCGCTAGTATAGCTTCCCCCGTGTTTCATTTATCATTCTTGCAGAAAAATAAAGCCATTAAATCAATGATGTGTAGTAGAAGTATACATGACATATCCAAATCATAATGCACCATTTACCTATCGCATCGAGATCCAGAAGCTATGCATTTAACTTTTACATAACCACCTGGGTCCATCCCTCCACCTTTGCTCATATCTGGCTTTAATAGTGTAGCAGCCTCCCAAGACAGAGATGTAATGATCTCCAGCCAACCTTCACTTTCTCCTTCCTGGCCTATAGGAAGGTTCTCAACCTGCAATAGCTGAGCTACCAAAGCCCTAAAGTGTCCATCAACCACATTCTTCATGGCCCTCTTGTGCTCCTCACCTGACCGGTCCCTATTGCGATACTCCCCACTTCCAAAACTGCTTGATGCACGTAAACGCCCCCACTCTCCTGTAGCATCACCATCATCATCATCATCAACCAAAACAGTTTCCCTTTCATCTTCTTCATCTTCTGGTTCAGGGGGGAGCCAGAGCAGTCCATTGTTCTCAAAATCCACAGGTTCTGCATCAACATCCCCTGGAGAATATAATGAGGAAGATGCCTCACATTCATCACCAGTATCATGCTCATCTTCTTTTTTTCCAAGCTGTGGGATTCCCTCCAAACTCTGTGAGTCAAAACTGTGAAGTAATGAGGAGCTGCTTAAATTCTTTGCATCAATATTCTCACCATCAGGATGCACCTTATTTGATCCATCGTCATTGCTCATCTCATCAAACTCAATGTGACTATAGTAGTCATTGGCATGAGGATAATTCTTCGAATCTGACTGATATACACCATACTCAACATCATCATCATCACTCCTGATGCCAAAGAATAAATAACCAATTAGTAGCTACTAGCTGCTAACAACGCTACTAAGTATATATCAATTTCCAAGCTTAAATAACAGAAAAACTTTTAAATTTTATTCGTTGTTATCTTCTAAATTATGCATAGAATCAGGATCATCAATAACTTAAAATGCAGACCACAATTGGAGTAATAATAACAAGAAGTTTCTGGACGAAAGAATATGTAAACAAGGGCTTTAGACATGTCCTAGTGTGGATCCAACATGAAGCACAGAGGAGATACAAACCGGGTTGTTGAAATTTCATAATGGTTTGTCGATGGATCCCCTATATCCGCTACAAAATCATTGCTTCTCCAGGATGCGAATTTACTTTGCTTTTCTGTGCTAGTACTCATTAGAGATGATTGACATGGGCTAAAACCAGGACTATGTTGGTGTCGTTGACATGGTCCAGCTGAATATGGCACTGAGTTAAGAGTGAAGCTACTACTGCTAGCAGTGCAGCAAGACTTAAAGCTAACAAAACTTGTTTCTGATGGCGATGTACTAAGATCTATGTTGTTAATTGAGATTCCATTATCAGGAATAGCTATGCCTTGCTCCCGTTGCTTGTAACAATAATTGCATACACGAATCTTCTCCCAATCTTCCCGATCTGTCCTTGGGTCACCAGAAGGGGCAGGAATTGAGTTTCCTGTACACTTAGCACAGAAAACTCTTCCACAAAGTCGACAATGATGTTTACGGTTAAAAACAGTGAACTGTGCATCACACTCGTAGCATACCCTACAGCTACCATCAGGCATCCAAAAATCCCTCGAAACGTTAGCTGGCTCTGAACGCCAAGGGATCAACGATTTCAGCATGGAAATGAAATGAGAGAATACCTTGTTGGGCGCAGCCATCGACAAACGACTCTGCTGCCCTGCTCATTTGCCACTCTTAACAAGCCAAACTCTAGATGGTTGACCAATTTACCACAATGAAAGGTGGAGTGTCCAAACAATACCAAAATTAAAGCACTAAATATTCTTATCACCGCTCTTAACAATCATGTTCTTGATAGCAACTGGGCTAAATTCACCCCAAATGAAAAAAGCCTACCAAAATCAAAACACTAAAGTTTCTGATTGACACTTAGCGCATTTATTCTTTGCTCATCAATCACCCATCGGTAGCAACTTCTGAAAGCACTAAGGCAGCTCCTGGCTCTCTATTTCAATTCAAGAGATGACTTCTCCTCTAACAGAACCTGGCAAGAAAAGAAAAAACAAGGCATACCTTGAGTTAATCTTAAATTCAAATTTGTACACCAAGATCCTACTTCCCGCACAATTCAACTTCTGATCCCAAAAAAAAAAAAAATTCCTCAGACTACAGCTCAATTTGCCAAACAAAACTAACCCGAGTCCCAAAGTTAAAATGAACACAAAGAGGAACACTGGATTGAGAAAACCCAGAAGCTCAAAACCCCAAACACCTTCTTAACCACTACCATTGAGATTAAAGCACGCTTCTTTCTGTGACCCAACTCACACCCATCTGTCTCCAATCACTCCCACGCGTAACCCAATAAGTTCCCCTATGCAAAAACAAACCACACATTAAAAAACAATCCCCAAGTAACACCAACATAAAAAAGAAACGTTCTTTGTCTATACACACACAAACTCTGCTACTAAGAAACAAAAATTTCAAAAACCACAACAACAAAAAAAAAACAGAGTCTTCTTTTTTGGTACAATTGGGTTAAAATTTTACCTTGTGATTCAAGTAAAATGAAGATGAAACCGCAACCAGATCTTCCTCCAGTGAAAACCGAAAGGGGGCACCTTGTAGATTGCCGGCACGTGCCCTCGAGAAACCGAGACAAACCAAAAGCGCCAAGAGAATGACAGAGACGGGTTGGTAGGTAGAGAAAAGCTGCGAAAACCCTCCTACCCAGAAATCGATTCGTCCCCAATTCAATGCCCAAACGCTTCAATTCTCGATCCAAGGCGCCAATTTTCGTTGTACCCAGAAAATCTCAGAGCAATAATATAACAGCTACCATCTTCGTCGATTTTGCAATATCAATTCTCTGAATCCAGTCCCTCGTGTTTGTTTGTATGCATGCACACCACATTGAATAATAGCAGCAACAATCCGAAGACAAAAAATCTCGTTATATATACGAAGAACTCGAATATCAGATTGAGTAATGTTTATTTTTTTTTATTTTTTTTGAATTTCTGTTTCGTGCTTTTTCTCCCTTCTCAATATTTTTTTTATTGTTTTCGTTTTTATTTTTTTTTCCTGTGGCAGAGATACACACGCTCCTATTAACGTGCTTGCTAGCTTACCATTTGTCTCCAAATTAATTATTTTCTTCTTATTTTTTCCACTATTTTTTTTTCCTCTATATCCGAAAACGACGTCACTTTCCTAGAAGTCAGAGCCAACTTTGAGTAGTAATTAGTTGGCGAAATATCGAAAGTATCCTCGGCGTGTGTTCCTGGAGGAACATAGATTTTGTGTACGTGTTACGTTCTGACTCCGACTGGCACCTGTGTGCACTTTAGTAATTTAAAGTCATTGTCCAAAAACACAAGCAAAATTTCACCCAAAAAAACCCGAGTGTTATAAACTATATGTAATGGATGCCCACCATGGATTAGTATACCTAATGTATGTCACATCGTATCCAACTATACCTACCATATGACTCACCCTCTCAAATACTCACTATATTATATTTGTAATAGTCTATTCTAGCTGCCTATAAATAGGCACTCAATGAAGATGAAAGATACGAGCTTAAGATGAGAAATTCCATAGTTACTCTCTTTCTTCAATTCTCTCTTAACTCTCTTAGTTTTATATTACGTTATCAGCACGAGTCTCTAACCACCCGAGGCTCTTGATTGAACTCGGTATGATCTTCTTCTCTCTAAATTCATATACTGTAATTTAAATATGAGTACTATTTTTACTAACCAAGTTTCATTTAGATGTAGCTATATATATATTAATTAAAACAGGTGGAAGCTATGTCAACACATGAATATTCTATATTGTCTAACTTTTGTGCAGGTTACTTATCTATTATCTAACCTTTGTGCAGAATATTTTTCTAATCCATTTTATATCTAACATTCGTGCATGACATTTATATATCATATACTTATTCCCTTTTTGAATATATGCATAAGTTTAATAGCTAAAGTTTATATATTATTTTTATGTAATGAAGTTTCCTTATTATACATGAACCCGAAGTTCATATTACGAACCCGAAGTTCCAAACCAAAATGATAATTGTAATATCATAAATACTAAGAAGTGAATTTTGTTGAATGAAAACCTGAAGTTTAAATTCAAAATAATATTAGAACTAGAAGTTCTAAATGATATGATAATCCAAAGAGCCAGAAGTCTTAAAATTTATTAAATTTTGATATATAGCTTCAAATACATAATTTTGAGTATTTATATTATTAATTTATACTGTTATTTTATAGATACACAACAATGTCAAACCTTGCCAAGATCGATTTCATTGCACTAGATATTTCTGGAAAGAATTATCTAACGTGGGTTCTGGATGCTGAAATCCACTTGCAAGCAAATAATTTGGGAAATACCATCAGGGAAGGAAATCAAGCATCCCTGCAGGATCGTGCAAAAGCAATGATTTTCCTTCGACGGCATCTTCATGAAGGATTAAAGACTGAATATCTTGGGGTAAAAGATCCAGCAATACTCTGGAAAAATTTGGAAGAAAGATATGACCACCAAAAGAGCATAATACTTCCAAAGGCTCGATATGATTGGATGCATCTGCGTTTGCAGGATTTCAAATCTGTAAATGAGTATAATTCAGCATTGTTTAAAATTGTATCTCAATTAACCTTGTGTGGAGACAGAATTACAGATGAAGACATGCTGGAAAAGACATTCACTACTTTTCATGCATCCAACATGCTCCTGCAGCAGCAATACAGAGAAAGGGGGTTTAAGAAATATTCCCAACTGATTTCATGTCTTCTTGTTGCAGAACAAAACAATGAGCTTTTAATGAAAAATCATCAGTCTCATCCAACGGGATCAAAACCATTCCCTGAAGCGAATGCAAATGAAAATATGCAAACATTATGGCCTGAAGCAAATGCAAGCCGATATGGGCGTGGTCGTGGACGCGGCCGTGGACACGGCCGAGGACGAGGTCGTGGTCGTAATTATGACAATTACCGAAATCAAGTAAGTCATAAGAGAAACACATCACACCACCAGCAGTGGAATAATAATGATAGAAAAGGAAAAGGAAAAGTGATGTATAATTCCCAAAAGAAAGATGATGATGCTTGTTATAGATGTGGAGGGAAAGGACACTGGTCACGTACATGTCGTACACCAAAACATCTTGTTAATCTATATCAAGAATCAATCAAGGGAAAGGAAAAGGAAACAAACTACACTGATTTCGATAATCTTTTTGATGATGATAACGAGCCGCTAGATATCACCCATTTAGAAGTTTCTGATTTCTTTACAGAAATAAATGGAAACACTGATCCCATAATCAATGAAGAAAATGCCAATGATGGTGGCAATGATGGCAATAATGGCAATGATAGCAATGATGGGCATGATGCCTATGATGACATGAATGATGAATGATTCAATGTTGAACTTTGCATTGTACTTTATGTTGTGTGTTTAAAATTCCGCATGTTGTGTTTAATACTTAAAATAAAGGGCTTGTTGTATGGAGTGTTTCAATTTCTGCATTTTTGTGTAATGTTTTTAATTCAATAAGATGGATTCATGATCTAATTATCTTTATCATCTTATATAGAAATATGAAAAATATCAATGCTTTGAGCTATTCCAAAAGATGTGATGGAGATGTATGTCTAGTAGACAGTGCAACAACGCATACGATTCTTCGAGATAAGAAATATTTTACGCACTTAAAAATAGCTAAAGCCAATGTAAATACCATTTCGGGTACTTCCAAGTTAATTGAAGGCTCCGGGAGAGCCACAATAATACTTCCTGGGGGAACAACCATTTATATAGAAAGTGCTTTGTATTCAGTCAAATCCAGAAGAAATTTACTGAGTTTTAAAGATCTTCGTCTTAATGGATTTCATATTGAAACCATGAATGAGGGGAACAAAGAATATCTTTGCATCACTTATATTAACTCATGCCAGAAGCATGTAGTGGAAAAACTTCCAGCTTTCTCATCAGGATTATATTATACTACCATAAGTGCAGTAGAATCAAATTATATAAACCAGAAGTTTAATAACCAGAAACTATTCATGCTCTGGCATGATAGACTTGGTCATCCAGGGACAACAATGATGCGTCGGATAATTGGAAATACATTTGGTCACCCATTGAAGGACCAGAAGATTCTTCCACAGAGTGATTGCCCATGTGTGGCTTGTTCACAAGGAAAGTTGGTTATTAAACCATCAATGGTAAAAGTTGTTGGTGAATCTCCCATGTTTTTACATCGGATTCAAGGAGATATTTGTGGACCTATTCACCCACCATGTGGACCTTTTCGTTATTTTATGGTATTAATAGATGCATCTTCCAAATGGTCACATGTTTGCTTACTTTCTACAAGGTCTAATGCTTTTGCAAAACTACTTGCTCAAATAATTAAATTAAGGGCACATTTTCCTGATTATCCTATTAAAACTATTCGTCTTGATAATGCTGGTGAATTTACATCTCAAGCCTTTGATGATTATTGCATGTCAATTGGTATTCATGTTGAACACCCTGTTGCACACACTCATACTCAAAATGGTTTAGCAGAAAATTTTATCAAACGCCTTCAAATGATTGCTAGACCCCTAATTTTTAGATCACAATTACCCCCTTCGATCTGGGGACATGCTATATTACATGCTGCATCTTTAGTTCGCATTCGTCCAAGCTCTATTCATCAATACTCTCCATTGCAACTTGTTTTTGGACAACAACCTAATATTTCTCATTTAAAGATTTTTGGTTGTGCTGTTTATGTCCCAATTTCTCCACCACAACGAACTAAAATGGGTCACCAACGACGTCTTGGCATTTACATTGGATTTGATTCTCCATCCATCATTAGATATCTTGAACCCTCAACGGGTGACATGTTCTTGGCACGATTTGCAGATTGCCACTTTAATGAGACAATTTTCCCGACGTTAGGGGGAGAAAAAGTACCGATTCCAGAAGAACGGCGTGAAATTACATGGAATGTACCATCACTATCTCATCTTGATCCACATACAAATCAAAGTGAACATGAAGTTCAAAGGATCATTCATTTGCAAAACATTGCAAATCAATTACCGGACGCATTTACTGATACAAAGAAAGTAATAAAGTCTTATATACCGGCCGTAAATACTCCCGCAAGGATTGATATCCCTGAAGGACAACATGATAACACATCAAAGGCACGCCTGAAGCGTGGGCGTCCTGTGGGTGCTAAAGATAAAAATCCCCGAAAGAGAAAGACACTAGTGCATATTCCAGAAGAATATAAAATCATAAAAGGTACTCCTGAAGAGACAATAACTGATCAGTTTAAGGTTGATAAAAACACTGCCCCTGTAGCGGCATATGCACCCGAAGATACACATGATGAGATTAGTTTAAATTACATGAGTACAGGAGAAAGCTGGAATAGAAAGGAAGTGATTATAGATAATATATTTGCTTACAAAGTTGCAATAGATATTGCAAAAGACAATGAGGATCCTGAACCAAAAACGGTTGAAGAATGTCGACATAGAAAAGATTGGCCAAAATGGAAAGATGCTATACAAGCAGAGTTAGATTCATTGGAAAACCGTAAAGTATTTGGACCAGTAGTCCGAACACCTGAAGGCATAAAACCTGTTGGACACAAATGGGTGTTTGTACGAAAACGAAATGAGAAAAATGAGATTGTGAGATACAAAGCACGCCTTGTAGCACAAGGTTTCTCACAGAAACCCGGGGTTGATTATAATGAAACATATTCCCCCGTGATAGACGCAATTACATTGCGCTACTTGATTAGCCTGGTTGTCACAGGAAAGCTTGATATGCGACTTATGGATGTTGTTACAGCATATTTATACGGATCACTTGATACTGATATTTATATAACAATCCCCGAAGGTTTTAAAAATCCTGTAACAAATAATCCAAAGCAATGTGGTTTGTATTCGATCAAATTACAACGGTCCTTGTATGGACTAAAGCAATCAGGGAGAGTGTGGTACAACCACCTTAGCAAATACCTTTTACAAGAAGGGTATATAAACAACCCTATTTGTCCGTGTGTCTTTATCAAAAGGACGGAAAATGGATTTGCTATTATTGCAGTTTATGTGGATGATTTAAATCTTGTAGGGACCCCTGAAGAGCTTACAAAAACTGCTGCATATCTAACAAAAGAATTTGAAATGAAAAATCTTGGGAAGACGAAATTTTGCCTTGGCTTGCAAATAGAGCATTTGTCAAATGGAATATTTATCCATCAATCAACATATACAGAAAAATTGTTGAAACGATTCTACATGGAAAAGGCTCATCCATTGAGTAGCCCTATGGTTGTTCGATCACTTGATATAAAGAAAGATGTTTTTCGCCCAAGAGAAGATAATGAAGAGCTACTTGGTCCAGAGGTACCATACCTTAGTGCAATTGGAGCTTTAATGTATCTAGCAAATTGTACACGACCTGATATTGCTTTCTCAGTAAATCTGTTAGCAAGACATAGCTCTGCACCAACAAAAAGGCACTGGAAGGGTATCAAACATATATTGAGATACCTTCGTGGAACAACCGACATGGGTTTATATTATTCAGAGAAATCAAAACCACAAATAGTCGGTTATGCAGATGCTGGTTATCTTTCTGATCCACATCATGGCAAATCTCAAACTGGTTATGTATTCACTTGTGGTGGCGCTGCCATATCATGGAGATCCATAAAGCAGACTCTAGTCGCCACTTCTTCGAACCATTCCGAAATATTAGCACTACATGAAGCAAGTCGTGAATGCATATGGTTGAGGAATATGACTCAACATATACTAGAAACGTGTGGATTGTCTTCAAATAAAAATACTCCAACAACAATATATGAAGACAATGCAGCTTGTATTACACAAATCAAGAATGGTTACATCAAGGGTGACAGAACCAAACACATTTCACCAAAGTTCTTCCACACCCATGAGCTTCAGAAAAGTGGTGAAATACATATCCAACAAATACAATCAAGCGACAACTTTGCAGATTTGTTCACTAAAGCATTACCAACTACAAGGTTCAGAAAGATGGTTCACGATATTGGGATGCGTAAACTCGCAAATCTTTTGCCAGCATCAGGGGGAGCGTGTGAGTCATAAAGATATCCAACACTGTACTCTTTTTCCTTCGTCCAGGTTTTTTTTCCCACTGGGTTTTTCCTGGCAAGGTTTTAATGAGGCAGTGTCACACGTTCGTCTGTGTTATATGGAACATAACACAAAATTATATGTAACACATGATTATGTACTCTTTTTCCCTTCGACCAGTTTTTATCCCACTGGGTTTTGCTGGCAAGGTTTTTAACGAGGCATATTTCATGCACGGTGGACATCCAAGGGGGAGTGTTATAAACTATATGTAATGGATGCCCACCATGGATTAGTATACCTAATGTATGTCACATCGTATCCAACTATACCTACCATATGACTCACCCTCTCAAATACTCACTATATTATATTTGTAATAGTCTATTCTAGCTGCCTATAAATAGGCACTCAATGAAGATGAAAGATACGAGCTTAAGATGAGAAATTCCATAGTTACTCTCTTTCTTCAATTCTCTCTTAACTCTCTTAATTTTATATTACCGAGCAATTATTTGCTGTCTGTCCAAAACTTCCAAATGGATTTGTACAAACGAAAACGCGTCAGCGGCCCATTGACATTGATACTCAACATGCCAGCCCCTTTGCTGTTTTCATGGCCAAAGCAATGTTTTTATTAAATAATTTCTATAAATTTTATCTTTCTAATTTCTTGATTTGGGAAAAAAAAAATTATTTTTTTAAGCTGCAATAAATTTATATTAGTGTATTTGGTCAAGAATTAAAATTACAGCAATGTTGTATAACTTGTTCACATGTTATGAGGGAAATTTCAACCCTATTGTCCACCTATATTATAAAACATATATATATCACGTGACCGTATTATCATATTATTTTATAATTTCTCCTTTTTTATTCATCTAAGTTTTGTTTATTTATTTATGTTTGGTCCACACAGATTTGATTTGAGCAGCAGATTCACAGCTCACAGACTGCTCAAGCCATAAAAGGACAAATAAATAGAGATTCTTTATTGTGATTAGTTGTTCCTAAATACAATTAGATTCTCTGTCACTACCTTACCTATTTTCTATTTATATTGGATATGATTGTTGAGAAATATATTAGTCATCTGTATGAAACCGTGTCACCAGTTGATATAAGGTGAATGGATTTGCATTCATCATCATATACCCTAAGTTATGCATAGGTAGGTACATAGAATACACTCATATATTTATATTCTTTCAATTTTTAACCAACTAGTTGGAAGAGATCGCAAATTCGAATCCTCTCACAAAAAACACAGTCTAAGTGGTTCGAATCCCAAAAAACATAGTCTAAAATTTATCCGCTTCATGTATGTCTCTTCATTTATTAATTATTTATGTTGAATTTAGTAGAAGTAATCTATTTATTTATAGCAACCTAATCCATATCTTTATACTTGCTTATCTTGATCAACGAAGAAAGATTATATGAACATCATGTATTGCATTTACGATCTGTTTTAGAACCATTTACACTTTTTAGATTGATATTCAAGTTCATCCGAGTCTCTTCTCTTGCGAGATTCATTAACGAAAGGGCCATGAATTCAAACCAGCCTTCATCTTCCAACCAATTTGTCCAAGGTTTTTGATTGATTGCTAGGCTTCTTTTGGTTTTGGTTTTGTTCCTTTGGGGGTAAAGGCAAGGCCCAAAACGAACCAAAACTAACAAACACATGCTCATGGCCCTATTTATATATCAGCTAGCTACAATATTTCTTTCCATCTGCATATGCTGAATGAATCCTGCAACTCCAAGACTTTTTAAAGAGATGTACAGCTGGTAATGAGCCCATAGCACAACCTCAATACTTTGATCAATATGTATCATTTTTTAGGTTATTGATGTTTTTGATTAACCTGGTTTTCTTGAGCTGGGTTAGGCCAACTCCTCAAGAACAAAGGCTTGCATTAACAGATAAAAGAAAGTTGTTCTGAATATGATGTTTTCTTATATTATAACACGTACACAAGATGTACCACGTGACTATACTACCGTAGTATTCTATAATCATTCTCACTTCTGCTGCTGCCAAGGAATTGAACCCTTCAGTAAATATTCTATTTTTTGAATTATATCTTTTGGTTCATAATTTCAAGATTTAGAGGTTATTGTTTGAGCTTGGAAGGAGATGATCATAAATTATAATCATTAATTGATCACATGAATGGCAGGAAGCCTGCCTATTGTCACTTACTTCCCACCCCCCCCCCCCCCCCCCCCCCCCAAAAAAAAATCTTTATTTTCTTTTAAATCAAGCAGACATGGAAGTCAATGGGAATTGGAAATCATGAATTTTTTAATTTTTAATTTTTTTTTTAACACAAGTGATAGTCTACACTATAGGGGAGGGGCATTTCTCACACACACACAACTATGATACTGTGGAGATTCGTACCTGAGACCTCGAGTTCTGCAAATTAAGGCATTTTTCCACTAGACTAGACCTCGTTGGCCTGAAGTCATGGCTTTAGTTCCACATAATGAAGGCAAAATTAGTGGCTAATTATGGCTAAGCCAGATCAAGTCAGTCTTATGCTAGTCTTATGCTAGTCTTAGTTAAACACTCAACATCCCTTCATGCTGCTTAATTTATGCACTTATCTAGTCTTCTATTGAAGAAACTGAAGTAGCATCAGTGGATGAGAATCGAATGGCGGCTTGGAATGTTCTGATATCAACCCCAGTTACCAATTAGATAAAGGTACCAGGTATTAAAGAAAGCATGCAGATAAACTCCATAAAATAAATCTATTGTATTAATATGTGATTTACAAGATAAGTCACAGCCAAGCCAATCAATTATAATTTCTTCTCTAAGTCTCTGACTGGCTGATACTTATCCAATCACAATAAAAGAAACAATTAGTTAAAATAATCAGAAAGAAACATTCAGGCCTGTCAAAAATACCGGCCAGGATTTCCCTATAGATTCTTGGACCTCATTTTACATCAACAAAAATGCAGATTTTACGTATCCTTTGAATTAAATATACATCAGATGTAGACCAATTCCAAATTTTAATTTAATGGGGGCTTTTCTTGGTTTATTAACATATTTGAGGAGCATGCTATAAATGTCTCAGTAGGCTCCCCAAGCAGACTCATTTTGCAGACACATTTTTGTCGACTATCCGCAGGCAGCCAAGTGCATACAAAAATGTGAAAATCACTAGGAATGTGTGCAATTAGCCACTTAGCTATGAAATTCTAGTGATTATTTCCAACCTACTCCCCTCAGAAATCTGTATATATGCTTGTGGCTTTATTTGCCAAAAGTAAAGGTCGTGATCAGACAAAGCAAAACTTTCA
The DNA here is from genome assembly GCF_965620075.1 of Prunus avium. Taxonomy (NCBI): domain Eukaryota; kingdom Viridiplantae; phylum Streptophyta; class Magnoliopsida; order Rosales; family Rosaceae; genus Prunus; species Prunus avium. Next base: position 2,372,332 of record NC_142286.1, read on the forward strand.
GAATTCTTGAAAATAAGTTTCAAGTTTGATTTTTTTTTTCTTTTTCAGTTAGTTTGAAACCAAACCAAATCGTATCTTGGCTTATTTTAGGACATGGTGAGCCATATAGAATGAGTCAGAGAACGAATTTATATTGTATTTTCTACTAGTCCTCCGTAGTTTCCTCTCTATTTACAATGGCATCCACATGATAATGATGTGTGGACATTCAGATGAAAGAATAAATAAATAATATATATATATATATATATATATTGAGACTTGGGTTGGTGAGCTGATGAGCTGAACTCCAGACAGCTACAGTGAAAGCCCAGAATGACATAGGGCAAAGCAATTGTGAACTTGTGACTAGTTAGTGATAAGATTCAAATTAATTATGTAATTATATTAAGACAATTGGGTATTAAAATTGGTTTTAAACTACCCTTTTTGGGTGTGTTTGAGTAATTCCTAAGAAAAAGTTGAGAAATAAAACAGAATAGGAGAATACAATATTAGAACTTTTCCATTCATTCTGTCATGCACTGTGCACATCTTCAAACTCATGCGCAGCAATGTCATAATCCAAATTATAATCATAATCATATATTTATTAGTTTTTTAATTATTTTTTAGTTTCTTTTCACTGTAGCTTCCTAAGTACATGCTTGTGCTTTTCAGCATATAAAATCTCTTAGTTGGTGCGCTGAATGAAACATTCAACCTCCATTTCTTTAAAAAAAAAAATCCAACTTGTTTGATCATGGCGAAGATTCACCCTCAGGCCCCATTTTCCTCTTCCTCTACTGAATACTTCACTTCAAAACAAGAAACATTCACCATATGGATGAAGTCTCTCATACTGAACAGCTATGGTTGCACTGTCTTCGATTCGAACGGTCGAATTGTGTATCGTGTAGATAACTATGACTGCAAATGCAGAGGTAAAGTTTATCTTATGGATTTGAAAGGCAAAATCCTATTCACCATACTGAGAAAGGTAAATCCAATTGCAGCTAGTTATAACAGCATAGTTTTGAGGAGTTAGACTATACACTTATTTTGCTGATAATAATATGTGGTCTAATTTCTTATGCAGAAATTCAGATTGCTTGGTCTTTGGGAGGGCTACAGATCCACAGGTAAAGAGGCCAACCCAGAAAGGCCTTGTTTTCAAGTTAGACAAAAATTTAGGTTGTGTAGAGGGAGGTCACAGTGTAGGGTTACTGTAGGGCAAGACAAGAACCAACCACAGCAATACAGAATAGAAAGCTTGAGCAGCAAGTCATCCTACAAGATACTAGACAAGTCTGGAAGACTAGTTGCAGAGGTAAATTTAATTTTTACTTTTGAGTTTTTCATTTATAAATAGAACACGGCTTGATCTATTATTTAGGTTAGTTTAAACGCACATCACGGTTAGGCTAATTCACAGTGGTTAATTTTATAATGAACAGGTAAAGAGAAAACAATCAGCATGCGGAGTGGCTCTTGGAGAAGATGTTTTGACAATGGTGGTAGAGCCCTTCATAGATCACAGTCTCATCGTGGGGCTTCTTGTTGTGTATGGTCTCATCAACCGTAAAATGTGAAAGTGTGGAAGTAAATCGGCAACAAATATATATGGGATTGTAATTTGTAAGTTGTAAATGATCCAAATTAGTGAAGAGCAAACTTCAATTGGGTTAAACCCTTTTGTGTCAAATTTTGGGAAGCTAACTTGATCAAATGATTAATTGGTTCAAATTAAGGAGTTGATTTCTAATCTTGTAAAGAGAACGGATATAATAATGCTACAAACACCAAATCATATTTCATATGCAAGATTTGATCGGATGTGTTACTTTTATACATGTGTTTATCTTTAACATGCATAAGATATTATGTATGTCATCAATCACGTCACCTAGTAATAAAAATATAAAATAAAAGTACTTTTTGATCAATTAAATTTTGGTGCCTCAAGTTTTATTGTTTGAGGATCATTGCAAATCATAAGTTCCATTGATGGTTACACTTCAACCACAATATTCCCTCTATATTGCCATTATAATATCAGGGACGGATCCAAGATTTGAAAATCAAATGGGCTAAATTTACCTTACATACAAATCTATTTAAAGACAGAAAATTCGACGGTGTAAGTGAATTTCATTGATAACAAGAAGTTCCAATTTTTTATTTTTTTTATTTTTATAAATAATAATAAACCTATGTAAATCTAGCAACATAGAAAAATTGAAGTATGAATTTTAAGGTCAATTATAGTAATTACATGTTAAACTTCTCCATGAAAGGAAAAAAATTGAAAGCATTTATCCATTACAAAAGAAGAAGAAAAAAAACTAAACCATTTTAGTCCATCTAGCCATTCAAGCCAACTTGGGAAATAAAAATGAAAAGAAGGTATTCAAGCCAAAGTAAATGATGTTCCCTAAAGGAATGAAATGAGTGTTTTCTGAAAAGGGGTATGCGTCACTTGTGTGAGGTTAGTTTATGTTTTTCTTTCTATCAGACTTGTGGGATTAGCTAACTAAAGAAAAACATATGAGATTTTTTGTGGGTGGGATGGGGGTGTGTGTGTCCGTGTGGGGTGTAAAAAATCAAGTCACCTAGGCTATAGCCTAGGTTAATTTATGAAATTAATTAAAGTACTTAAATACTAATTATTCATTAAATAAAGAACATGTTGAAACATAAATAATAATTAATATAATTAAATAAGGCTAAGATATTACTTAATTGCAAATATTAAACTAAACCAACTAATTTTGTATATAAAGAAAATAAAAAATAAAGTCCACAAAATAATTAAAATAATTAATTACAATTTATTAAGTAATTTATGAAATTAGTAAAATATTTAAATACTAATTATTTACTAAATAAATAATAATTAAAATATAATTACTGATTAAAGTAATCGACAAAGGCTAAGATTTTACAATGTTGTGCAGTATAGCCGCACAGCTATACTTTTAAAATATATTAATATTTAAAGCGTATAGCCAGGCGGCTATACTATTCAAATATATTCGAATATTTTAAATGTATAGCCGCGCGGCTATACTGTTACATCCAAATATTGGAGAAATTTTTATGTGCTCTGGGTACGTGGCTGATGTACCAATAAGCCCAAGCAGTGACAAAACATGCACGCACAAAGAGAGAACTTTTCAAGAGGACTTGTAAACGACAGAAAAAGAAAATTTTTTTTTTTGGGGCCAAAACAAGAAATCCTTTTAGTATTCCCTTTATCTTCATACGACATCATTTCTTGTTCGCTGAATACAAAGCCGCCGTCGTTTACTTCTTACCTTTCTCTACACCCTAGCCGACACCGTATTGCATGACATTACAAGATAACACCACCCTAATATGATATTATCGTCTGCTTAAGTGCCTAATTGTACTCACCGGAGAATCTTTTAGCACAACAGTTCCCGGCAAATTCGCCTATTATTTTCTCACCTATTTTCCCGAGAAAGTGACGACCCAGCGAACCCACCACGTAGGCATAAATGTGGTGGAGGAGATCAGCCTCGTTCATTCTCGACAAGCAGGACCAAGAACGAAACGACGCCGCATCGGCCTTGAAACCCGAGTCCCTCACTCTCTCCCCGCCACCACAGTTCTCATCCATGGCCGACCCCTCGCAAAGCCCTAACCCTAAGATCTCGGCCTACTACCAGACCCGGGCGGCTCACCACGGCATCGTCACGAGCGACTGGCTGGCCCAGGCCCAAGCCGCCGTCGGCCAGAACCCCGACGAACAAGGTCCAATCGTCGGCGAGGTTGAAGCCAAGCCCGGTTCTGCTTCCGGCAAGCCCTTCAGCGTCATCGAGGAGTTCAATAACTGGAGAAAGCAGCCCGATTTGGCCGAGGCCGTGGCGGCGATTCGGGCCTTGGCGTCTGTGATTCGGTCCAGTGAGGCCACCACGATGATGGAGCTCGAAATTGAGCTCAAGAAGGCCTCTGACTCTCTTAAAGTGAGTAACTGTGCTCTGTTTGTTTCAGTGGAAAGTAGTATTCAGATTATTTTTTAAAAAAAATTGTGAATTGTTTGTTGAAATTAGCTCATGTATGGTCATATTGATTTTGTAATTAATATTGAAAAGGTTAGAATTACAGTTATTATAGTTTATCCTTTGGGAAAAGCCTCTGCTTTTCTGAAAAGATTTCAATCAAATTTTATGGAGGCTTAATCATAATGCAATCTTCTGAATAGGATTGTTAATCTTTTGGGCACTTGAAATTGGCGCTGGGAAACTGTATAAGATGGATACATTTCTTTTTGGTTCTTTGAAATAAGCCATACAAGTATGATAGATTTTATTAAAGAAGCTAACCGTTGAAATGTGAACTTCACTATTTATTTTAATTTGGTTTTTCAATTTTTCATTGGTGATTTGTTAAACTTGCTTCTCTGTTGTCTTGATTGTGTTTCCATTATTTGATTGATATCACCACTTATCACTGTTTAGAGTTAATTTGGGGAATAAATCTAGCTGGCATGAAGTGTTCTTTTGTTGAATCAAGTTACAGAATGATAAAGAGGTCAAGTTATGATCTCTATTTGGTTTTATAGTAGCATTTTAGATTAATTAACGTGAAGTACCCTTCATGTGCTTCAGTCATGGGACACGACCTCCATTTCTTTGACCGCTGGATGTGACCTGTTTATGCGATATGTTACTCGAACTTCGGCCTTAGAGTATGAAGATTTCAACTCAGCCAAGTCTCGTTTGATTGAACGTGCGGAGAAGTTTGGGGAGATATCTACTAAGGTACATGACCTATTAACAACTCTTTGAGCCTTTGAGGTAACTTTAACTACTGTGTCTTATTCAGCCACCCTTGTCTTATACTGCAGGCCCGCAGAATCATAGCTGTGCTTAGTCAAGACTTTATATTTGATGGTTGCACCATATTGGTTCACGGTTTCTCCAGAGTTGTTCTAGAAGTACTGAAGAGCGCAGCCAAGAGCAATAAACTCTTTCGAGTTTTCTGCACAGGTTTTCTTCTTTATCATGCTGTCGTTTATTTTGCTATATTAACTGGAGTAAGATTGATTTAACAACATAATTTAGAATCTCTGTCTTCTTAGAATCTTGTATATGGGATATATTTTGGACGTTTAGTCTGTTTTTCTTTTACATCACCACAAATATCCTCCAAATAGAAAACTAGTAAGTTTCTTATATTGTAGTCTGTGAATTGTGTTCTTGTCATTCAGTTATTTGTAAGTAACAGGTGGGATTAGTATGAAATATTTTCCTTATGGTATGATTCAAACTTGATGCTTTAAACTGCAGAGGGAAGACCAGACAGAACAGGATTACTTTTATCAAATGAGTTGGCCAAGCTTGATGTTCCTGTGAAGCTCCTAATAGACTCTGCAGTGGCATATACCATGGATGAGGTTGACATGGTATTTGTTGGGGCAGATGGAGTGGTTGAAAGCGGAGGTATTATCAATATGATGGGAACATTTCAAATTGCCTTGGTGGCACACAGCATGAACAAACCGGTTTATGTGGCTGCTGAAAGCTACAAGGTATGCCAAAATAAGTTCTATATCTAATGAAGGAAATCATATTGTATCATTGTGTGTACACTACATATAGCCTTGGTCATTATTTTCTTGTATTTAATACTATTTATTGGTAAACATATATTCTTTTAGTGAATAATGCTACACCTACAAAAAGTTTCACATTACTCTTTTGTTGCATGACCTGGCGCATCATGTGGCTTTTTATTGGCAGTGTGGTTTATACATGTCATATAAGTAGTCCACAGTAGAGTGAAAATTTCTATAAGATTTAAGAATCAGAATTGCAAAATTTCTCTTTTAACGGAGGCATTTGTAGTTCAAAAGATCAATGTTTGTTCATTATTTCCACAAAACATTACATACTTGATTTGTTGTTTTCCAGTTTGCTCGCCTCTATCCATTGGACCAGAAAGACATGGCCCCCGCATTACGCCCCATAGATTTTGGGGTACCCATCCCATCCAAGGTTGAGGTTGAAAGGTCTGCTCGTGATTATACGCCTCCGCAATATCTTACTCTGCTCTTCACAGATCTGGGCGTACTAACTCCGTCAGTGGTCAGCGATGAGCTTATTCAGCTATACTTGTAACCATTCATGAATGTAGATATTTTCCCAGATAATACCTCTTCTTAACTCGTACCCCCCGACCTAAAATTGTGATAGTATTCATGTGAAGGGGAAGAATTTTGTTTTTAAGGCATGAATGGTGAAGGGTCAATTTTGTTACATTTGTACCATTAAATGCGAATAGACCTTGGCATGCATGCATGCAATTCTGGTTTTGTTGTTGCAAATATACTTGCATCATCGAATTGGCCTTTGTCCTTGGTGTTGTGTATTTCAAGGGGTTGGTTTTGTGGGGTTTGAATATAGTGGAACATATCGTATGCCATTTACTTTAGCTCAAACATATATTCTGATTTGGATTCGACCTCTTCTTCAGCATTAGTAAAAGGAAAAAAGAAGAAAAATTATTGCCCTTTTAATTGTAGAAATAGAGGAAGGATAGAGGTGAGAGATGCAAAGAATAATGGGTCTAAAACAAAGGCAATTTTAAATGGTTTTTAGATTTTAGTTTTATCTATTGCTTTCTCACATCTATTTCTTCCTTGAATTGAGAGAACAGGGAAAAAGACAAACTTAATCAGAGAGAGACCAAACATGATATGTGCATTACCTATTTCGTTGGATTGTTGTATTGCTTGCTGCTCTTGAAAGGCAAACGGATAAAAAGAGAGAAAGAAATCAGCTAAATCAAAGATTATTAGTCATTATGGGAACGGAGCGCATTTCGTGGCCAGCCGTTTACCTCCTTTGGGAGAGCTCCCACGGCGAAAGGGATTAGTCACTGCTTTCGGCGGTGGACACCCTTGGATCTCATCCGAAAAAAAAATTATTAGTCATTTGATTATCCATAATTTCGTTTCAGAAACAACATCAGATATAAAAGGTGCCGATAGTTGAAATACCATTGTTTGGTAACCCTAAAAATAAGTGTCCACTTTTTTATTTATTTCAGTAAGGACATTCTTAATAAAGAAAAACCCTACGCCATATGGTTAATTTAGAGTTTGTGTTGCTTGTTGGGGTTGGGAAGGAGCTTCTCCCTCAGCTCTGCAACATCAACCTCCTCAAAGTGGCTCTCTGGAATCCAGTTCCCTGTCTTCGGGTCTCTCATCCAAAACACTTGATGACTATCGTGATTATTTGCTACATTATCATTAACACTACTGCCCGATTCGGTTGTCGTCGTCCTCGTCATTGTCGTCGCTGCCTTTTGCACTGATCTTGCAACCTTATACGATCGCCTACTTCAATCAAACAAATAAAACCCTAATTAATTAAAAACATCAGATATTAAAATATAATTGTATTTTCATCATCACTAATTTCTTACTGTCAAGGTTCAAGAATGTTTAAGTAGAAACAGTCTAGCAGATGGGAAATTAATTAGTACGCTTGAGATAATTATATGGTGATTAAATTAAAACTCATACAGAGACAGACATACTTGTGTGAAAGAAACAAAATTATATATATATATATACCAACCTGAGCAGGAGAAAAGGGTTTACAGGAAGCCTGGCCATGATTGTATGAATAAGTAACGTACAAAGATAAAGGATATAAGTGAAGGGCTTATAGTAGGATGGGATTGGAGGATTAGTGTGGTGTGTGTGTATATATAGGAGTAGGCTAGGCCTTACGAGAGGGAGCAAAACAGGAAAGGTTGATTAGAAGTTGGAGAAGTATCCTAAGTGTATATCACTTCTTAGATATTTTAGAAACAAATTCCAAATCGAGAATTTTTTTTGGAACCTATGTGGCGGGCCCATGTGGGATTGCAAGCAAGCATTTTTGCTCATAAACGCTTTTACTACAAGCAATTTCATTAACAATTCAAATGCTTTTTGGGGGAAAAAAAAAAAAAAACCCTTTTATATATATAATCTACAAACACTTTTAAGTTTTTCCGTCAAAAGTGCTCTTGGTTGTAAGAAAGCATGATTCTAGATAGGCAAATAATCACTTATATAAAGAGACATTTTAAGTGATTTTATGGAGAGTAGATGAGAGGTTCTTCTCTTTAGAATTGTTTAAAATCACTTAAAGTTATTATATATATGGAGAATCACGTGGGAGGCATTTCTCTCCATAAGTAATTATGGCTCTTCTATAATCACTCCCAAACGAGCTCTAAGTGGTGTCAAATGAGTATATCAATCATATGTGTTATTGTCATGGAATAAATATTTATAATTTTATCATATTCCTACATGTGTAATGCTACTTTTAATTAGCACAATATTACACCATGAGAAGTTGAGTTGGACCAAAAAGTACTGGAATCACTCCCACTCCTTCATTCAATTGGGGGCCAAGGACTTGTGTCGAATATTTTACCTTAATTATTCCTTTAATTGGGGGCCAAGGACTTGCGTCGAATATTTTACCTTAATTATTCCTTTAATTGGGTGGCATTGAGCTGGCAGATTCATTTCATACAGCTAAATTCTAATGCTTTCTTTCTTGCATGACACGTATTAGTCTTAGGATGACATTACATGCATTCATCAGCAAGCTCGAACATACAAGAATGACGATGAAATTCAAGGGGTATGATTTTCATTTTGATTATGTCAAACATTATGAATTTTTAATTATTATATAAAAATGGTTATAAATACGATTTAACATTATTTGAGACGCTTTCTTAATTGATGATTATAGTCTGAGTGAGGTTTTATGTTTCTCCATTTTTTTTTCGAGTTTTAATTAGGGCTTCTTAGATATAGGTCCATTGTCATCAAGATGTAATGAATGTAGTCCACATGCTTTTTCTTTTCAATTGCAGTCCATTCTCACCAAGTAATCAATTAGTATGTCTATAATTTTTAAAAAATTTACAGTATATGTCATTATCATAAAAAGGAATTATATGAAAACACTTTTCCTAAAATTTGATGTTTCTATGTGTGTTGTGTGTGTGTTTCCCTTATATATATATATATATATATATATATATATATACCTACCTTATAGGTACAATTTTCTTTTCTTGAGTTTTCTTAAGTAATTTTTTCTAGAGTTTCATATATATACATACATACCTGCCTTCTAGGTAATAGGTTTTTTTTTGTGGTTTTCCAAAGCAATTTTGTATGGAGTTTTATCTCAACATGAGTTTAAAGATCCATAACCAAGGTACTATATGAGTTCAATTACCTGGGCTAGGGGGTATAACTACCTATACTAGAGGTAACTTATGGATTTAATTACCTTGACTAGAGTTAATTTATGGGTTTAATTACATGCACAAGAGGTGTATGCATAGGTACCTTACCTATTGTTAATGTATGAAGTTTCCATGAACTCTTATTACAAATTTTAAGGTAGGTATACCTTGGAAAATTTTCAAAATTCAATTAAATTGAAATCAAATATGATAATTAATATCCTACAAATCAATAACTTACCGGTTTTACAAATCCATAATTTAACTTATTTATGTTTTAGGGGCATAATTGGAACAAACAAACAATTAATTAATTAATTAATTAAAAGTAAACATCAATAAATTGAAAAAGGCATGTAATCTTAGGTGGTGCAAAAGTCAAAGGACTTGGATCAATAACAACTTCTGTGTGGATCACACCCAAAATCTCTCATCATAATTGGACTTATTCCAAATTTTCTATTTTAATTATGAATAAAATCCCCTCGTACAATTAATGAGACTTGTAATAGAAAAAATAAATTTGACGATCCATTGCCAAGAGAACATTTCCGTATATATATATATATATAATATTATCTCGAATTTTTTCATAACTGTATTGTGATTATCTTCTTTGATGGTAGAGATAATGATCTAGAAACTCATTAATCACATGGCCGAAAGTTTTTTATTATTCATGAGTAGAATATTGATCACCAGATATGGCTTTGGAATTTGCTATAGAGTACCAATGATCTTCAAGCTCGTTAATCACACCCTAATAGTTGTGATTATTCAATATGGGATTACTACTTTCACACTAGAATATTGGTCCACATATATATATATATATATATATATATATATATATGTCACATGAATTTGCTATAAAATTTACCCTTTTCAGGCTAATCCCAATAATTATTTGATTAAAGCGATTGATTCTCAATGCGATGCCCAAAAAAAAAAATTAAATGGAAGATGCGTGGGCAATGGGCATCCTCATCTTCTTTTACAATCATATGATATATATATATATATATATATATATATATATATATATATATGTGTGTGTGTGTCTGATGAAAATATAATTCAAAGAAATGACGATGCTAATACGTGGTTGTGGTTGAAGTATGTGGGAGATGGAAGGGTGTGGTTTTGTCTGAGATTTTGGAGGTCTTTTCTTTTTCTTAATGCTGTAAATATAATTACAAATTCGAACTTGTGGAGGCCAGGCCACTACTAGTTGAAAACATCAAACAACAACAACTTCAGCACAAAGACAAGAAGAGGATAATTATCTTGCAAAAATATCAATGAGGACTATCGACTTTTAAGATGTGATGATGCTGAGGCCTTCCTCAACTTGTTTCGGCTTGGAATTTGCACAAGTTAATCAGGCCAGATGGTTGGTCTGGATTTTTAATGAATAGTGATTTTGAATTTTTAATGAGCATGCCAATGGGGTCTAGTTCAGTAAAAAAGGATATTCACTTACAGATTAGTGGTCACAGTTTCGAATTCCTTGACACTTTGATAGTGTCAGTGAAAAATCTCCCTTCCCTTTCACAAAAAAAAAAAACAAAACAAAAACCTTTTAATGAATATAAAACATCCCATTTGATCAAGAAATCGGTGGCCGATGACTTTGTTTTTTGGGTGGACAATCTGCTTTAAAGATTAGGAGATATAATTAGGAAAAGAGGCAGATTTTGTTGGGACTATTTAGATTTCAAGATAAGTAATATGCAATTGTAAATTGAGATATGGTCTATGTGTTTGGACCCAATTGTAAACTGAGAAATGAAGAATGTACAGTGAAATGTATTGGTGTTCTATAAGGAACATCACTTAAATTCATGCGCCAAAAGGATCATAAGAACCCTAAATTAGAATTCTAAGAAGATTTCATATCGAAGTTCCCTCTTACATCCAAGTTCAAATTTCTCTTCTCGTACATTATATTAATTTAGACTATCGCTTTTATTGAAGAAAAAAAAAATCTTAACATATTGATAAAACAGGAAATGCACCTTTGCAAATACATTACACTACATATACCTTGATGCATGATATTTAGAATCTATACACACATGGGCTTCTTTCCCCTTCTGATTAACTTCTTTATTTTATGGGAGATGCAAAGCTATGTGAAGTGGAGGAACTTACAAATTATTGGATAATTACAGGCACTAAATATGTGTAGGATTTATGCATATAAGTTTTCTAGTGTTTGGGACAACATTAGAGCCAAAGTTGGCTAGTAATTTCAATTTGATTTTCCATATTCTCTTCCAGACAAACAATTGATTTACCATAAGCCTACAACGATCGATGTGAAACATGTGACTTTCGAGCTGATTATATTTATATACTAGAATTAGTAAATATATATATGGAGCGACAATGCACGTGAGAGACCTTTTATAGAAATTTAAAATATGATATATATTGCTACTTTTTTCTGAATATTTCACTTTGAACACCATTTTCTCTATAATCTAAAAAAGGAAACAAATAGTCAACGAGATCTAGCTCGGTAGAAAAATGGTCTTGATTTACAGACTAGTGGTCTTATATTCGAACCCAATGACACCTTAATTGTGTGTGTGTGTGTGTGAGAAACTCACTCTCCTTATATTTTATACTATCATTTGTATTTAAAAACAAAAACAAATAAACAAACAAACAAAAATAAAAAGTAAGGTTGGGAAGTATCTTATAAGATTTTCCTTTAGCACATGAGTTTTGTCCCGAAATTGTCACTATTGAATTTGAAATAATTTTAATTAGAGGGGAATGAGATTTTTTACACACATAAATGATGTTATGGGAGTTCGTGTTAAGATTTCAAAGGGACGGACCATTGGCCCACTACTAGCAACATTGATATTGTCCCTAACTTAACCATATGTTTAGAAGGTGTAGAGTTTTATACAAAAGGCCTCGATTTTGTTAGGAGTTGAGCTATTTATTATATGAGACTTTATATTTTGTTAAGTATCTGATGTGGGATTGTGTTGTATTATTTAACAATTCGAACCTGAGACTTTTTGTCTACAAGTCAATGTCCTTTTCCATTAGGATAGAACCCGTTGACTATAAGCAATAGCTTTAAATTCGATATTCCAGACTAATAGTGGTTGTTTTCGAATGTAGATGGTTCTACATTGCATAATGCAACTATGTGGGGTAAAAAGTGTCTTATATATATGGGCGCCACATATTGGAGCTTGTATACATACGGCGGTATGGTGCTAACTAGTCACTTAATGATTAGACGATTTCCGATTTTAATGAAATTTTACAAAAAGGATCTTTGATTGAGGTTTGAGGATCTAAAAATGAACGTTCAAATCATGGCATCATATTAGAAGTGAGTAAGATATTTAGTAGGGAAAATTATGGGTATAAATAAAGAATAAACGGATCTCGTGAATTTTGAGGTGTATTCAAATAGAACTATCCAAAATTTTATAAGAGCAGAAATATAAACCATTAAAAAAACAAGGGAGCATAGCCAAGATAATCACAACAAAAATAACATAAAAAAAAGTACAACTCTTCACTAGCATTAATAGGTCATGTGCAGCAGCATGAACCATTAGTTTTAAAATGTTTAATCTTTAAGTATCCAATGTCATTGTTTCAACCCTAATTATATATTCCTAGGGAGTGAAAAGAAATAGGCTTTCCTTTTCTTCTTGGTGATTTTTTTATAAAATTTTTCTAACACTTTGATGAGTTCCTTCTTATACGCCAATACTAATGTTTGTGTATATATAATCAAATAAGAATTTTTGACAATTTCGATTGTTTATTTTAGGAATTTCCAAAAGAAAAATCAATATATTTTTTTTTTATACAACGATATTGGGTAGACATGGCAAAATCCCATACGACACGATAACACGACACGAATTCGCACGAAAAAATCAGTATTCGGGTTGGAGTTATCGTGTCGTGTTGCTATCGTGTTGACCCGTTAGCCACCCGTTAAGCTAACGGGTCGTTTCGGTGTCCATTCGCGAATACACGAACCAACCCGTTAAGTGGGGGTAATTTTGTAATTTTCTATTCTAAAAAAAAACCCTAGCATCTCTTTCTCTTCATTCATTCAGCCGCTTTCTTTTCTTTCTCTTCTTTGCAGTTTTCTTTCTTTCTCTCTCAAGTCCTCATCTTCTCCTTCTTCTTGCGATCTCTCCTCTCTCTGTCTTTGAAGATCTTTTCTGCTGTTAAATCCTATCTTAAGGTATGAATGTTTTTCTTAATTGATTCGGTAAATTTATTTGATTTTCAGTATGGAAATTATATATTTATGTGGACTTTGGAAATTATATATTGATGTACTGGACAGGTTTGATTTTTCTTAATTTACTATGCTGTCAATTAGAGATATAGAGGCTTCTGACTTGGTATTTGCTAGAGACACAGAGTGCACGGGAGAAGAAAGAGGAAATGAGGAGAGAGAGAGAGAGAGAGAGAGAGAGAGAGAAACATTAACAAATGTTCAGATTATTCCCATTCATTGGAGTTGGACGCCTCCCTGGCCCTCCATAATTCATGGTGTTTTTGCTCTTCACATTTCTTCTTTGTCTGGGGCCTTGCTTTTTCCCCTGCTGCTGGACTTTTGTCCTTCTAAAGTTATTGTAATTGTCTTGTTTATTACAGTTCTTCTGTTTCCTTGTGCTGTCCTGGTGGATGCTTCATCCCCAGATGTTTGTGGTTCTGGCCCTCTCCAGGTTTGCTTATGAAAGCTCCGTGTTGACCAAAAAACGTTGGAATGGCCCAACTTCAATTTTTTTAATTTATATATATATATATATATATATATGTTTAGTGTTACAGTTTCAAACCAACAATAAAGCATGAAGAAGAATCAACCTTGTATTTTGATTTAGTGTTACAGTTTCAAACAATTTGATCTTTGTATGGTTTTGGGTTGTATTAATATTATTTATTTTTATGTATAGAATTGATATTAAAAGCAATATTAGAGAAGAATTTTTATGTGCAGTTCACAACAATTTCTGTGAGTTTGGAATTTTCATACTAACTGCTGTCTAACAATTTCTGTGTTTTTTTTTTCTTCCAGGAAAATTGCAATGGTGAAATGTTGAAGTTTGGATCATCTTAATGGATTTTTTTGTGTGCAGAGCTTCATGGATTACTTCATATTTATTTTGCCTTTTCCTTTTGTTATGATGGATCATGTTCACGGATGTTGATGTTGAAGTTTGGATTAAATTCAAGAATATTAGCTTTTGTTGGAATGATTTTGATTTTGTGGGCATGTAAAAATATAGGTTTTTTAAATTTTTATTAAAAAAGTTTATTTTCTTAACGGGTGAAACGGGTCGTGTCGTGTGATTCGCGAATTAGAGCGGGTCGTGTTCGTGTTTGATATTTTCCACCCGTTTTCTTATCGTGTCGTGTCGTGTCAACCCGTTAAAAAAAACGGGTTGACACGAAAACGACACGAATACTGATAACACGACACGAATGCCATGTCTAATATTGGGAGATTTTTGAAAGAAGAATCAACCTCAAATGTAAGAGTAAATGTTCTTAATCTTTATATATATAAGCGATATTGAAATATGAGGAGAGGGTAATCGAACCTAGCTACAGGACATTGGATATAAAAGTAAATGTTCTTCAATGCCAACTCCTTAGTGGGATCAACTTCTCCATAGTGGGGGGACAAGAAAAGGGAACAAAATTAATAATTAACAAAAAGGATCCACACATTTTAGTTCACAATTATCACGTTTCTCATGCTGGACAAAAAACAAAAGGTTCGCTCATTTTCTGGTAGGGCCAAACAAAACCAAAGGCCTAGGCTAGGAAAATGGCTTCAACTTCAAAACCCTTTTCCTGTTTTTCACTCGTTTTAAGTTTAACCCTGCAGGAGAATGCAGACATGGTAAAGACATAGAACAAGCAAATTGCAGCACGTGGCTTAACAAAATCAAAATAACAGAAGTAAAGTCTTCTGTCTATCTTTGTTTAAATATTATTTATCTATTTCTGTGTGCGTGTGTGGACAGAGAACCAAAGCTGCCTTTAAATATCTAATGCTCAGCCCTTACTTCACAACCCTCTTAAGTTTTCTGTTTCTTCTTCTTTCTTCTTCTCTTATCTCTTCTCTTCTCCTCTCTGGTTCAACAAAAATGATCTCTAAGTTCAGAAAGGCCTCCAATTTGGTTGACCATAAGCAGAGCTCAGTGGCTGTTGGATTGAAAATCCTTATACAGATCTCACAAGGGAACAAGTCAAATATCATTGTGAAATCTTCATTAAGATTGAGCCAGCCCACCCCTGAGTTCTCTTGCTTTCTCAAAACATGTCACTTATGCAACAAGGGATTAAGCCTTGAGAAAGAGGTCTACATGTACAGGTAAAACTTGTAAAAATAATTAGACTCTCCACACATATGCATGAATTTCCAAAACTTAATTCTTCATCTTTGTTGGTTTTTTCATAATTTTGTTCTGAGAAAATATATATATTTGATTTTATTTGCCAGAATAAGACTTTTTTGTTTTGTTTATACAAGCGATAATCTACTTTAAACTAATCTAAACTGCGGGGATGAGACTTGGCATAGATTCTGATATAGTTTGCGAATCGAATATGTGAATGCAGAGGTGATCTAGGATTTTGCAGCATACAGTGCAGGAACAGACAGATTGTGATTGATGAAATGAGAGACTTAGAGGCTTCTACCAAGCAAATGCTAGCATCTTACAGGCGCGGCCAAAATCGTTGCAGCAGCAATACTAAGAGTCGGCTTAGTGTCTTAGAAGATGTACATCTACAACAAGACCGAATCCCACAGCACAGAAACATATTTGCACTTTAAATTAAGGGGATAATATATAATTTCTCTTTATTAACTTTGTATACTCTTTTTAATTTTCTAGCTTCCATGAGTTAAAAATAGCTAAGCGGGAAGAAAAACTTAATGAAATGAGCTGTTGGATTGTTTAATTATTGTTATATAACAAGATATAAAAAAAAATTATTACATTTTTTTTTTGAGGCAGTTTCTTGATTTGTATCCCTTTCTATTTTGAGATAAGTATCAATTCACCTTCTTGCTCTATCGCTTTCTTTTATTGTTTGTTTATGATAACTGGAAAACTCTTATTGGAGGCAGCAATAACAAGATCTTTGGCCCTAGATATTTTCATAGATATCAACGTTTTGGTATATGGGCAGCTTTGTCCAGTACCAGACTAAATCTGTGACCCACTGTTGTACTACTCTCTCTCATGGTTAGATTTGGAAAGATAAAACCATCCTATATATGCCATACTGTTTGAAGAAGATAATGTTGTTTGTGGTCTCACTTCACCGTTTGTTGTCAATTCTTTCAAAGTCAATTTTGTGCCCCACGACACCATATAAATTGTGATAGATTCGATATTTAGTCGTAAGACGTAACTTCGTTGAGAGTGTGTCCCGTTGTAAAAATATTTTTCTAAATATCCTATCATTGGTAAAAGTCTTTCAAATCATGAAAATGAATGAAGCTCTATGATCCAAAAAACACATTTTTTGGACAGATTGAAGAAGAACAAAAGTTGGAAGATCTTATGCATAAACATGAATATCCAACAACAGCAACCTGCAAGGCTGCAATCATAGAGAGGATGTGTCATTACCTAAACCACGAGGGTTTTAAATCTCGATTATGAGCTTCAATTAAGTGCTGAATGAAAGCAAATTAATGATACATAAGCTATCATATGATAATAATTGAGATCTATAAGAAGGCTGCTAAAAAAATGCAGGTCTGCCATAAAAATGCTTCCCAGTTTGATGAAGGGGTGATCAAATCTATCTGCACGCAGAATCCGGGAGTACCTTCGAGCTTAATTCATTGTTTTTCAAATCAAGCTTGAATTTCTGCATTATATTAATCAAATATATGTGTTAGGTAAAGTGGCCAATCACTGTATACTGTGTTTCAGGGTTCATGACATGTTCAAGTAAAAGATTTTCAATGAAGAACGTCACGACCTCTAGAATTAAGTGAACATGGTGATCCTACAAGAATACCACACATCAATAATCAATGATGTTTCAGCTGCAAATGAAAAACTATAGGAATATGCATTAATCCGGTAATTAATAATTAAGGGAAGACTCAAGACGGCTCTTCAAGGAGGTAAATGCCACCATCCTTTACTTTAACAGGTTGCTCTAATGCGACCCTTAAAAGTTTTCTGCTTTACCTAATTGTATTGGTGGATTTCATCTTTATTAAACATGCATGTGGTTACAAACTTAGACTGCTATCTGTGTGTACTTAAAAGTCACTCTTGGCCTATTTCTAGCCAAGATGGTGATATTATTCCATGGGATAGAAATATTTAGACAATCACTAGTGGAAAACGTTGTTATAATGTATAAGTCACGGATACACATGTGGCCTGTATTCATGTTAGGCACATACTATCGGTGGTCAGAGGGTGTTGGCCATAAATTGGACACATATCACGTAACTATAGTCGAAGCATGTGTTGTCATTCATTTTCTGTCACGACAAAGGGTGTCTATGGACATTAATAGAAAAGTATTGCAAATGTCAACTTAGAAGCCAAGCTAACATTGGGGTCAAGATCGTATAAATACGAAACTGAGACACAAAACTCCTTTCAAAGATTACAAACAGATTTCAATATATTTCAACCTAGATTTCTTGACAGTTATAACTGATTTCAAAGAGATTCATGAGAGATTTCAAGTCTTGCTGAGGCTATTCAAATCATAGATCATACCATTGTTTTAACTTTTACCAAACCAAACTTTGGTAAACCCACATCAGTTTTGGAAATCCTTGAAGAGCTGGATTAATTAGTTTCACCAAATTAGTGAAAAGGTGTGATTTAAATGTTGGAGAGCTTGATTACAAAGACCATAAAGTCTCATGGTTTGCTTTGGCGTGCTTCCCTGCATTTAGCATATATTAAAGGTGCTTGTAGAAGTAGTTGTGAGTAGTGTGGCCTGTAGCATAACTTTTAAATTATTTGAGGTCAGAAAGATTGATTTTTTAGGCAATTAAAGGGTTGCCAGCAGTCGGTGCTGAAATCACTAGGCCGGTGAATTTGACTCCCAAGGCTTCATTTTGTATATAGACTCGTTTCTTTTTCCGATTTGCAAACAAAATGATTCTGGCCTTTTACTAGATATCATGCTATATATTAATATTCATATATATTAAAGACAGGACAACTAAACTTCGGATCATATAAGCAGAGCATATCATATACAAAATCGCATCATGTTCAAATAGTATTGGTTGTGGTACTCCGAGTATCTCCAATTATGTCATATGGTTTTATTTATAAGAGTTCGTTGGAGATGTTCTTAAACTCGTACTCTCGGTTATAAAGTTTTGACTATCTTGCTTTTTCTGTTCCTTAAAAGAAAGTATCCTTACTTTGTTGGTTTTAGCCTTTTAAATTCTGACAATTGGAATTGAAATTAAGATCTACTGTTAACAACTTGATGTGACATTAGGCGGATAAGAAGCTTGTTCATTTTCCTGAATTAAAGGAAAACTAACAAAACCACCACTCTCCTTCAATATCAAAAGAGGGAGAAGACTTTCACCCAAAAAAAAGAGAGGGAGAAGACAAATTTACATGGGCACGTGCATAAACATTAGTTGTTGTCACAAGATTAGCATAAAATTCAAATTCATTAGTCGAAGCAAAATAGAAGAGATAGAAAATCTGGCAATTCTTATTGTAGCTTACTCAAGTTCAAGCTCAACCATGTGTATGGAGGGTAAGACTTAATAACTTCAAGAAATTAGTAGGTTGGATGGCCAACTAGAGACTCTAATTTAGATTCCAAATATGATCGAGTTATATAATAGGTTCAATCCATGAACTTTTTTTTAATAATCAAATATAAACTTCAACAGTACAATCAAAGAGATCAAAAATACCAACTCAAATCATGAGTTCTACAAATATAAGATAAGTCAATTTTTTATTTTTTATTTTGTTTTGTTTTGTTGTTGAGGTTATCTTGTAACATGCTACTTTTAAAACTATCAGTCTAGAATTGTGTTTAGCTATTTGATTATCATCACAAATAGTTTAGTGTTCATAAAAAAAAATCATGTTCGATTATTGATCTAATCACAATCATAACATACAAAATCGATGGTTTAGATTATGAAATTGCATTTGTGATTGGGTTGGTAATTTTTTTCTTTTCTTTTCATCAAAATGGAGTTGGTAATTAAAAGACTCAAACTTTAACTCCAAAAACCTTTTCTAATTTGTCATTAGGAGCTCAAATTTCAAGTTTCAAGTTGAGTTGGGAGTTACTTTTGATATGATTACTTAGCACACTTCGTTTGGCGCTTAGGCACCATAGCGTGTACATTTACGCGCGCGCACGTGGGAGCAAGATGTTGATGGAGACTGGGAATTGGATGAGCTTTGATCATTGATCAAGCTCCGAGCAAATAAGATCAGGGCCTCCTCGTGCATCCAATCAACTTGAAACAATCAAAAGAAAAACAAAAAGAATTATTATGAATGCCAACCTTAACCCAAAACCCAACAGGAAAATGAAATGAAATGAAATGCATAAGAAAACAAATATAGTAAAGAAATCCTGGGCTTTCTTTGATTATCTTTTGGAGCATATGACCACATCAAAAACATTGTTGTTGTTATTTTACCTCCCACAAGTTCCGAATCTTGAGGGTAATAATAATACAAAAAAAAGATTAACAAATCGTAATGGGACTTGAAAAACTTACTGCTCCTCTGTTTTGGTTTTGGTTCAATTTCTAAGAAAGTTACGAACTTTTGGCCTTGAGGCTTTGGCTTTGGGTTGAATGTTTGTTACACGGTAAACTCAAATTGGGTTCCAATCAAAGTTTGGTACTTTATCAAGTTCGTCAAAAGTCTTTTTAATTAGTCTCTTTTTGTTTCATCAATGTTTTTTTGGTTATGGTTGACCTTTTTGAGGTTGAATGCATTTTTCTGACACACCCACCTATTTAACAAATGCGAATATTAATTACTTTAAATTTATTAAATTTTGGTGACTGTGAGCATTTTGATTTATTTTGGTGCTGAATTAGATACAATAGACAGAAACAGATAAATAAATTAATTCCTATTAGAAGTTGGTTTTTTTTTATGCGAATTTCTTTTTGGGGATTTGGATTTTACGGGCCTAGGGTTCTCTTTTCATACTTTACTCGTCTATTTTGTGCTTTTTTGTGATTGTAGAAGCTAAGGACTCGCTTGGGTCGTCGGTATTTCCTGATTTTCTCTTCTGGGTTGTTCAAGTTCTTCAAATTCCTCATCTGGGTCGGTGAGTTTTTCTGTTTGTGTCGTCTGAGGTGGTGAATTTTCCCTTGTTCCTTGCCAGATTCGTTGATTTCTCCAGGTTTTCTCATTTGGGTCTCGGTTATTTTTTCAATTTCAACAGTATTTGGGTTGAAATTCGAGGGCTTTTTTCCAATTTGCTTCCATCAGTAAGCAAAAGTTGGTCGAGTTTGCTCATAGTTTCCATTATATGTTCTTCCTGTGAGATAGGGTTTGGCTTGTTTTGGGTCCTGGATCTTGTTGCTAGTACCTTCTGTTCTTTGAGTTCATGCTGGCTTTCTGGCGAAATTTTGGTTCTGAGAGTGCTTTGTGAGTTGGGATTTGACCCCTCTTAGTGGATTTGGTTATCCCTCCTTGAATGCTAGCTACAAGGTGAATCAAGTTGGAAATTTGATCAGGTTGGTGTGGTTGGTATCAAAGTCAGGGTTGAAGTTGATGCATGCCCTCAGTGTTATAATCTAGGAGATGTGATGGTTTTCGGGTTTTAATTCTTGGGTGAGCAGCCTGAGCTTCTTTTCTTTGCCAACTCTCTGGGCGCCTGCAGGGAAATAATGAATCATTCTCAGGGAGCTTCAAAGCACACTTGTAGTCTGCTTGTGGTCACTTGTGGGAAAATTTCTGAAGATAAACCTAACAAGGACACCCTAGATGAGAAGCTCAAATACCCGTTTCCAGAGTTAGTCTCTTCAGGTCGTTTGGAGGTTAGAATTTGCTATTACCATTCTCTTCTGAATTTTAAATATGGAATGTGTTGCGTATACTTTAATTACTTGTATCTTCTTGTTTTTAGCTGATTAAGTGAATTCCTTGTTTCAGTTTAGTTTTTAAATTTACCATATTTGTCACTCTTGGAATGCAGGTTCAAACTCTGAACAAGCCAAGCAAAGAGGAGTTCTGTAAAATGCTTGAGTCATATAAGCCAAATCTTGTATACTTGCAAGGAGAACAGCTTGAGAATAATGAAATTGGGTCTCCTGTCTGGGAAGATGTTGATTTGTCGACTGCCGAAGCTATATCTGAGATCTTCGGTGCCACGTTGCCTACAACTGTATGTATTAGATTTCCTGAACTTGCAAAGTCCTTTTTTGTGTATGTATGATTTATGCCCTTGTTCCTTCTTTCATTGGAATGAAAAATTTATTAGCGATATGTAGTTGGTGAATTGCTTCCTTTATTTTTCATTTATCTAATTATGGCGGCATGCAATTCTTTAACTCTGAGTTACTCATTTGACAAGATATTGAAAAATCAAGAAGTAGGTAATTGGGAAATGTCTTGTGAGGTGTGAGGAGAGTCTGCATTGCATGATTTCTTGTGGTCTGGAAATCTGTATGCAGTTCATTCCCCGATTTTGGTTTATGTGATTTTTTTTCTTCTGTTCTTTTCTATTGTTCTTTGTAATATCTCGAAAGTTTTTTTTTCATGTGACCCAACTTCATTTAATATTTGTATATATGCAGGTTTATTTGGAGGTTCCAAATGGTGAAAATTTGGCAGCGGCACTTCACTCTAAGGTAATTACAGTAAGGCTTATTAAGTATGCTTTCAGGAGTTCACTACCAGGGCTCAGTGAGAAATGGCTGGTTACGGTGTTGAACTTTTGTTTCAGAACTGCAAGTCTGTTTTGCTTTTTTAGTTATTTATTTTTTGGTCTGAGCAAGCCTGTTATTTTTTTTTTTTTTGAAAATTGTGGTTGACTATGTATGTTTCATGTGCAGGGAATTCCTTATGTGATATATTGGAAACATGAATTTTCTTCTTATGCTGCTTGCCACTTTCGACATGCATTGCTTTCAGTGGTACAGAGGTACTTATCTTTTATTAATTTTTCTGAGCATGTGGGTAAAGGATCTCTAGATAGCTTGTTGGATTGGTTATAGAGAAAGAAATGCCATTTTGAAAAGGTTGTGGTTAGCACATGTATGTATGTGCACAACTGTTGTTTAATGTCTAGTTAGCGTCACTAGAGATAATGCCATTGATTGGATTATAGGAATTGTCTGTGCAATA
Source organism: Prunus avium (assembly GCF_965620075.1). NCBI lineage: Eukaryota > Viridiplantae > Streptophyta > Magnoliopsida > Rosales > Rosaceae > Prunus > Prunus avium. The sequence goes on from NC_142286.1 coordinate 2,394,969, forward strand.
TGCATGGCCGACGTTAATTGACACATCTTTACGCTACTATATTCTGCACAAACACTAAACAGGCTTGACAATTGCAGTTTTTTGGATTGCAGTTCATCAACTCATACATGGGATGCTTTCCAACTTGCATATGCTTCCTTTAGGCTTTACTGTGTAGAAAACAGCCATGCCGTTCCTGCTAACAGACACAAATCTAGTAGTGCTGAGCTGGGGCCATGCCTTCTTGGTGACCGTTTGAAGATCAATGTTGATCCCCCTGAGGCAGATGTGGAGGAAGATGAAGAAGGTTCCATGGGTACTCTCCCTGCTATAAAGATACATGATGATGATGTGATCTTGAGGTTTCTTGTTTGTGGGGAGCCTTCCACATTGGTAAGCCCGAATGTCCTGTTTTTACCAGTGTTTAAATACTAATTCTTCATGTAGGAACACATGCACACGAATGCCAGCAAAAAACATACCCATCTCCTCATTCATAGACTTATGATGGGCTGACGTATTTTCAGGATGCAAGTTTATTAGAACCTTTGGAGGATGGTCTCAATGCCCTCTTAAACATTGAAGTAAGTGTGATTTCTCCTTAGCCTATTTGCCTTTCATTTTCTTATAGCTCTATTTGGGGGAAGCATTTCTTCATGCCCTGCTGGAGAATGCATGGTTTGACGTGTTAAAGTTAGTGAAGAAAAGAGTATTTGTACTGCCTTACTTAACTTGGTTACATTTGTATCTATCCAAAAAATAACTATGTTAGTTTTATCTACTACTCTTAATATCATCATCATGGTGCAAGGAGTGCTAATTTTTCCTCATTTTGTAATTATGTTGCTCCAGATGCGTGGGAGCAAGCTTCATGGCAAGTTTAGGTATGTTGGATCCTGTAAATAATGGATGCTCTTTTATTGTTGCTCGATTGGATATTTGTAATTTTTTAATTGCATAGTAGTTTACATCATCTTCTTGTTTTAAATAACTGTTCATGTGGAGAAAGGATACTGTTGACTTTGTTTACAAGAGAAACCTTCATGTGTAGGCGTCACCATTTTCTTATGTTTTTCTGAAGTAGGTGTTGAATATTAAAGCATTTTGGCATTTGAAACATCTTCAATACTACATTGAACTTTCAAACTCCCTGTTACTTTTTTATTATTTTCCCCCAAAGATGAATTGTTGTGCAGTTATGCAGTGTTGTGAATACAATTAATTAATTAATGTTTTTCAATGTGATCAGTGCTCCTCCACCGCCTCTTCAGGCCGGGACATTTTCTCGTGGTGTTGTGACTATGCGATGTGATGTATCAACGTGTAGTTCTGCGCACATCTCACTTCTTGTGTCAGGCAGTGCACAAACTTGCTTTGATGATCAGGTAATCCTGAAGGACTTGTCTGGAAAAATTCTGGTAGTCGGAGCTGTTCAACTTTTACACCTTCTGACCTGTTTCTTTTCAGCTTTTGGAGAATCATATAAAGAATGAGGTTATTGAAGAGATTCAACTAGTACGTGCACTGCCCAACAATGAGGGAAACAAAGTACCTCTATCTGAACCACGGAAGTCTGCTTCAATTGCATGTGGGGCTACTGTATTTGAAGTATGCATGAAGGTTCCAGCATGGGCTTCACAGGTTTTTACCTACTTCCTTCCCTGTCTTGGTCTTTGCTATCATGATATCTGGTAACATTTTAAGAATCTGAAAGAATTGTGTGAATTATGCCCCCCCCTTTTATTAATTTTGACTCTACTAGTCACCACTCACCTGCCCAATCTGCGGTTGTAATCAAATTCATCCCTCTTTTGGTTGGGTATTACAAGAGATTGGGGTGGGCTAACTTGTATAGAAGGCATGAACCTTGTGAAAATGGAGATTCTGCTTTTATGGCTACCACATCAGTGCTTGGGAAGATCTAAGGAGCATTCTATTACAAAAGCAAATTTACCTTGTTGGCTTAGATCGTCAGTGTTCAGTTTTTATTTAGGTTGAATAAAAAAAGAGGCAATTTTTCCAATATTTTATGTAACTGCTGTATTTGCTGCAACTACAATTTCAGGTTTTGAGGCAGCTCGCACCTGATGTTTCCTATCATAGTTTAGTTGCACTTGGCATTGCCAGCATTCAGGGATTACCTGTTGCTTCTTTTGAAAAAGAAGATGCTGAGCGCCTTCTTTTCTTCTGTTCAAGTCTGGGGAAAGATAATAAATCGAATGACTTCATTCTTGGCAGCCCTCCTACTTGGTTGAGACCACCTCCTCCTAGTAGGAAGAGATCTCAACCATGCCAAGAGACAAGCAGGGGTTCTAATTATAGCCAGAGGCTTCCAAGTCTAGCTGCTTCTAAAATAGACGAAGACAACAAAGAAGCTGGAGCCATGAATGGGGTCAGCACACCTTTACTTCCACCTAGGCAAAGATTGAAAATAGCTGCAATGAGGCCCATTCCTCATGTTCGTCGTCCTAAAATGACACCCTTTTCTGGAATGTCTGAGTTAGATGGGCACGATGGAGGCCAATTTAAGGCTAATCTACCTCCTGCTCCCCCCACAAAGCTCAATATTGTTGGATTAACTCCAACGACACAACGAAAATCGTACTCAAGCTCTTCACATTCTAAGCAGATTATTTCCTTGAATCCTCTGCCTTTAAAGAAACACGGTTGCGGAAGAAGCCCAATACATTCTTGCTTAGAGGTGAGTTATTTTCTTTCAAAATGTTAAATCAGTTTGTAGGTGTTGAACAAGTTTGAGAGGAACAACCAACTCTGTTTCTATATATTATACACACAGTTAAGTAACTATATATGTCCACAAGTAATCAACATATTAGCCCTTCCATGCGCTCTCCGCATGCTGGAGATTGTTTTCCTCATGTAGGCTGTAATCAAGTAATAAAAATTAGCATAGATGTAGATCATAAAATAAAATAACTGTCAAGAAAGAAAGTGGGGTAGTGTATGAGAAAATCAAAATAGGGAATAGCTACTTTTAAAATGGTAGTGGGAATTTTATTTTTTTAATTATTTCAAAATTATTTCAAAAGATGTAATTTTGCTTGGAAAATAAGAATTGGTAAGGTATAGGAGGGGATGTTGTGGAATAAAAAAAAGTGGGGACATGAAGGGAGTTCCCTTATTACAGTATGAAATTCTTTTGCATGCTATCTCTTCCAATATAATACCTAACCATTGGGGTTTTACTTTCCTCCTGTTTTTTTTTTGTTGCAATCACTTGCTTATGTTAACTTTTTATTTATCCCTTGAGCAGGAGGAGTTTTTGAAGGATGTAATGCAGTTTCTAATTCTCCGAGGACATAGTCGACTCATTCCTCAAGGTGGACTCGCCGAGTTTCCAGATGCCATTCTCAATGGAAAGCGGCTTGACCTTTACAACTTGTATAAAGAGGTGAACTAATCAAATTCCTTGGCCAGGAATTAGGTTTCACTTACTGAAGTTGTGACTGAAGAAAATATATAGAATTTAGTGAAATTTGTTATTGAAGGATGAGGTGTTTGTCAGGTGGTTACAAGAGGAGGCTTTCATGTTGGCAACGGCATCAACTGGAAAGGACAGATCTTCTCAAAGATGCGCAATTACACAATGACCAATAGAATGACTGTATGTCTATAATCTCCCTTTGGTTTTGTTTTTAACTTTGAAATAATTAATGTTTCAAGATTAACGAAGAGGTAGTAAGGTGACTCTGGGCCTACCTGGGAAGGAAAAAGCATATCCTATAAAAAAAAAAAAAAAAATAGGTGGCACCAGAATTGTGAAACAGTAAATTCTGTGGCAGAGTTGTGCTGACTCTGGGCTTACCTGGGAAGGAAAAAGCATATCCTATAAATAAATAAAAATGAATAGGTGGGACCAGAATTGTGAAACAGTTAATTCTGTGGCAGAGTAGTGCTTCTAGAATGTTTGGGGATTCTTTCCAATTATCTTAGCTCAAATACCCAAAAAGTAGGTAATCACTACAGGATGAATAGACCAAGTCACTCCTTTATGTAAAAGGGTTCTGTAGATTGTAACACATCAATTGATACAGGTGAGTATGGTTCTTGTTTTCACAGGGTGTTGGAAATACACTTAAAAGACATTACGAAACTTACCTCCTAGAATACGAATTGGCTCATGATGATGTAGATGGAGAGTGCTGCTTATTGTGTCACAGGTTAGCATTTATCCCATCCTATTTTTTTACTTCTCCAGTGTTGAAAAATATTAACTTTGCTAATGTCTGCTTACACGTGATTGGAAACTGTTCTGCAGTAGCGCAGCAGGAGATTGGGTGAACTGTGGAATATGTGGTGAGTGGGCCCACTTTGGCTGCGACAGAAGGCAGGGTCTTGGTGCTTTTAAGGTAATCATATCACAATCTAAATCTCCGTGAGCACCTTGTGGTTGTCTAGCTAATCCTTTGGCTTTTATATGTTAATCTTTTGTTTTGACTTTGCAGGATTATGCAAAAACAGATGGACTGGAATACATATGTCCGCATTGCAGCATCAGCAATTTCAAGAAGAAACCACAGAAAATTGCAAATGGTTTTTCCCAAGGCTCAACGGTATCACGGCCACTGTAATTCAGTTTTGCTCTTATAACATCATAGTTATATTCTTTTCCTTCTGGCTCTCTGATTTTGAGGTTGCTTCCTTCCCAATCTGGTGCGAGAAATTGTTAAATTGTTCGGCTGATCAATTGCATTGATGGTAAAATAGGAGACAAAAGATGGGGGGAGGACAAAGTTAGAAAAAAGTGTAGTAGAGCATACTAGTTAGTGTAGGCATTTCATTTTGGGTGGGAAATTTCTGTCCTATTTTTGGCTTTAATTTCTGTTTTTTGTTGTTTTTTTTTTTCCCTTTGGGGGAGGAGGGGATTGTGGTTAATAGTAAAGAAATCCCATGATTCAGAAGGGTCGTTGTAATATAATTCCGCTATCTATGTGAACATATATGACTTATGTAGCGTTTAATGAAAGATTATGATTATACTGACTTATCAACACTCTCTCTCTCTCTCTCTCTCTCTGTGTGTCCTTGTTTATCAATTCTCCCTCCTTCTCCCCAAGGGAAAAAATTCAGTAGTGTACCATGAGATCGCTTTGCTTAGATTTGTGAACCAGTTTGTGTTGCGATGGGCGGATCAAGGCAAGGCGCATTTGCCCTCATAACTTTGTTCCCTGCCACCATTTCCTATCCCTGTCTCTATCTCAAAAGGCCCTGGATTAGGGGTTTTCCTGTTCTGCTCCTGCCTCTGTTTTTCGTGGCCATTTTTATTTTTGAACTTCTCGGGATGGAACACAACCCTATTGTCATCACACAATACAAATTGTAGCAACTTTATATCAATGTCAATATAAATGGCACACAAAAAATACAACTTTCAATTTTTATTTTATTTTTAAGGAAAAGAAAGGTCTGGTGGTTAAAGTGAGAATGAGGAAGAAGGGGGGTGAATCAATGGGAATGGGAGAGATTAAAATTAATAAAGGCTTTTCATGATAAATTTATTTTGGAAAAGAAAAAGAAAAACAAAGATTGAAGACGGAGAAGCACAGAATCCGAAAACATAACGGTAAGGTAAAATTAACCTCTTGGAAGTAAAGCGCCCATCGTTTGGGAAATTGAGGAAAGCTTATCAACAGCCAACACACATTAATTTCTAATACCATGCATCCAAATAAATAAATTGAGAGAGAAGCCAGAAGGGTAAACTCTAATTGACAGAGTCCCCTGCTCTCAAAAGTCTTATTGAAAACAAAATGGAGGGAACATCAAGCTCTGGTGAAGCTCTTGATTTGGTGGATGAGTTCTACTTTTCAGCTCTTCATGATGAGGAAGAAGTATTTCCCATCTCAGATGAGAAATATGCACAAGAATTGCAGCTGCAAGAAGCCCTCATGTCCTCTGCAATCTCTTCAATAACTCCCAAAATTTCTACTCAACCCCCCAATAGAGAGGAAGATGTTGAAACCCCCATGAAAAATCAGAAGGGGAAGGAAAAAGAAACTGGCCAATCCTCTGAAACTTTCTGCTTGATCTGCATGGATGTAAAATCAACCCAAGAAATGTTCACAAACACTGGCTGCAACCACTCATTTTGCACTGATTGCATTGGAACATATGTTGGGACTAAAATTCAGGAAAACATTTCAATGGTGAAGTGTCCTGATGTGAAGTGCAAAGAAGTGCTGGAGCCACAATCATGCCGATCTATTATTCCCAAGGAAGTGTTTGATAGGTGGGAAAATGCTCTCTGTGAGTCTCTGGTTTTGGGGTCTCAGAAATTTTACTGCCCTTTTAAGGACTGTTCTGCTTTGCTGGTGGATGATGGAGGAGAGGTTGTGACTGTCTCCGAGTGCCCGAATTGTCGGAGACTGTTCTGTGCTCAGTGCAAGGTTGCATGGCATGCTGGGATTGACTGTGGGGAGTTTCAGAACTTGAATGAGAATGAGAGAGAGAAGGAAGATATCATGGTGATGGAGCTTGCAAAGAAGAAGAATTGGAGGAGGTGTCCCAGATGCAACTTCTTCGTGGAAAAGACTGACGGCTGCTTACACATTACATGCAGGTTAGCAAGCATTAATTTATATTTTTCTTTTTTCTCATGTGTTCAATAATTTGATCTTTAGTTGTATTTTGGGGGTTTTCTATGCCATATTATGTGATAAAAATCTTGACTGTACATCATGAGATTTGTTGAAACTATTGCAATATGAGATTTGTGAGGAAGGAATTGTAGTTGCTTTTTGTGGCAAGACTAATTCATAAGATCTCAACCTCGACGATCTAAGGACATGTCGACTATTTGATGAACTAATACTTATTAAATTGGACAATAGTTCTACATGAGTGAGGCTCATTAGGACGGATTTAAACTCAACTCCAATCCAGTCTATGTCCAAACAATGCCTAAAGGGCAAACATATGAAGTGGACAAAGTTGTTGACATGAGTAGATCAAAGAAGGAAAAGAAAAACATAATTATCAGTCCAAATTGCTTGCATCTGGAGAAAATCTGAATAAAGAGTTGTATATATATATTTACATATGTAGTGAATTTATAAAACATAATTTACATTAACAATTGTACCCAACATTCATAACCATTTGATTGGTTCGAACCTCAACATTGTGTTTCAACTGGCGCAAGGCTGCCATGTATTCCTCCAACTCCTCCAAACTAGTCGTCATCTCAATCGGCTTCTCCCACCACCTATAACACCATCCTCCTCTTTCTCCATCAATATTGTTATCAATATCATCAATATTGTCAGAATTATTATTCTTCACACGCTTGATCTTCTCTACCTCCATGTGCCTCCTAGCTTCCATATAATCCTCTACTTGTTTATTACCATTGCGCATTATATTCACATGCGAAGAAATATTGTAAGGACAATAGCGAACTTCGCCGTTTACATGATGAATATCTGGCTGACCTGCATGTAATAATGAGGAGGCATTGTGGCCGAGGTAACGGTGGATGACGGTGTCAGCGGAGGGGCTACCGAAGCAGAACACCTTGCCGTTGCTAGACACGACGATCCCCGCTGTCTCGGCACCGCTCAAAACGCTGAGCTCGGCGGCTTTGTTGAAGAGACCCCTTTTGCGCTTGGAGAAGGTCACGTGACGCTTGTTCTTTTCTTCAACTTTCTTGATTTCAACCCTTCTTTGACGTTTACTTGGCCTTTTCCCATTGATATTGTTGTCGTTTGTGATCTCAATCTCAGCAGCACCCCTCTTAGCCATGGTAGGATCAGTTCGCGGCCTTTTCCCATTGATATTGTCATCGTTTGTGACCTCACTCTCAGGGGCACCCATCTTAGCCATGGTAGGATCAGTTATCTGCCTTTTCCCGTTGATATTGTCATCGTTTGTGTTCTCACTCTCAGCAGCACCCATCTTAGCCATGGTAGGATCAGTTATCTGCCTTTTCCCGTTGATATTGTCATCGTTTGTGATCTCACTCTCATCACCACCCATCTTAGCCACGGTAGGATCAGTTCTCTGCCTTTTCCCATTGATATTGTCATCGTTTGTGATCTCACTCTCAGCAGCACCCATCTTAGCCATGGTAGGATCAGTTATCTGCCTTTTCCCATTGATATTGTCATCGTTTGTGATCTCACTCTCATCAGCACCCATCTTAGCCATGGTAGGATCAGTTCTCTGCCTTTTCCCATTGATATTGTCATCGTTTGTGATCTCACTCTCATCAGCACCCCTCTTAGCCATGGTAGCACTAGTTCTCGTGATATTAATGGCAAGCCCTAGAGGGAAGGAAACTAATGACAAACCGTAGAGGGAAGGAAACTAATGGCGAACCCTAGAGGAGGGAAGGAAATCAATGGCGAACTCTAGAGGGAAGGAAATCAATGGCAAACCCTAAAATATTGTGAAGCAATCTTGGAGATAATATGGTAGGTAGCTCTAGGTTTTGTTATGTTTTGTTATGAAGGAGATCTCGTTATGAAGATGGTAAGTGGTATATATAATGGTAAGTACCAGTGACTTGACTATGAAGCATATAATTAAGGTCTGTTTTTCGGTAGTTAATTTCTAAAGTTTAGGCTATAATTAATATGGGCAGTCTAAAATTATAAGAAAATTACTTACCTAATCTCACTCAAGAATTACTTACCCTTTTTTTTTTACTTGAAGTTTTGGGATTCTTTTATTAAAGTATATATTCTTTTATGTTACTTACTTAGAATGGGAGAAGTCATGAACCGAAAAAACAAGAAACAAAAAGAATGAATGGGCACTATCTACGCACCATCCTTCTCCACCCCACATATCGTCTCCCCCTCCTGAATTCAACCTCCCCAATCTTCCCCTCACGTTTCTTTCCTCCCTCCAATGGCTAATGAGTGTTCTCTTTTCTTTTCCCTTTTTTAAAATTTATTAATCTTATCTTTTGTTTTTAAATTGATTTTATGTATTTTTCTAAAGAGTTTAGTTTTTATGTATTGACCTTTTCCAGTATTTAATCAAATAAATCTCTTTCCTATACACTCCCATATAACACATGTTGACTAATCATCATATGACTAATCATGTAACGATAGAAATAGAGAAAAATATTGAAAAATATAAAGTCTCATATCGAAATTTTTTGCCCTACTCTATCTATTTGACAAGAAGGATATATAAGTTAACATGTGCTAGGTGCAAGGGAAGATTAAGGTGTGGCTTGCGAGGTTGGAGGGACAGGATAGAAAAATAATTTTTCTTCCATACAATCAATTGTATGCAACCGGTGATACCTAAGAATATAAATAGGGGAGACACTTGCAATAAGTATTATCATGTAATAAAAGAGATAGATAGATAGATATATGGATTTTTTTATTTAAACCCCGCACTTCTCTTTTTTCACTCCAATTTTTGATTCAATTTTTCACAATTTTTTAAAAAACCCCACTATTCTTCCCAAACTATCCATAAATACACACCCACCAGGGAAAAAAAAAGAAAAAAAAGAAACTCATCAACCTCACGCCCCACACTCCACTATCTTGCCCTTCACTACTCTAAGTTCACATCAACCTCACATTATTTAAGAGAGATAAAAAAAGAAAAAACTTTTGTCAAATGTGTAGCAGTATTTTTTTAATTTTATTTTTATTTTATTCTCTTGTTCAACAAAGCAAAACCATGTGGCAATTTCCAAATTATATATCAATCAAAGGCTTAGGCAGGCATTGTTTCTTTAATTCATAGTCAAGGTCTAGTTTTGTTTTCCCCTCCAATTTTGTTTCTTTGATACAAAAATACCATTTTGCCCCTGTATTTAACAAAAAAGTTAACAAAATTGACAGCATGACCATTTGTCCTAACGAAACTGAAGTTGAAGGACCACGAGAACGATTTTGGAAATTGAGGGACTCAAATGCAAATCGGGTCTAAGTTCAGGGACTAATAAAACGATTAACCCTTATTATTATTATTTCTGATTTGTTTGTTTGATTATGATTTACAATATTTAGGGTTTGTGAAGAGAAGATGAGAGTGTAGTAGGTTTCTTGGATTGAAAGAAAAGCATAATCTGGAAATAGGGTGTAGAGGAGTTTGTGTTTCTAAACTTAATATGAAGAATGGTGGGGTGTGTGTATAGATGCACTAGGGTTAAGTATTAAGTTGTATGACCTTTTTTGTCTTTTTACACAATAATAAAACTTAAGAACTTAATAATTTAAATATTGGGGTGAACAAAGAAAAATATGGAATTTAAATAAAAAAAACCTCATACATAATTATGTATAACTAGTGAGAATTACCCGTAAAAGAGGCACATGCAAGTAGTTTTGGGAGAGATGGTGGGCTCATTGCTCCTAATTTCCTTACTTCTTTTCTTTCTTTATTTTGTTTTTAAAAAATTGCCTAAAGGCTTGTGAATTTCAATCATCTTGTACATGATCAGTGCTGTAGCCAAGCCATGAACAAATAAAATGAATAATGGGTGTCCAGAGCAAGTTTTGAAGTCTTCATACAACTTTACCAATCAGTAATTATGGGCTTATGGAAAAACTGGCAACCCAAACAAGTAAACTAGACCCACTTCATGAAACCTCAAACCTTTGCTTCTTTCTTTCCCCGACATCCGAAACAAAAACAAGTAGGTCAGGTGGTTGGTGACAAATGGGGTCATCCATACACCTCCAATTTAATTTGCATTGACCACATAATTTGCTCATCTGCGGTGTCCTCTCACATATGGCCCATGTATAGTGCTGTAGCTTTGAATTTTCTGTCAAAAGATAACTACCGAGCTCATGGTGTTTATGCACCAGTTAATTAAAATTAAATTCACTTTTAAGAAAGAGATATACGCTTAGTCAAGTTGGCTAGAGCGGATCTGCTCCCCACTCTACATCCGACTTCGAATTCCCTTATCGCTTATATAAAAACTACTATAAGGGTGCCTATTTCTTGATTTATTAGTGCTTATTTCGTTAATTAATGGTGCATATTCTCCTTTATACTTGATCACTTCTCTTTCAGAAATAATTCCTTCTCTTTTGTGCCGTTGATTTTGCATCCCTACTTGAGAAAATCTAGGACAGAAGATGCAAGAACCTTCACAAAATCATAAACCCTACTTTGTTTTGAATCGAAACCTAACCTAGAAAAGAATGGCCCCTCTTGACTACGACTAATAATTCACTTCTCAATAATTGCATTAAGAAGATCGACCCTACCTTCCTCAGTCGTCACCTATCCCTCTGTCTCCCATCTTAATATAAACCAAAGTATGCATGGTTTCACTGCCTCATGGGGCCTCCATGTCCACCACCTTTGCTTCTTTAATTCCTCTGCTTCCCAAAATATCACTGTCAAACTATTTTTTTTCCCCTCTTTCCTCAACAAATGTTGGCTTATTCTTCTTAGGTTTTTGAAGAACAAATATGTGCTCCTTTTTCACTGTATATTTTATGGCCCCATTGAATTCAAATTCAAAGCCAGAACAACACCACAAATGCTAAGCTTGTTCATCCAAGTTAGGCCCCACCTTTGCTTGTTTTGGCTGAGATCTTGAAGATGTGAAACCAAAGAGGACATAAGTCATCATATATATGTAACACTCAAAGAACAAGATGATTGCATCATATATATATATATATACACAGTTCTGATGGTGGTGATTTCTTCTACAAAGCATGGGCCACCCACCACCATATATTCTTCCAAAATGTCAATGATGATAAGAGAAGATCATGATCGACAACTGTCCTGGCCATGCGTGGTTGCACACTTGCAACTTTGATTGGGCTCCATCTTAGACATCGATCTCAATTAATTAGGCCAAATCATCATCCTTACTTAAGGGCATATTATTAGTGGTGATTTCGTTAATGGTGCATGTTTCTTGAATTATTTTCGCTTGATTGGTTCTTTGTTTTTTTTTTTTTTTTGGAATAAAAAAGTGATAGAAGTTTATTAGATGAACTAGAAAGAGTACATTGGAAAAATATTGTAAAGGGAGCCATTCTAATAGCAGTATGTCGTACATGGGAAATTTTTCCCTAATGACTTGAGTTGGCCAAAAAATTGAAACGATTTATAGAGAAATCGTAGGATTAGTTCTTTGTTTTAGTAAAGGAATTTAGGCATCCATTTTCCCTTGTCCCATAGAGACCACATTATAACATATCAAAATTCGTAAATATATATGTAAAGGTTTCTTCCCCGTTCTAAGTTTGATGGTCCACTCCAAGTCAAATCAACTTTAATAAAGAGACCATGGAAATGTTGCGGAATTCTTCTTTATTCCCTAATTAAATCCAAAAACAAGTCAAATCAGACTCCTAAATAAAATATTTCATCTGATTAACCTCACATGGTCAATTTTTCCAATTTGAAGTTTGAGAAAGAAATAGTACCCAAGATGAAATTTGTTCCGTAGAATCTACGAGTATTCGTTTACCATACAATCTACATCTGGACATATTATATTTTGCCAAATTCGTATAGAGAAAAAAAAAACATAAAATCATTGGAAATTTTGTTTGTAGGGTTTAAGTTAAAGTGCATGTGTGGTTGACATTTGAGAGTACAAACATATTCTCTCATTCATAATTATTCATAGACGAGAAGAATATGATAATAATACATCCAAATCGTAATTAAGAAAATTAATTGTGCAACAAATTATGGCGCATTCGTCACGGGCAGTGCATACAAAGCTAGGTTTTTGGCTTATTGCCTACGTCGATAAGATTGTTGGCATTATTAAAGCACAGCAAAGCGTTGCAGAGACTCCTTCCTTGGCCATAACTAAAGCAGGTCACATTATCAACAATAATTCGTATATGTTATTACCAGCGGCGGCTCAAAGGGTGTACAAATGATGCCACCGCACAAGACTCCTGATATCTGAGAGCCCCGACATATAAATATTAAAGCACAGCAAAGTCTTGCAGGGACACCTTTGTTAGTGAATAATAATTTGTATATGTTGTTAGTGACAAGAACAAAAAACTGCAAAATTAATCTCTTTCAACTTTAATTAGGTAAACAGGACAAAAAAAATTAACTTTAATTATGTAAAACTTGACCTTCTATTATGTGTGTTTGATATTTTACTTATAACACTGTGCTAATTAACCTATATATAGTTACGGTAAAGTTCACCAATGAGCACCCAGCTTTTCATCAATGATTTCTATTTACATATATATTGGTATATGTAATTAGCAGGTAATACTGAAAAAACTTTCTCAGTATATGTAATTAGAGGTGCGAATGGAGATTAAAATTATACAATGAGATTTCCAAACACCATAATGGGAGTCAATTATTCTCATCTCCTGCTGGAATGATAAGAATGACATTAACGAAGAGAATATATTTTGCAAAATAAACGTTATTTAGTTAAAATGGTACATTTCATATCTGATGTCCTCTTTTTATTCCATGACTATGATCTATAAGTTCAACGAGGACGGTGCATCAAAGAATATAGTATTTGTCACATAAATTCCATTATTTGTGTTAGTTATACCTAAGAAGTGTGCATTTGAGTATTTTACAAGGCACTAAGTCCTAAGTTTAATTTCCCCTCTCTCCAATATCGCTTGTATCAAAAGAAAAAAAAACAACAATTTCACTCGTCCTAACGATATTACGGATCATTTTGTGCAAGTGCAACTCTGAACAAAAACTATGTTTGCATCAACAGCACTAACCCTACAATATGTGTTTGAGCTTTGAGACATCACCACGGCATAACTCTATAAGTTCGGGGTGCAGTTTGAGGCCTAAAACGAACCCAAAAAAACATGATCTAACATCCAAATCTTAATTAGTTAGGTTTTTGGCTGATTGCCTAGGTCCTCTTTTAAAATTGTTGGCATTATATATATAGGCGCAGTATCCATATTATTCATGCACATGCATGCTCACACCCTGAGCAGTAAATCACAGCAGCAACTAGTCTTTCATTGCAGAGACCCCTTTGCCTTGCCATAATTGGAGCAGTTGGTCACAGGAATAACACAACGACATTATTTGTCTCTTGCAACTTTAATTAGGTAAACGGGACAAAAACAAAATTAACTTTTAATTAGGTGAACTTTTTTGTCACGAAAAATATTACCCCCAAAGTATCTTAAAGCATTTTGAAAAAGAAGAAAGAGATGAAGAAAACAAATGGATTTCAAACGACTCATTGCATATAGTTATTTCAAATTTAGTAGACTCTTTTAAAGTACATACAATCTAACGTTTTTTAGTTTTATTTTACAAATTTAGCTTTGTCGTCAAATTCAAATCATTTCTTTCAAATACCTTTATCCAAATGAACGAAGGCTAAGGGTAAGTAGTTATGTACAAATTTCTGCATCGAGTCATGCAGTAACCCAATTAGAGAGGATTTTGGGGAAAGGAAGTTGGTGTATAGTTGAAATGGTGATTAATTAGCTGCAATTGGTGATACAGATTAGGGAGATTCACTATTATACCCAATATAGAAGCCCAAATTATTTATAAAAAAAATAAAAAATAAAAATAAAAAAACCTTATATGAAACGGACTTTAAAAACATACCCAAAGCCCATTTACAACATAACAAAAAAGCTTTTAACTTCTTTTAAATTACAAAACTGTCATTGATTTCTGAAAACAAACTCAACCCCAAAACCTTATAAAAAAAATCGTTTGGGAGTGCTTTTGGAGCAGCGAAAAGCGCTTCTAAATGGGTGAAAGCGCTTCTGTCTTTTAAAAATGGTGTTTGGCAAAAATTGCAAAAATGCTTTGGGTGAGATCCAAAAGCACTTAGAGTGGTTTTGGAAGAAGCACTTGAGAGGTGCTTCTTCTTAAAAGCGCTGCAGGACAAAAACAAGGGAAGCACTTGGCTCCTTTTAATGAAACTTTTAAAATGCCGAAGATATCCATATTTAACTTTTTTAAATGCCAAAATACCCTTCCTTTCTTCTTTTTTTCTCTCTCTCTTTTTCTCTCCTATTAAAATCAAAACAATACCCTCGAAAATTATATTATAATTTTAGAGAAATTGAGTGTGGAAGTTTGAATTTAGTGCACTACGTTGGAACTCTGCTTGATGGGACGAAGTCCGAGTCGACCAGAGACAGAGACGAGCCTCTCAATTTGAATTCTTTATTGGTTATTATTCTGTGTTAGCATGTAATCACAGTTCTGTCAACCTCAATTTTGATGTTTTTATTGGAATTTTGTTGTTAATGCAGTCAAGTATCGGGTGGCGTTGGTTGATGGTACTATTGTTGCAGAGACACCAGAAGAAGGAATTGAATTCTATGTGAAGAAAGATGGTATTTTCTTTTTTTTGTTTTAATCTGATGTGATTTTAATGGGGAAAGGCAATTCCTTTGTGATTTATACCAATTTGTAATAATTGAATAACGAGGGGTTTGTGTCTGTTTCATGCCATTTTTGTTCAGCATTGCCAAAAGCAATCAAGACAATGAAAAGAGGAGATAAGGTCAGATTAATTGTTCAACCTCAGTGTATGTCTTTGGATCCTTGTTATCAAACTGCTATGTCTGGCAAAAAGAAAAAAAATTGAATCGTCTGACGATGAAAGTTGATAAATAATTGCAGATGCCTTTGGTGTGGAGGGGAGGGATGCAAACAATGGATTTCATTCTGTCCTTCCAAGTTCTGTGCTAAACATTGATCTCGAGTTGGTGTCTTTCAAGCCTGTTATTGATGTTACTGGTGATGCTAAGGTAATAAAGAAGGTCATGAAAGAAGGGGAAGGTGCGTGGGTTGCCAATGAAAGTGCAAGTGTTACTGATAAGTTTATTGAGATGCACATCATTTTAGCAATATTACTAGGATTTGTTGGGATCCTGTGAATTTTTATTTCCTATGTTTATTATAATATTTTGGGATTCTCTAAATTTTTTTAAAGCACTTTTAAAAGCGCTTTTACTATGTCACCCAAACACTCAACAAAATATCAAAAGCGCTTTTATGTAGTGTAAAAACACTTTTAAATGTGACATCCAAACAACAAATTGCTTCTTTGTAGAAGTGCTTATGTCATAAGCGCTACTGGCATAAGCGCTTTGGGAAGAAGCACTCCCAAACGAGCCCTCAATAGGGCATCAAAGTAATTTAATAATCAAAATTAAATTCAATAGGGCCAGCTGTCATTTTTTGAATTTTTTTTTTTTTTTGGTTTGTTTATAGAAATTAAATGGTGTTGAGTTTATCTATAGTATTAATGCTAAGAATAGGTATATGACTAAATATCTTTACAAATTAACCATCGTATGCCATGACATGGCATGGAAGAAGAAATCATGTCTCTGACATGGCATAGAAGAAGAAACCCTCGTGTGACATGGCATAGAAGACATAAACACGTCTGTCCATTCAGCTTTTTATATATTAATAATAATAATATTGCATTTCAGAATTGAATCTCGTGTTCGATTATGACCACACAAACTGGTTCCCCCACTGAACACTCAATTTTTTATTATTTTACATTTCTAAATACGGAATAAATATTTATTCTGTAAACCGAAAAAGGCTTTTACAAATATATAATATATTTATATAAAAAAACATCCCAACTTCCCATACAAAGTCACACGTAAGCGGCAGCTAGCCTAGGCCTTTTTCTACCGTCCAGAATCCAGACCCGATCATTGTCACGGATCCAATTCCATATATATATAGTATACTAATATTAGAAGTAACATCAAAGAAAGAAATGAGAAGTGAATAAGCTTTTGAGACCATTTGCAGAGACCTCTACTTTTAGTATGCAATGTAGTTCTTTGCAAATTACATTCTATTATATATATGTGTGCGCCATATTTTTAGTTGATGATATTTAATTTAATTTAAAATTGGGTGGTGTCTCATTCATAGATTGAAGATTCCATTTTGTCTTGTTGGCATGTTTGATTTCTGGTTTTCCTATCCTCATGTAAACACTCGTTCTAACTAATAAGCGCTCATTTAGGAGTGATTCTGGGAGGGTCAGAATTACTTAGAGTATTTCCACCGGTGCTCATTTGTCAAGGCAAAAGGAAGTCCAGGCTTGGAACAAGGCCCCTACAATAAAAGGCAGCTCGGGCAAAAATGGGCCCCATTTACACAGGCCAACCCAAAATCAAGAATTGCCTGATCTGTTGCCTGGGTTTACTGATCTCATATTGACGGCAACAACCAATTTAAATTTAAAAAAGGAAAAAAAAACCAATAAATTCAGATTTTTTTTCTTCTTTCTATAAATACATAGTCATGTTCTTCACTTTCCACACCAAAACTCCATACAAATTGCTCTCCTCATATCTCATGTGAAGAGTACTTGCCTTTACTTGCCATGGCAATGGATTGAAAAGTAAAATAAAAAAGGATAGGGCAATAACTATTCACCCGAATAGTATTTGCCCTTACTTGCTATTAGCCATGACACCATGGGTGGAATTGCTCTTATGGGGAGAAACATCTCCCAAGTGCTTCTCTATATAATCATTTTAAGTGATTATAAGCAATTTTGGGAAGAAGCACATGAGAGATGCTTCTCCATAAAATCAAACCATTTTAAAGTGGTTATATGGAGAAATGATTCTCCATATAAATGATTATTGGTCTATTTAGAATTACTGTCAAACGAGCCCTAAAGAAAAAAGACTGTAATTGTTTATATATAAATCTGCAATATGTGACTTATGTTTTTCAGAAAATATTCTCTGGTTAAACAGGTCACTGTTGTATGGCTTTTTTATGAATTTCTGTTTTTTACAGTCAAATATAGCTTAATTAAGCAGACTGATCCGCACAGTCACTAACCAACAACAAGAAAAAAATACATGGTGCTTAAGATTCTCTTAAATTTCCTCCTTGAGTTTTTTTGAAAGGAGTGAAAGGTGTAACCCAAAAACCACTCAAACATCACATCCAAGAACACAAGAATAAAGACAAAACATTCCCACTATTTTGTTAGCATAAAGTTACTAAACCCACTAACAAAAAACACCATCTCCTCCTCTTCATTCCTGTATCAATGAAAACTACACAGTAAAGTTGTATAAGTACATAGACCATATATTTCCCCCCCCCCCCTCCCCCAAACATTGATCCCCCCCTCCCCCAAACATTGATTGTAATTGTACCCTCTCTCTCTCTCTCTCTCTCTCCTCACTGTCTGCAATGCTACTTACGCAATGCATTCAATTTTCAATTGAATTTTGAATCTTAGAGAAAGAAACCTAAACCCAAACCCAAGTGATGAAATCAAGTACCAAATAGAGTGTGACCACACCACCCAATCTCACTCTCTTCTTTTATCACTTTTTATTATTAAACTCATTAATGTGTTTCATCCATAAGCAATAATAAGAAGAAGAAGAAGCAGCTCAAGCTCAAGCTCACTCTCACTCTCTCCAATGGCTCTCTCTCTTCTCTATCTCCTCATAATCTCACTCTCCTTCTCCAACTTACCCTCTTCTTCTTCTTCTTCTTCTTCTTCTGATAATAATAATAATAATGTTAATAATGCTGCAAGGACCTTCATAGTCCAAGTCCAGCCAAGCTCTAAACCCTCCATTTTCCCAACCCACCAAGACTGGTACTCTTCCTCTCTCTCCTCTCTTTCTTCGGATAAAGCCACTGCCCCCACTGTTCTCCACACTTACTCTACTGTCTTCCATGGCTTCTCTGCCAAGCTTTCCCCATCCCAAGCCCAGACACTTCAGTCCCTTGACCACGTCACCGCCATTATCCCCGAGCAAGTCCGCCAACTCCACACCACTCGCTCCCCCGAGTTCCTCGGCCTCCGCTCCACCGACGCCGCCGGTACCCTCCTTAGGGAGTCTGATTTCGGGTCGGACCTTGTCATCGGCGTCATCGACACCGGCATCTGGCCTGAACGCAAGTCATTTCACGACCGAGACCTGGGCCCCACCCCCTCCAAGTGGAAGGGCCAGTGTGTCGCCGGCAAAGACTTCCCCGTCACCATCTGCAACCGCAAGCTTATCGGCGCTCGCTTCTTCTCCGCCGGCTTCGAGTCCACCAACGGAAAAATGAACGAGACCACAGAGTACCGCTCCCCCCGCGACTCCGACGGCCACGGGACCCACACTGCCTCCATCGCTGCCGGGAGGTACGTTTTCCCGGCTTCCACTCTCGGCTACGCCAAGGGCGTTGCCGCCGGAATGGCTCCCAAGGCCCGGCTTGCCGCCTACAAGGTCTGCTGGAGCGCCGGCTGCTACGACTCCGACATCCTCGCCGCGTTCGACGCCGCCGTCGCCGACGGCTGCGACGTCGTTTCCCTCAGCGTCGGTGGCGTCGTCGTCCCCTACTACCTCGACGCCATTGCCATCGGCGCTTACGGAGCCTCCGACGCCGGCGTGTTCGTCTCGGCCTCCGCCGGCAACGGCGGTCCCGGAGGGCTCACCGTCACCAATGTGGCACCGTGGGTGACAACCGTCGGCGCGGGAACCATCGACAGGGACTTCCCGGCCGATGTTAAGCTCGGGGACGGCAGAACAATACCGGGCATGAGCATCTATTCCGGGCCGGGTCTCGCTCCGGGTCGGATGTACCCGCTGGTTTACGCGGGCGGCGTAGGCGGCGATAGCTACTCCTCGTCTCTGTGTCTAGAAGGTTCTCTGAGTCAAGTAAAAGGGAAAATCGTCGTCTGCGACAGAGGAATTAATTCAAGAGCCGCGAAAGGTGACGTGGTGAAGAAAGCCGGAGGCGTTGGTATGATACTCGCGAACGGGGTTTTCGACGGCGAAGGACTAGTAGCTGACTGCCACGTGTTACCCGCCACCGCGGTCGCTGCCTCCACGGGCGACGAAATCAGGAGATACATCGCCACATCCAAGTCTAAGTCCCCGCCTACAGCGACAATTGTGTTCAAGGGGACTCGGATCCGAGTTCGGCCCGCGCCGGTCGTGGCGTCGTTTTCAGCCCGCGGGCCAAACCCGGAGTCTCCGGAGATATTGAAGCCGGATGTTATCGCGCCCGGCTTGAATATATTGGCGGCTTGGCCCGATAAAGTCGGGCCCTCGGGCGTGGCTTCGGATAAGAGAAACACGGAGTTCAATATCCTCTCGGGAACATCAATGGCTTGCCCACACGTGTCCGGCTTGGCGGCGTTGTTGAAAGCGGCGCATCCAGATTGGAGCCCGGCCGCCATTAGATCCGCCCTGATGACCACTGCATACACGGTGGACAATCGGGGCGAGACCATGCTGGACGAGTCCAGCGGCAACACTTCCAGCGTTATGGACTTTGGGGCGGGTCATGTCCACCCGCAAAAGGCAATGGACCCGGGGTTGGTCTATGACATTCGCTCTTACGATTACGTGGATTTCTTGTGCAATTCCAATTATACCACTAAGAACATCCAGGTGGTGACTAGGAAGTTTGCCAATTGCAATGGGGCTAAGAGGGCAGGGCATTCTGGGAACTTAAATTACCCCTCCTTGTCTGTGGTGTTTCAGCAGTATGGAAAGCATAAGATGTCTACTCATTTTATTCGGACCGTGACGAATGTGGGTACGCCAAATTCGGTTTATCAGGTGACGATTAAGCCAGCGGCAGGGATGACGGTGACGGTGGAACCGGAGAAGCTTGCGTTTAGGAGGGTGGGGCAGAAGTTAAGTTTTCTTGTGAGGGTGCAAGCCTTGGCAGCGAAGCTATCGCCTGGTAGCACTAGTGTGAAGAGTGGTTCTATAGTTTGGTCTGATGGGAAGCACACTGTGACTAGCCCCTTGGTTGTGACAATGCAACAACCTCTCTAGATGTTTGTATGTGTGTGTGTTTAGGGTTTCGGGTTTCGGGTTTTAGGAATTTTGCGCTCCTTAGACCTTGTTACAAAAGTTCATAACTTATCTCTCTCTATATATATAAATATGTATGTATAATGAGAATGTGTACTTTCAAGGTTTTCGACTCCAGAAAACTGGTGGGGTTTGGTTGGTTTGTTGTAAGATTAAGAAGCAAAAACGTTTGTAGAATGAAAAAAACAAAAAAAAAAAAAGGACGGTTTTGGTTTTGTAGTCTTTAATGTATATTTGTTGATCTCTAAATCGTTCTGATTAGTTTATAAGTAAGATTTGTGAAGCATATGATTTTGTTTCCTGCAATATGATTTTGTTGTCAAAGTTTCTTTGTGCACGTAAACATTGAGCTAATGACAATCATTAAGACAAGAAGAATCATGTGGGGTACTTGAAGCAACGACATGGCGTTTTCTGGACTAAATCTGCAAATCAGACAAACAACTTTCTTGATATAAAATGATTAAAAAACCCATAAATTGTGTAGTTGTGTTTGAAATATGTGCATGCCTAATGAGAAGATCCAACGAACCAGTTGCCTAGGCTTTTTGCATGATCAATTTGACCTCATCCCATCTAAATAATGAAGGCTTTTTGGAATCCCCTTTTTAAGTTTCCTCTTGATTTGGTTTAAACTTTATTACCTCTCAATCTCAATCCATTGACAATTTGACGTCCTACCCGATGCTTTTAGCTATAAAACAACAAGCAATAACATCAGGATCTGTCTGCGTACAAGTTTATGCGGAAGGTAATTAATCCGTTTGACAAAGGCAACTTATTAGCTGGAAAGTGTCACTTAATAGAAAAGTTCTTTAAATCTATGGACCATTATAACACGGTGTTTAGCTGTTTCGCTCATAAAATCATGATGCCCCATTCTTTTCTAAATCACAATTTCGCATATTTTTGAGAGACGTGTATTCGTACAATTATCCGAGACATTCACCGTTTAACTAATTCGATTGTGCAGATCTACTTGATCTCAATCTTGGCTATCGCATTTGGAGAGACAGGGCAGGCAGCACACGTCTTGGCTTGTTCTAAGAAACCACCCTAGGCAGGCAACCCTGATGTAGAAATTAGAGGCATTGTCTTGGCCAATCCATGCTATCAAGTTTGATTCACAAGGTGCAACTTTGCAAGGGCAAGTTGCAAGCTGACCTTACATATTGGAGGGACCAATGCTTTCCGAAGCCTCTCCCATTATTAGAATTCAAGGATAGCGTAGTCCATAAATTGCAGAGGCATTTTCCTTCCTGCCAGATATGGCCCTGTGTAACGTGGGGCATGCATCTGTGGTCACGTTCACATGTCTCACTACACTAGCTAGGTTTTGTGGAAGCTAGTCATTTCACGTTTTTCTTCCTTTTTCTCAATTTCTTGTTTTGTTGTTGGATGGACCAATGAGACTTTGTTTGGGATCGCAATTTCCCCGCCAATTCCGCAAAGCCCTTTACATGGTTACACCTAATGGGGACAGGAAAAGTTATGAACACATTAAGTGTTTTTCTACTTCTTTGTTGTGATAATACAACAAGATGATTATGTGAAGGAAACAAATTGAAAAAATGTACAAAGGTTTTATACCTGATTGAGGTCATGTTATCCAGATGAGTAGAGATGAAAATAACAAATCCGGCTCCTACTAGGCCGCACTCGTTACCATCTCTACATGTTGGATTTACTTGTACGGACATGAATTGGGCGTACGTAAATGTTGAGTTTTTGAACTTAAAGATTTGAACTTTATAACCTATTTTAACTAAATGGAGATAATTACCACTACGAAAAAGAAAAAGAGTAATCTTGTGGCCCAACTGACTTTGGACAACGAAAAGGCCTGGGTAGAGTTGGGGCGATGTTTTGCCTTATAAAAACTGCTCCAAGCCCACCTAAAGCCACCCACCCACCCACCCAAAGCCCCTTAATGGAAAATGGGCAAAACATTTGGTATGAGTTGCTAATATTTGAGCAGGCCAATGGCCAAGCCAAGTAATAAAATAAAAATAAAAGGGTTTCAATTCAAGTGTGCCCAATTTGACTTGTTACTTAATCTTTGACTGTTGAATGAGAAAATTTAAAAGACATAGATTACGATGAAAAATCAAAAGCATGATTGAATCCCGCCGCGCTGTGAAAGATGCAGGCCACTTGATCATCTGAGGTCACACCTAACGTTTAGTCCCTTGGGAGATGACAATGGCATCGTTTTCTCCACCTCTAAAATTTGACATCATCTTTGCGAAACGCCAAATGAAAGTACCCTAATCGGTTGAAGAAAATGACATGCATGTTGCTTACTTCGACTGCAAAACCTCTTGCATGTGTGTGAGTGTGATGACGATTCAAAGTGGTCCATATACCTATAATTTCACAGCATCATCGAAAGAATGCGATATAGAAATTTATTCCGGGGAAACCAACTTTAAATTGCAGGATTTTTGGATGTGAGACCTAATATTGTTCATGGTTGTTACAAACTTGGAAGCTTTACTAGCCATAAAAACAAAATATAAAAAATGGATAAGCCTTCCTCGTGTCTAAATGCGTACAGAGCATATAAATATTTATCCAGTAAATGACTTACCGACTCTATATTGATTTCTCTACCTTGATATAAATTTAAGTAAATAATTTAAAATATTTTTTGTTTTTTGTTTTTGCCTCAATTCTAAAAGAATAATTATTACTTTAGAGAGAGGAGAGAGAATTTCCCAAATTAGCGTGACATGGATGATTTGGTGGCCACTCCTAGTCTTGAAATTGTATGCATGATAGATGCATTGAATTCCTTCTTGTCTTTATGGGTAAAGCCAAGTGACTTGAATTCACTATTTTATATATATATATTATGCAATGTAATATTTCAACTTGGTCGACAACTTGTCTTCAAGTGGTACCAATTTAAAGAATTTAATTAAAAAAATGTACACAAGATTATTCCCAGTTGGGAATAAACTAATCATGTCATTATGTGTTCAATTTTGTCATTTGTTCAAGGTCGTTACTTTAAATTACTACAAAATATGCATAGCTTTGGTTTTGGTTTTCGGCATTGGTTCGGGCTTTAGTTTTGGTTGTGGTTTT
Organism: Prunus avium; assembly: GCF_965620075.1. Classification (NCBI taxonomy): domain Eukaryota; kingdom Viridiplantae; phylum Streptophyta; class Magnoliopsida; order Rosales; family Rosaceae; genus Prunus; species Prunus avium. The sequence continues at coordinate 2,418,839 of NC_142286.1, forward strand.
GATAGTGGCAATTCTTTATATTTCTTCTAACCTAGTACGTCCTTTAAGTTTATTTAAACTAATTAAAAGCCCTAAACATCCACCAACTAATCCTTCAGTTTATTTCAACTGGGCTCTACAATGAAATTGGATGACAGCTCAAGAGAGAGTTGAGAAATAACAGATGAGCAAAGTCTAAAATATCGATAATATCGATGAAATATCAAGGATATTAACGTTTTTTCAGGTTTAGGATATTTTGAAACATATATATACACATATTGTATAATTATTGATAATATCCTCAATATTATTGGAAAATATCGACGTTGATAATTTCTCACAAGCTTTAACAACATTTGGCCAAAATATTGCGATAATATCGATAAATATAAAAAATATAGCTATATGGACAACTTCGACCAATCTAGGATCCGTATAGATGACATGTTAACAACTACATGCAAATTTTTTTTGGGAATTTATCATTTGATGACTATTCTTCACAATATACTTACTCCACACATAGAGACGTGAGATTAAGGAAAAAAAGAAGACAGCTAGGTTTTGTCGATGAGGAGGACCAAAGAAGATCCTCCACTTGGGCACTTGGGCACTTGGGCACTTGATTTAAGATTATTTGTATATAATATGGTAGTACGTACTAATGGTTCTACCTGGTAATTATTATTAAATATCCCAAAGAATATTTATAGAACCAAATGTCAATAAGTGAATTATGAAAGAGTGCAGAGCACAAGCTCCTCTTCCACCTCATCACCCTCCTGAACCTTCTGGGATCCTTCCCACAAGTATTAGTATATGTTAATATAAAATCATCAGAATAATATCTTCATTTGTTTGCATTATAAATTATAATCAACGTTGGAGAGGACACTTAAGTCGGCAACTAAACTAAATTTATAGGCTCACTTGATGATGAGGAATGGGGGACAAAATGGGACAAAAAGCTGCAAATGCGTTTTGTTTAGCAACAAACAAATGAAAATAGTGATAGCATGTGACAAAACTTGATTTACATGAAAAGGTGTGGATAAGATAAGATCATTTGAAGAACATATTTTAAAGTTTAAACTACTTTAAACCAAATTATCTCATCCATCTTTTTCCATGTATCTGCTATATTTGTTGAAGATGATAGTCAATTGGTGCATATCTATTATCTTTTGGTGTTTACGGACAGTGAATTGGCTTTGTTACAACATAGTTGCAATTCGACTGATTTAGTTTCTTTATTTTTATAATAAATCGCAAAAACTCTTTTCAAAGGTTTTTTATTAATGTAGTTTTCATATTTCATTTGTGAGAATTTTTCACCTCTTCTTTGTGAGAGTTCTTATTTGTATTGTTTAGGTTTGGTTTTTCTAAGTCTTATCTCTTTTTGATTTGCAATCTTAGTTGGGATATTTATATTATAATTTTTTCGGCTGCGTGATCGTTAGCGAAGACGCACTAAATTGTCTTAATATTAAGGTTAAATTTCTTTGTAATTACAATGGCACTTTGCAGCCAGTTTTTTGTCCCTTTATATCTAGTATATTATCCCATAATTTTTCAACAAAACAAAACCCAATTACCGGACCCAAAGAAAAAAAAGAGTTTAACTTCCTATTATAAGGTTAAAAATTTGTGCATGAATCACATAATTAATCAAACTTAATCCTAATTACAGCATCCATTGCAAAATCGTGTAGAAGTGTGAATTCCACATACCCACTTGGTAGAAGGTGCCCAAGCAAGTTGGACCATGAAATGAAAGAATGCTTATAACATGGCAAAATAATACAACCGCACGTCAACCAAGTCATAGAAAAAGGTTCATCTTATATCATTCACGAAGAATGAAACTTCCGCATAAATACAATACAGAATGAGCCTCACAAAAATGTCGATCAAATATCTATCACTGTGATATTTCCCATTTGAACGAAAAAAAGAGAGTCCCCACACCGAATAAGGGTCCCACTCATTTCTTTATTTTAACTTTTCAAGATTTGTCGCTTAGTTTTTTCCTATCTTTTTCATTCCTCGTTTAATTGCACCATATTCTGATGCATGAACCTCCTTTCCTCCGTTGCTTAATTATATATTTTCTTGAGAGACCTCACCGTGTACAGTAACTTTTCAGATTACCGCGGTAAAACAGTAGTTTTTTCCCCTTCCCATTTCACCCCTCTTCAGTGTATGAATTTGATGATTGCCATGTTGCTCTTCTGAGTTTTTTTTACATTGGTGGGTAACTGGTCAACAACAGATTGATCCACCAATTACGTTACGACAAGTCGATGGTGTAGAATTGAGAGAGAAATTCTGCTTACAAACTTGTAAACATGACCCGGAGCTACCCAATATATCATGATTGGAGAAATTAATGAAGAACATAAGCATGATTCAAGGTATATACCGTGATATATAAGTTGAACACATGACTAATATTGAGAGGTTAGTTGTTTATCCGTCGTTACTCGATATAAATTTCACAATACACGCTACGTACATTAATTAATGACTGAAAGTCGCCGACACGTACGGAAATTCTAGATGATATGGCTAGCACAAGAAAAGTTTGTAACGACGCGTTTAAAGTGGGGTAAAGAAATAACACACATCGCAACTTATAATGAAGGTAATTTTGTTTACAAGTCAAAAAAGGGTTTCTATGTGACCAAACCACTTTGCAAGATGTGCACGTTTCTGATTCCCGGGCACAGAACATGTGTTGTTGACACTGTTTCTTCTGTTTTTGACCAACACGTACGTGCAAAGGTTGAGTTAAGAAAATCATCTCATAAATCAGTGGCTTATGCATGCATGGGTTATAATCTCTCCCTAATTAAGATGTCAAAACGACGTCACTGTTCGAAATGAAATGGTCAGGAATTAAAAATGGACTTGATTTTGTGAAACTCGTGAATTCAAGAAAAGTTAGGTGTGGTTCAAACATTTAAATGATTTTCCAGTCAAAATAGGGTAAAGGTAAACCAGTCCTCCTCATAGAGGTGGACTTATGAAAGTTAGGTAAGATCTCTAGCTAGCTATCTCAATAAATAAGGCCCACGAAAGGTAATAAATCCTCCAAATTTTTGCTACCTAATCTTGAAAATCCACCTTTTTAAAATAATAATATAGGAGGTTATTAAAGTAATTTTTCTCTAATTAAATCCGAATATACAATCGAGAGTCATCGTATTTGTTGAAGAATGTAAAAGTTTCACACTAGAAATTTGACAAGATAAAATACAATGTATAATGAGTGGTTCCGCTAGTAATATTGTCAAAACATTTTGTGATAAAATCTCACTCTTAGTAGTCTCATTTAATTTTTATTTATTTGCAGCAAATGAGATATTGTCAAGTAATTTCTACCAAAAAGCTTTGATAGGTGTAAATAATGATGAAATTCTTTTTTATACAAAATTCGTCAGATTTTCTTCCACATTCCACAATATCTGAGGTTTTTAATGACCTCCGAAGCCAAATTTGCCAATGGAAAATTCCAAAAGGCGAGAAATGCCATTGCGAAGTTCCAACCTATCTCTATCTCTGCATTATGCAATGAGTAAACATCATTAGTACTTTCTCAAGAGTTAATACACACTCACACCGATTAATAAAGGAGACAAATTATAGGATGTTCTATGCGTATGAACGACTAACGTTAACAAAAATGTCATTTTCTTTATGTACATAATTAGGAGCATTTATCGGCACATGTTGTAATCAGAAATAAAAGTAGATTTGATATATTTGCCTCCAAAAGTCCAAAAGAATATATCGGTGCACACAAAGTTGTATATGTCTAGAAATGTCCAATGCAATACGAACACGCACGCAACTTTCTATTTTTTTTTATGAACTCCCTTTCATAGATTTCTTATTTAAGTTCAAATTTACCTTTCATTTGAGTGAGAACGTTAATAGAATAGAATATAGTTTTGGTAAAGAATCGGGAAGTAAAAAAATAAATTCATCCTCATATAAATCCCACAAATTCGTCTGCTACTTTTGCTTTCTACTTTGTATTTTCATAGGCCACTAAGAGCATCTCCAAGGCAGCGGCGGACTCAGGAATTTTTCAGCGGAGGTGCAATTTTTAAAAGCTAAGAGCTCAATAAAAAAATTTAAAAAAGAAAAAGAAAAAAAAAAACATCCTTATCATTTAATCAATACTAATGTTATTCATAATTAATTAAAAAAATAACATACAATTAACCTACAATTGTTGCGTCGTCTTTGTTGACTTTGTTGTCCTTTTGGGGCTGGGGAGAGACGAGGTCGACCTTATTCTTGGTCTTGGTGGCCAGCTCGTCTCTCAGCTTTGTGGGGTCCACTTTTCCAACCACCGTCAGTTTGTTCGCTTGGCCCGCAGATTTCACCGACTCAGCGCCTGTGTTGCATATATAATACACACAACTTAAAAACCATCCCAGAAATGAAACAAAATAATAATAATAATTGAATCTAATTGTGGATGAGATTCAACCCATAAAGTAGAAACAGAGCATAATCTGAATCAAATTCCTTTGGAATATTACTTTTTCCATGCACCAAAATAGAGAAAATAAAAAGAAGACAATTTCATGAGGAGTAAAGAGAGATCAGAATCTCTGAAGACAAAATTTGAAGGAAATCTGATAAACTGGGGTTGAATGATTTTACCTTGAGAAGATTTGACCCATTTGACAATCTTAGAGGAGCTGGGGCCGTCCTTCTTCTTCTCACCCCCGTCGTTGTTCTTGTTCTTGTTCTCGACGCCATTGCTGTTGTTCTTCTGCATGAAACCCAAAAACAAACACCAAAACCATTACTCAAACACAAACCCATCAAGCAAACGCAAGCATATAGAGAGAAAATAAGGGCTAAATCAAACGATAGAGAATCAGAGGCGGATGAATTGGGTCTCACCTTGGCCATTGACAATGGCCCAGTCACTTGTGCATTTCGTCGAACACCTCATGTGCATGGCTGGTCTGAAGCAGAGGTGCAACTCCAGCACCTGTAATGGCGATTTCCAGCGACCGGAGGTGCGGGCGCGCCTCCTTGCGCCTGCACAGGTCCGCCACTGCTCCAAGGGATATGTCAAATACCAAACATCAAATTTAAATTTGATGGTTGATGTGGCAATTTGACATTTACACAGTTTTACACTCCACCCGATATGTCAAATAAATAATTAATGTAACTGTCAAATCATTTAAGATAAAGAATAAAAAAATAATAAATGAAAATAACAACGAGCTATCTTTAAAAAATAATAAAATATTCATTTGACATCTTGCTTTTGGGATGTCAAAAATAACAGCTGAACCTTCAGCCTTCATTCCACATCAGTTTTGACAATTCCGTTGGAGTAAGATGATATATTATTTCTAGCTGTTAAATGTCTATGTGGCACTTTTGACATATCGGTTGGAGATGCTCTAAATGAGCAGCGGTAAATTTAAAAGCATCACAGAAGGGCGTTCGAGAACAAAAGCAGCGGCGGCATATGTAAATCTCCGTGTTAAATAAGGGCAAGAAAGTAAAAGAATCCGCCCCGGCCCTTTGCACGCAAGAAAGTATATATAAACCCTCATTTTACTCAGCAGAAAATAACAAAAGCATTTCTCTTTTAACTCGTTTCGTTTCCAAAACACAAAACCAGTCGTATACATTTTAGTCTGAAAAATCCCAGCTTTCCGATTTTCCGACACCTTTTCCAGCTGCAAAGTCCTCTGAGAAACAGCAAAAATGTGTGGAGGTGCTATAATATCCGATTTCATAGCGCCGACTCGGTCGCGGCTCACCGCCGACTACCTCTGGCCCGATCTCAAAAAATCCAGTTCGGGAAAGCGGTTCTCGAAGCCACTCAGGCCCGAAATCGTTGACTTAGACGACGACTTCGAGGCTGATTTCCAGGAATTCAAGGACGAGTCTGATGTGGACGAAGATGATGACATGGTTGAGGCCAAGCCCTCTGCTTTCTCTGCTGGAAAGCCCTCTTCTGCTCGTAGTAAGCCTTACCTCTTATCGTCGTTGTTTCTTGAGCATTTACATCATTTGTGTGTTTGTTGTGTGTATTGATTGATTCTGTGATGCATGTATTGGGTTTTTGGTTTAAGGGGTGGATTGATGTTAGAAATGCTATTTTTGAATATTTTATGTCATAGGTTCTGGAACTCTGGTGATTCAATCTGTTGGATTATTTTGTTTCATACGAAAATTGAGTTGCTGATTTTTCTGCTCATGGGGTAGACAGTAATTATTTTTTGTTTATAAATATTTTCCGATTTAATTTATGAAATTTTGTGGCTTCCAAAGTGGCTGAATGTTCTGAGTAAATTTTGTTTTGTATAAAATTTCTATTTAGTTTTGCTATTGTTCTATAGCAAACAGCTTTTTTCACTTGTTAAAAAAATAATAGATGTGTAATATTGAGTATATGTGTAAGCTGATCGCTTTAGAAAAGAAGTTTGTTTTAATAATTTTTTTTTTTTTTTTGATGAGGTATTTGTTAGGTGGGTAGGGAAAGATCTTGGTGATCTTGTATGATTTTGATCAATTACTTTTTGTTTATTAATTTTTAGGGAGGGGGAAAATAGAATTTTAATGTAAGGAATCGTCACTGTAGATTTTCATTGCTCTTAAAATAATATTTGTAGGAATTCTCAATTTTTGTTCATTATCTCTAGCTAGTAAGAGATTAATATTTGGTTTATGGTCGATTTTGCAAATAATCAAATATCAGGCTGGGATCCATAGTGAACTGGAATTTCCAGAGTCAAGTCCGGAATATATTTCTATTGATCCATAGGAGATGGTATCTTCATTTTTTTTCCTTCGATTATTTTTATTTTTATTTGTAAAAGTTACTATTTGCTTGTTATACCTTATGTCCTGTCAAGTTATTCTGCTTTTTATGTCATGTGATGATCATGCTTGTAGCAATATGAAGAGATCAAAGTTTCTTCTTTTCAATATCTTTGTCATATGCGATAATATTAAGCTTTTGTTCTTTTTCATATTGTATCAGATCGCATCTGGTATAACTATGATCCAGGCGTTTGTTTTCATTTTTTTCTTGGGGTCATAGGTGATGGAGTGAAGGTTTTTCTCTTTGAATCCTTATGGCTGTGTACCTAAACATGTTCTGAATCCTTTTGATCAATACATGAGTGTATTTTTTCATGTGATTGACATCGAAGAAGATTAATGAACTTTCTTAGTGTATTTTATCCTTGTCTTTGATATATTTCTTCTTCCAGTTATTGAAGGCTCTACGACTGTGAAATCAGTGGAGTTCAATGGGCAGGCTGAGAAATCTGCAAAGAGAAAGAGGAAGAACCAGTACAGGGGAATTCGCCAGCGCCCATGGGGTAAGTGGGCTGCAGAGATCCGAGACCCAAGAAAAGGGGTCCGGGTTTGGCTTGGAACTTTCAACACTGCGGAAGAAGCTGCAAGGGCTTATGATGCCGAGGCACGTAGAATTCGTGGCAAGAAAGCCAAGGTTAATTTTCCTGAAGAAACCCCACGATCTTCTGCAAAGCGTTCTGTCAAGGCAAATCCTCAGAAAATGCTACCCAAGACAAACATGAATGCCATTCAGCCTAATCTGAACCAGAATATCAATTTTGTGAATGACCCAAATCAGGACTACTACAATGCTATGGGTTTTCTGGATGAAAAGCCGCCAACTAATAACTTTGGGTATATGTCCACCTTCCCGGCCAATGGGGATGTTGCGCTGAAATCCTCTACTCCATCCGATGCTGTCCCGCTGTATTTCAGCTCTGATCAGGGAAGCAATTCTTTTGATTGTTCTGACTTTGGCTGGGGAGAACAAGGTTCAAAGACTCCAGAAATATCATCTGTTCTTTCATCTGTTATGGAAGAAAGTGATGACTCACTGTTTCTGGAGGATGCTAGCCCAACGAAGAAACTGAAGTCTAACCCAGAGGATCTGGTGCCTGTTCAGGATAATGCAGGAAAGACACTGACTGATGAGCTCTCAGCATTTGAGATGAAGTACTTTCAGACGCCATATCTTGATGGGAGCTGGGATGCTTCAGTGGACGTCTTCCTCAGTGCAGATGCAACTCAGGATGGTGGCAACTCAGTGGACCTTTGGAGCTTCGATGACCTGGTTGGGGGAGGTTTCTGAGCGAACTTTTCCCCATCCATTCTATTTTATGTAAATAAAGCTACATGTTAGTGAGTTCGATTCTGCATCAGCTTCTACATTGTTTAATTTTCTGTTTCATGTTCACTCTCATTTTATTCAGAAAGAGATCCTTTTTGCTTTTTTACTTGTGGTTGCAGGATGGTTTTCTCTGGGTTTGGAGTGCAAGCTGTTGAACATGCATAAGGCTTGTATGGGGAGTATTTTAAGCCGTAGCAATGGTCAATGGAGAGCATATAGGTATTAGGTTTACTTTCGCCTCCAAAGACTTAGAATTTGGGTTGCTGAACTTGATGTTTGTATTCATGACATTGTGTGAGTGAGCTTATGATGGATGATACTGAAACCTGATAATTGTGAACTTCCGTTAAATTTATTTAGGTCCTACTTTTTACAAGAGGCCATCAAATTTTGCATATGTTTTACATTGTTGCTGTTAGGATCTTTTCTTTGTGGAGAAAAACTCAACTAGTTTCTTAGCTTAAAGTTCTTCATATCGACCTCGGGTGGTTGAAGACTTGTAGTGAAGGCAACAAGATGTGTTTGACATCTGACCTTGGGAAGACGGAATTACCAAAAGACGCTGCCATTTCTGTTCATAAGTTAAGAGTATGTGGGGAAACTTTTCTCAGATGTCTGGAGTATATTATGACATTAGCTTATGCATGTGGCATGGAATTGGCTGTAGCCTCCAGGTTTTATGGTTTTGGCATATGCCTCACTCAGCCATGTGAAGAGTGTTTTTGCATGTCTGCCACATGTTATCTCTCTCATGAATGGTTAAATTTTGAAGGATACGACCGACATGTGGCACTAGGGTGATGGATTTTTGTGTCCTCTCTGCCTTCATATATATATATATATATGCTTCATCAGCCAAGAAATAGACAAATCAGTATGGGACTCAGAGGCGGAGGGTAGCAGAAAAGCATAGCAGAAGAGAAGCATCATCATTTAAGCACCACCCTCTATGCATGCTCTCAGAGTGATTCGGATGACTCTTTCTTTACTCACATGTTTCCGTGCAAAAAGCTTACAACTAGGGCAAATGACCAATTGGGTGGGGGAGGGACCCTGGTGGGTTTTGATTTGGTGGATCTCTAGGTTGATGGGATTGGGCGGCTGTGATTTGACCTTTAAAAAATGTGGGTTTGAATTAGTGAGTCTGTAATGAGAGATGGTTAAGTTTCATGGATCATTAACTAATGGGTAGAATACAAGGGAAGTTGTACCTACCACACCAACCTCTTTTGGCTTCTCAAGCTTTCGATGGTAAATGGGAGCACCTCACCTACCCAAACGAAGTGTTTTAGAAGAATCACAATATAAAAAACCAAATAAACATAGAAATGCCCCCATTTGGATGACCTTTCAGGCTCGTAATAAATCAGTCTAATATTATATGTTCTGAGAATGTTCCTACTGATGTTTCAGTTTCGAGAAAACTTACATACACCGGGTTGATATAATTTCACTCATCACGTAACTAAATTGGGTGATGACCGGTGTAGACTTGGGGGTTACGTCAACCCGTTATAGGTAAGTGTCTTCCCTAATTCACAAGTGGGGTTGTAAGAGACTTAGGAGAGCATAAAATTCCCCTTGAAAAGCAAGTTTGAGAAAGTGCTTCCTTGCTTTACAAGTTTCCTCTGTGAGGGTCCTGGTATCACTTTAGAACGGAATAACACAACCTACAGTCGAAAGAAAGACATCAAATTCCTCCTTCCTGTACAAGTATTAGCATATAACAATCAAATAAATCACATAATAGTATAGTCAATTAGCATAAACCCACATGATGATGATCCGCCATGGATGTTTCAATGCACAACTCAAGTTACTTGTGTTGCCAAAAACTCTGCCATGCATATTCTTTCAAAAGATGCAGTTTCTTTCTCCTCTTGTTTGTTACCTTAGCAATAGTTTTTCTTGGTGTAGCTGCATTGATTGTAATTTTCATCATGAAGCCCCAAAGGCCAGTTTTTTCCCTCGAAACTGTGAGCTTGGATATGTATAAGCTCGAAGCCTATTCGGATTCAACCCTGTTTCTTTCATCAGCAATCACATTGACCCTGAATGCTCAAAATCCTAACAAGGTTGGCATCTGGTATAGCCCTTCGCATCTTAAAGTTTTGGATGATGGACTGCCTATAGGAACAATTCGGATTCCCGGGTTTCTTCAGCCTGCTCACAGCAGCAACGTGAGTGTCGAAATAAGGGCTCTGTTTCCATGTTTGAATGTCAGCCAGATTGTGGCAGAGGCTTCATTGCAAGACGATTCAAGGAAAAACATGTTTCAAATGAAAATTGTAGGCGATGTTGGAGCTCACCTCTGGGTGTTTCATATAATTTTGTTGAAGATTAAGGTTTGTAGCATCTCATCATTTGGTCAAAATTAAAGCGTTTAAGCGTGTGTCCGGTATTTCAAGCCTTTCAAGTTATCTAACTCAAAATGAACCATATTTGTTGTGGAATAAATCCCATTCACCAGAATTGGATTGAAAGTCTCATCAAGAAAGAGAACACTCTTTTCTTGATTTGATTCCCTTATTCTGAGCGTGGTTGGGATAATTTTTTGTGTGTGCGTCCAGCGCAATGCTTGAGAGCTCTGAGAGAGGGGATTCGAACTCTGACTTCGAGTGGAGGTCTCAACCATTTTTTTTTGGGGGGTCAAAGGAGGTCTCAACCTTTTTTTCTTCTTTTCACCCTGTTTTTTTGGTAGGTTGCACTGGAGTGTAACATAAGTGTTGATTATAAAGAGCTTACAATGAAAAATGAAGTTTACACCGCTGGAGTTAAACATCACACTGTATGTTTCACCACCCTTAATCACATGGTTTCTTTCCCTTAATTATGGCAATGGTATATGATTTTTGCGTGCACCATTATGATACTTCTCTAACAACTAGCTTCTTTTCAGGCATCTTTTCCTACCAACCCCGACACCATCTTCATCAATTGCGCATTGGCTTTTTACATATGAGAGGTGGAAAATATACTTCAATTGTCAGCAAAAATGAAATTGAACCCAAAACTTAATGGATTCAATCTCTTTCCTTGAACAAATTTCTGGGATATTTCAATGAGCAAGAAATCAAGAACCAAGTAATAAGCTGTAACAGATGTCCTGACGTTCGTTGGTTTAGTGTATATGTTATTTGATGTCTTTTGCTTATGTGGGTTTGGTAAGCAAATTCACATGTTCATGGGAAGGCATCATATATGACCCCATTCTATGTACTTTGGATGATTTGGTTCATCTCAAATCTAGAGAACACCTAATCAACTATTCTTCAGACCAATCAAGTCCCAGATTAATGTTGTTTGATGGGTTTGTTTACCAATTAGGTAACACTCGTTTTTTTGTGGTTGGCTTTTTATTGAGTGAGCAAAACTCACTTACCAAATTTACCTTTGTTGCTTGTCTCTTTGGGAACATTTATGCCCACTTAATTTTTGTGAGTTTGAATACTTCATACGTAATGCTTATTTCCCAAATTTATGTTGCCATATGAATACTCTTTTATCTTTCTTTCCCCACTAGTAGCATAAATTACTTGGCAAAAACTCATTTCATAAATGGTTCAGATTCGTAGTCTGACAATATAAACATTTTATGTTGCCAAACAGTCTCACAGGAGAACATTTTCCCGCTTCAACGTATTAAACTTTTTATTTGGGCCACACAAGTATTCAACTATTAATCATGCATCTTTCACATCAATCACTAATACCCAAAGATAATTAGGTCTCAATCCTCAGGCTAGCTATTTGTCTTTGCCAACACGTTGCCAACACGCAAGGATAATTAGGCACTCCTCCATCCATGTTAATCCACATTTGTAATTAGATGCTATGATAGGGTACATCTTTACATAAACAACAAAATGATAGTTGATAGCTAGCTAGCTTAGCTCTTTAGAACAGATGGGGAATCGAGATCGAAGTGTACAATTTTAAATTAAACAGACTTTTTAAGCGACTATTTTAGGTTTGGGCCATGTGGGAATTCTATATATATGTAGAATATGTATTCTTTATTTGTTACGATTCTTTATTTTCTTTTTTGGATACTTGTAACGATTATTTTAAATCAAAGTCAAATGTACATGTGCCTGATTCATTAAAATACATATATAGGTGGTCCTAATGTTTTTGTCGGCTTAGGCGAACTACCAAAATGTTGTCTTCTACCCTCTATGTATATTTATGTGATTTATTTTTGGAGTAAATTAAAAAAACTTTATGTAATGCATAAATAGAAAATAACAATATGTAATTCACATAAAAATTTTATAAAATGCAAAAAAAATCACATGGGCCTAACTTTTTTAAATTAACATGCGTATGTATATATAGACGTTTATACAAATTGGGGGTGCCTTCAATTTGGAGGCCCTAGCCCGCATGTACCCTAGGCCTCCCATATCCTCATGGTACCTTGATATTATGTGTGTGAGAAAGCCCCTCCTCTTTGTAGTAGTTTAGACTATCGTTTGAATTTTTTTTTTTAAAAAAAAAAACCCGATTTCCATATATATATATATATATCAATAAAATAAAGAAAATCGAAGACTTGGTCTTACAAACAACCTGATTTGAGCCACTTCCGTTCTCAATGACACAGTTGTTTATTGCAAAGGGGAAATTTATAATAATAATTAGATTAGTCAAATGATGTATGTACTGCGCACTTTTGATTTCTTTCCCCACTTCACATGATGTGTAAGGAAGAAAAATTAGGCTTTTAAGTACTCCATGGACCTGGTGTTCATATATTCAAACATTAATGATGACATGCAAGACGCTCATTACACATCTCAAAAAGGTAATAGGGGTCACGTTTAACACTTCCCATTTGCCCAAAAATTGTAGAAATTATAGTGCTATCTTTTCTGACACCATAAAAATCATGTGTATGCGTTCACGGGTGTAAATTTGATATAACATTGTTATTTTTTTTGAATAACTTTTTGGGTATAGTCGTTGTCTAACATGCATCAGAGTATTTTTGATTGGTTTGGCTGCATGTATTTGTTTGTCTCTCTCCCTCTGTATATGTATGCCTTTCCATTTTTACACGTGAATGAGTTTTTAAGCTTGATTTACATCGAATTTTGGGCCTTCTTGTAATCTAACAATGCGTGAGTCATGTTTGCAATCCTTAGAATCAAAGTTTGATTGTTTCTACTATTGCCTTGAAGAGCAGTTGACTTCTCGAATTTGTAGGGGACATCAGTACAGCTCAACACGTTCACATCCAGCAATCCGCCAAGAAACATTTTTTTTTCTTGATGTCGTGTTTTTATTTGCAAGTTGCTAGCTGAAAACTTTTTTGTTTAGGGGAAGGAGAGGCTACCCCTACACTCCGGCCAGGGCAAACCCCAGACCTTTATCAGGAAGGACTTACGCAAGGGCCCATATGCCCCGCAGCCACCTGTATGGATTTACATAAGAATTGTACAGATTACCCACCAAACATACTACTGCTGACAGCGGGACTCGAATTCCGATGGAGTGTCACAATACAGGGACCTTACCAACTGAACCACCCTGTGTTGGCTGCTAGCTGAGAACTTTGCAGTGCCTCTGCAATAATATTTTCTTTGGCTATTAGAAAAAAGGAAACAATATCTGGTTCAAAGTTCAACGCCAAGTATTAGTTTGAGCGATAATTTTCTTTTAATAAATTTTTTTTTGACAAAATGGGTATTTTCAAATTCTCAAATTACTTTGACTTTTGCAATTCATGTAGTTGGATAAGAAGTCTTTTCTTATTCATCAGCCAGATGTATAATTTCACATATATGATGATCAAATAAAACCCTTTAAAACTCATATTGAGTAGAGTAGACTAGCCCAAACTTTTGCATTTAGGAAAGATTACTCATCCAAATTTCAGAGAGAATAAAAAACGAAGTTTTCTGTATAAATTTTGTGGCTCAGATATATTTGCTTGACATTGATGTAAAATATATGCGGTGATCAACAAGTCTGCAGCCATGGCAAAGCCAAGCTCTGTCTCTCTCTTTTTCCTTCTTCATGTAGCTTTAGCAATCTCGACTTGCGGCGGAAGCAAATCTTGGCACTCAAAGCAGCAAGCTGCCTTCTTCATATTTGGAGACTCTTACTTAGACTCTGGCAACAACAACTACATCAACACCACAACTCTTGACCAGGCCAACTTCTGGCCTTATGGAGAAACCTACTTTAAGTTTCCAACTGGAAGATTCTCCGACGGACGTTTGATATCAGACTTTATTGGTGAGATTTGCAAATCTTTTATAATGTGGTCCTTGGTTGTACAAGTCCACTTTTGGTTAGCTAATCTAACATAAAATTTTGTTTTGTCTGCTTATAGTTAATTAATCATGATCTTAATTATCTAATATTTTGTATATTATTTTATATAATTTGCAGCTGAGTATGCTCACCTGCCATTTGTTCCTCCCTTTCTTCAACCGGGCTTTCACCAATACTATGATGGGGTGAATTTTGCATCTTCTGGGGCTGGTGTTCTGGTTGAGACGTTTCAAGGGTCGGTATGTAAGTTTTACATTTGACAGAGAATGATATTGCCATGCTATTTGGTATGAAGTTGTCATTTCATGATGTTTTCCCTTTCTTTTGTCTTAATTGTTAACTTTTGTATTAACTTGTTAAGAAGTAAGAAAATCGAGAAAGTCGTAGGTACATGCAACGGTTGTATCACCTCATCATACTGATATGATACAAGAAACTAATAATGAAATGATGCTTAATCATTGTTAATGGGCTCCATACTCGTATCATTTACATCGACGTGATCTCAAAAAAATTTTGAATTTAAATAATGTAAAGGCCCCCGTAACAATATTTACGTGAGGTCATATTACAATCGTTGCATCTAAGAAATTCTCAAAGTACAAAATGTTTAAAATGAGCCCTTTTGTGTATGAGAGTAGAGAAAATGAAAAATTTTAAGTATCGTATATCTACTTTAGACTCAGAAAGTGTAGCAAAATAGTTATGGAACTTTCATATTCTCCTATTTCAGGTCATTGATCTTAAAACACAACTAAAGTATTATAAGAAGGTAGAGAAGTGGTTCAGACACAAGTTAGGCGATGTTGAAGCCAAAGTGACACTTTCAAGAGCCGTCTACTTGTTTAGCATTGGAACCAACGATTACATCAGCCCTTTCCTAACCAATTCCCCCATATTGAAGTCCTACTCTCAATCACAATATATTGGAATGGTCATTGGCAACTTGACAAGCGTTATCCGAGTATGAATTAGTTAGTAGTTTATTTATCAAGAAATGTTCTATTTTCAAATAATCTGATATGTTATGTTGTCGGTCGAAACGGCACATTTGCACATGATGCTATTTAATCAGTGATGCTGATTGATAGTCTGATAACATAACATATGTAGAGTGCATATGTTCGACTCTAATATATTATGATTGGGTGTGAAATTCGCAGGAAATTTATGCAGGAGGGGGTAGGAAATTTGGGTTCATCAACTTGCCGACCTTGGGTTGTCTTCCGGGCATGAGAATAATCAAGCCAGAAAACAATGGTAGCTGCTTAAAAGAAGTTTCATCACTTGCCAATTTACACAACCAAGCTCTCTCCAAACTTCTGATTCAACTAGGAAACCAGTTGGAGGGTTTCAAATATTCACTCTACGACCTGAGCAGGAATCTTAGGCAGAGAACCAGACATCCCTCCGAATATGGTACGTACTCAATCCACACCAATCATCAAAAAAATTGTCTTATCAATTCAGTGGTTGGACAAACATATGGGTCCTAAGTCTGCAGTCTAATAATCACCAGAGTTTTCAGTACATTGTTGAAAATAGGGCCTGGACCATGCTTATTCTTTCTAGTGAGGGAAGTGGGCCAGGCCGATAAGACAATCCCTTGTACTAGTGTTAGGTGTCTGGTGAACCAACAGGTCCAATAATTTGATGGTGGACCAAGTTCTTTTTTGACCTTGAGCGTACCAATGACAAAAGAGTGCTTGGTATAGTCCTCTATATTCACCCGGGTTACTCTCAACCGTTTATGTAAGTGAAGTTTACAATGCATTAATGATTGAGAGTCACCAACGTGCATGTGGGAGACTATCCCTAACAATTTTCAAAAAATATTGCTAGTCTCCTTTTGTTTTCACTTTTCTTTTTCAATAAAGTAAAGCTGAGCAAATTTTCTAGATCAGTGTACCGACCAAATTGTTGGGTGCATTTAGAAGCCCATGTTCTTGTTTTTTTAATCAACTTACGGGCTCGTTTGGGAATGATTTGTGTAGGAGGTACTTATGTGTTTTCAACAAAACGCTTCTGTTTATGCAAACTTATGTGGTCATCAATCTGTGCTACAAATTAATGCTGAATGTTGTAATTGTTTGTGGTGGAAGGTTTAAAGGAAGGAAAAGCAGCATGCTGTGGGACAGGGCAGTATAGAGGGGTGTTCAGCTGCGGAGGAAAAAGAATAGTAAAGGAGTTCGAATTGTGTGAGAATCCAAATGAACATGTGTTCTGGGATTCTCTCCATCTCACTGAAAAGGTCTACAAGCAATTGGCCAATCAAATGTGGAGTGGTCGGCCATGGGACTCCAATGCCACGGGTCTATACAGTCTCAAGGATCTCTTCCTCCAAGGCTTCTAATTAAGTCCTTGGATCAAATCACAAATCGTGACATATTAAATATTAAATTATTAGTCTTTTTTGAAGTGGTACATTTGATGTAACGCGCTCATTCCACCAGAATTATAACATGTGACTTTGAACATTTCAATATTTGGGAAATTAAAATTAAAATTAGATGGAGCAGCTTAACTGTAATTGAAGATTAGACATGTATCTTTTGCTACTTTGGTTGACCACCGCAGCCAAAATAAGTCTTTGCTTCTGGAAGAACTATGATTAAAAGTGTAAATGTCTTGTTACGAAATTATAAATTATATTTGGTAATTTCAAAGGCAAAACACCAGATTAAATGTGTATTATCTTTTTCAAGTAAAACTGTCCCGATAAACACCCAAAAATATCAAAAATATCAAATATGTCACTATAGTTTTAAACTTTTTTATACAAAAAGAACAAAACTTTATTAGTTTTCAAAGAGTAGTTGTGTATGTAAAAAAAAAATAGGTGAAGTCGTCGTCATCAGTGATGTTTGAGGATTTCTCGGCTTTAATTGATTACTCAATTTTTAAGACACGAGCAAGGTGCTAAGTCTTTATAATTTGAGTCTATTGCTTTTTTTGTATAAATTTAAATTAGTAATGTCCATCAATTGAAAATGTTAGAAAGAAGAAGAAACAGTGGGAAAGATTTAATTTGCACTTTTTCTTTTCTAACCCATCAAGAGCTTAATGTGTCTATCTAAAGATTACTTAAAATACAATCTTAAAAGTTCAACGACCGAGCCCGTATGTGTAGAAATACTCGCTTAATCCCTTAGGATATAGCTTGATTTTTGTATGTGGCTCACCTCTTTATTCAATAAAATTCTATCGCTCATTTGTCAAAAAAATAAAAAAAATAAAAAAAATCAACTCCTTCCATTAGATATATACATATTTATGTTTGGTATTTGATTGGAATAGGAAACAAAAACTATATTCGATTTAAGATTTGAAGTACTCGATCGACTATACTAATGTAAGAGCATCTTCAACCGATGTCAAATTGTCACATGGACATGAAATGGGAAAAATTGAAGGTTATAGTTGCTCTAATTGAGTAGTCAAATCATACATGAATTTGAAGGTTGAAAGAGATATATAAAAAATAACATATCAAAAAGCTTCATGTCAAATATTATTTTAATATTTTTTAGTCATGGACCCCAGTATCATTTACTATCTTTTTAAAGCTTTATGCATCATATGAGCCCAATTTGTTTTTAAAATATATAATAAAATAATATGATATTTGGCATTTCGGGAGAAGTTAAATTTTTTCCAAAGTGTCAAATTGCCACATAAGCCATCAAATTCAAATTTAACATTTAACATTTGGTATCTTCCTTGAAGATGCTGTAAGTAACGGTCCTCTCCATGCCACATGCCACGATTGGCTCTCATTTCAGGCCATTTCTGCTTGAACTGTTATTCTAGTAGGTCTTGTTGTCGAACTTCAAAGAATGGTACCTTCTAAAAATAATTTCTATAAAAAAAGACCATATCAAACACATAAAAATGAAAACAATAATATTTTAAAGTCCGAGAAGAAGGTGGCGGAGAAACAAATTTAAATGCGATAGAGTAAAATATTTGTTTGCTTACGTATCTTCCTTCTGGATTGTTTTGATATGGACTTTTTAGAGAGACTAGGTACGTACTTAATTTTTATACACACAAAAAACAAAGAAAAAGAAAAAAAAAAAAGAAAAGGTCATTGATTTTTATACGCATGGAGAACTGCCTCCAAATGTCTACTTGATTTTTATACACACAAAAAACAAAGAAAAAGAAAAAGAGAAGAAAAGGTCATTGATTTTTATACGCATGGAGAACTGCCTCCAAATGTCCCTATAAATAGCAATTCAAGATAAGTTGAAGATCGAATCTAGCAATTCAGAACAAAGCAAAAAAATAAAAAGAAGAAGAAAAAAAGTATGGCAAATATAAGCTTCCAAGTCTCTGTCTTCGCTTTTTGTACAAGCATTAGCCTTCTTCTCATGGCAACCCAAAGCCAAGGCCATCTTGGGTTTGACAAACATGTACCCCTTTTCTTCTTTGGTGATTCATACTTTGATGCTGGAAATAACAACTATATCAACACTACTCTGCGGGCAAATTATTGGCCATATGGGGACACTTTCTTCAAGTACCCGACTGGTCGATTTTCGGACGGTCGTCTAATTTCAGATTTTATTGGTAAGAGATATACATACTTTACATGAACTCATAGAAATGGTGTCTTATAGTAAAGAATCTGAAATGTTAATAGTACGTAGGTAATTGAAAGTTAAGTATTTTGCTGTTGCAGCTGAGTATGCAGAGTTGCCGTTAATTCCACCATATCTACAACCTGGTAGTCATCAATTTACATATGGAGCAAATTTTGCATCTGCAGGAGCTGGTGCTCTGGTTGAAACTAGCCAAGGTTTGGTATGTGAAATCATTTTGCATGAATTTTTTGTTTATTTTTATTTTATCACTCAGGAAGGAGGGATTCGAAACTTAGATTAGGAATCGAAATACCACTAAATCAAGAGTTAGTTTGGTGCATGAATTTGCTTCGCGAATTAGTTTTTCTATAATGTAAATTACAGATATACTGTACAAGAAAAGTCATAATGCATATATAGGTCAACCCATTTCTTACACCACATTTTTCACATAATTGGGTTCAATGCACCTTTTATAGAGATGTGGTACACCAACCTATGTAGTAGAAAACATGTGGTACATCTAGAAAGTCAATGCTTCCATAAGACTTGCCTACTCTTGGCATGAGGTTTATATTTAGAATAGTCATGTACTTGTAAACTACCCAACCACACATTGAATAGAAGGCTCAAACATTAATTAGAACTTTTTTTTTCTTCTGAAAACTATGACCCTTATGAAAATGGTTACTTAATTTTCTAAAATCTTAACCCTCTTTCAGGTGATAGACCTTCATTCTCAACTCTCATATTTCAAGAGCGTCAAGAGGTTGCTGAGGCAGAAACTAGGGGATGAAGAAGCCAAGGCTCTGCTCTCAAGAGCCGTTTACTTGTTTAGCGTCGGAGGCAACGATTATATTTTCCCTTTCCAGACAAACTCAAGCGTGCTTCGATCCTACTCTCATGAGGAATTTGTAGGCCTGGTGATAGCCAACATCACTGCAGTAATCAAAGTAAATTCCTAGTACATACTTTTAAAAAAAAATGTCTTGATTACATAATATTGTTGTGCATGCATGATGGATATAGTACTAACAAACGAAATATTGATTTTGACGAATTAGGAAATATATAGGGAAGGAGGAAGGAATTTCGGGTTTCTTGGCCTTGATCCTCTTGGTTGTTTACCATATGCAAGAGCAATTGTACAGGGAGAAAGTGGTGCCTGCCTTGAAAAAATTACACCATACGTAAAACTACACAACAAAGCAATTTCCAAACTCCTGCAGAAGCTAGAGAGTGAGCTCAAGGGATTCAGATACTCACTTTCTCAAATTTACGAGTTTTTAATGGAAAGAATAAATCACCCCGCTAAATATGGTACGTATATATCTTGGAAACGAACTAAACTTATGTTGTCAAACCATGAATCTGATGACATTTAATATAGAAATAAGGAATTAATGTTCAATTTTTGTTTTGTGATCGGCAAAGGTTTTGAGGAAGGGAAAGCGGCATGCTGTGGAAGTGGTCCATATGGAGGCATTTATAGCTGTGGAGGGAAGAGAGAGGTGAAAGAGTATGACCTGTGTCATAATGCTAGTGAATATGTCTTCTTTGACTCTGGTCATCCAACTGAAAGGGTCTTTCAGCAGTTTGCCAAGCAATTCTGGAGTGGAACTTCTAATTCCACTACGTCTTACAATCTGAAAGCACTATTTGAAACGTAAGGGCCCTCTATGTATATTTAGGGTACGTGTGAGAATTTTGTTTATTTATTTAGGGTCTTAGACCAATTTTGCCCCCATATGTAATGATAAATGTTTGCTCATTGTTCTACCAAACCGGTTCGTGTATGGTTACATATGAGTGTTTAGTATTGTAAATTCATAACAATTTTTTTTGTGTGTGACGTGGGCAATAATACAGTGGGTTACATATTTATGGGTGTTAAATGTTTTTGGAAATTATTATTAATTGTGTTTGATAAACTGTTCCCGAAAAATGAAACAATTCTCGTATTGTGGAAAATTTTCCTATCAATTCATCAAACACAGTTACCCAAACCCCATGAATACCAAAATCACCCACATGATGAACAAATCATTTAATTGGTTGATAAATTAACCATTTTAGAGAATTTATTAACCCATAAAACTACCAAAACTAAAATACATGGTGTGGAGTGTTGAAGAAAATGTGAACCTCCTAACATAATTTCACCACCATTAATTAAATAATGGGGTTTTATTATTTTAGATTGGACCCATTCGAGACACAGTGTCTCTTAATTACAATCCCTTGCTTCAAGGGAACACCATTTGATTCCATTATAAAGAAACATAACGTGTGTCTTTGGTTTTGCGGCTGCTCCCAAGTCCAACCTTAGGGTGCCTACATATCCCTGGCGGGAATCAAGCCACTCGTAGTTCAAAATTTAGAAATTAATGGGTAAGTGTGGCCCACTAATTTAGAATTCGTGTCTTTGAGACAATTTTGAGATTTTAAGATTTTCATAGGTAAATGACCCATGAGAAAAATTGGAAATTAATGGGTAAATGTGGCCCACTAATTTAAAATTTGTGTCTTTGAGACAATGTTGAGATTTTCATAGGTAAATGACCCATGAGAAAAATTGGAAATTAATGGGTAAGTGTGACCCACTAATTTAGAATTTGTGTCTTTGAGACAATTTTGAGATTTTTATAGGTAAATGACCCATGAGAAAAATTGGAAATTTATGGGTAAGTGTGACCCACTAATTTAGAATTTGTGTTTGAGAAATTTGAATTTAATCTCATTGAAATTTGCATAGGTAGATGACCCATGGGAAAAATTGAAAATTAATGGGTAAGTGTGGCCCACTAATTGAGAATTTGTGTTTGAGAGATTTGAATTTGGAAAAATTGGATGGTTTTGTATCATTTTTCTTATTGTCAATGTCCAAGAAAAATAATGAGTAATTT
Organism: Prunus avium; assembly: GCF_965620075.1. Taxonomy (NCBI): domain Eukaryota; kingdom Viridiplantae; phylum Streptophyta; class Magnoliopsida; order Rosales; family Rosaceae; genus Prunus; species Prunus avium. Next base: position 2,440,792 of record NC_142286.1, read on the forward strand.
TGATGAACCCACTAATTTTCTACAATTGACATTTGCATTTGGGAAAGTGTTTGGGCGAATTTGGTTAGAATAAACCAAGGATTCAAATTTGGTTGCGGTTGCGTCTATTGGGATGCTAGATTGCCTATGTACCCTTGATGGGATCAAACCAACGTAGTTCCAAATTGATTTGTGTGGAGAGAGATTTGATTCTGATCTCATTGAAATTTGCAAGGGTAGATGACCCATGAAAAAATTTGGAATGGATTTGTACCATTTTTTCATTGTCAATATCAAAGAAAACTAATGGGCAATTTTGACGAACCCACTAATTTAATTTGATCATTGACACATGCATTTGTATCCATGCATGTGGATGATTTGAGATTAATGGGATTTTGTGATTGATAAACCTGTTAATCCATATTGATGCTCCTTTGGTATCTTTTGAAATTGAGCTTGATGCTCGGGGCATGACCAATCATTTATTTGGATTGGAGTCACCGTCACAACATGGTTGAGTCGCTTGGCACTCCTTTCTAAATAGCTTCTTTGCCACAGTGATTAATTCCCATATTTCTTGTTGGGATTTTGTGGGCATGTTTGGTAGCCATCTTGCATTTGAGAATTGAGGCAGATAGACCCGAATGCACTAAGAATTTTATTGAGCCTTCTTGACCGTCAATTGATTTAGTTCTCGTGAACCTTTGCTGACACTCTTGTGCACTTGCTTAGCTTGGTGCTGCAAGTAGTGAACTCATGTCTTAGTCCCTTGGAATACAAAGGGGCACAAGTGCCTAGACACTTTGCTTTCATTTGTTGCAGGCACCAAAAGTGATGTGAGGGACTTGAAAAAGCCTTGGTTCAAACCTTCACCTTGTCTTCTATCCGTGTGAAGCCCAATGCTTGTTTTATATTGTAAAGCATATTCGTGAGCTTACTGGACATTTACAAGGAACGAGCCCTCTCAAACAAACACGCCTCTACTATTTTTTTTATCCTCTTTGACGTCTTGGCGTCAGTACAAGCTAGCTACTGTGAGTTTGTTGCTGAAGCTTTATTTGAGCCTTTTGGTTTGGGGACTCTTGAATGCCATATCAGGTGAAGTGGTGTTTAAGCTATTTAATAAATATTTGTTCACCAATCATATTACTTGCCTTTGTCATTTGAGTTGGCTTTCAAAGCTGAGAAATCTCTTCTTCTTGCTGACACTTTGTAGACATAAAAGACGTGGAGGTGTGCTTGCATTCTCTGATAATTGATGCATCTGCTTCTCTCCTTTTTTTGTTATCTAATTTTTTTATTTTTGTTGCTAATGGAGCTTCATCATTGTCACTGAGTTCGCTGACTTCTTTGTTGGTGAAAACCAATTTGTTGACTTCTTTATCATCAACAAGTCGGCATGTCTCATGTCTCAGAGCTTTTGACATACGTGAGCTGCTTTTCCCTTTTTTCAGCTTATACTTTCCCGTCCAAGAAAAGAAAGTGTGATCTCTTCTTGTTTGGGTTATGACAAAGATCATCAGTTGGTTGTTTTTGACGGTGGGCTAAACACCCCAGCCTTGATTTATTATTTTCACTCTGCCAGCAAATAGATATTTTCTGTGGTTGCAATTAGAGAGTGCCAAAATGGTGCTTTGGTCTTGCGACACTTTTTTTTCCTTATTGCACATCATATCATGGCTCCACAATTTGAATAGAAGCTAAAATGGGGTTCCATTTATTTTGTGGGTTTTATACCCAAAATGGATTCATCATCCATCAGAGAATGGGTTTGACCCCAAATGGATTAATCATCCAGGATATTTGATTCAAGGGTTGCCACCCAACATGGATTCATCATCCAAGAATTTTGATTCAAGGATTGCCACCGCACATGGATTTGTCATCTAAGAAATTTGATTAAAGGGTTGCCATCCAAAATGGATTTATCATCCAAGAAAATTCAGTTTATGAGTTTTACACTCAAAATGGATTTAGTTTATGGGTTTTGTACCAAAGCATGGAGGTTCGCATGGAGATTCGCTCGACAGAGCGTTATTGACTTGCGGGTTTTATACCCAAGCATGGATTGCCATCCATTTGTTTGATTGCGGGTTGCCAATCATGATGGATTGATAATCCATATAATTTGGTTTGTGGGTTTCATACCCAAGCACGGAGACTTCAAGAGAGGAACTTTGTTGAAGATGCAAAAATATAAAGGTGTTGAGCCGAAGTGGCTCATCTTCTTAAATTGAAATTGCCAGTTTAATTGATTTGGAGTGTTTAGTTTGCTCTCTTTTAGAAGTTTTTTTATATTCTGCAACCTCACGGCTGCCTTTCCCCTTTTTTTCTCTGCAACCTGAGGCTGCCTTTCCCCCTTTTTTCTTCTTTTCATGCTGTTTATATATTGATCACCCATCAGTGAATGTTTTAATTTGAAAACATTATGATAAGCTGAGCCTCAAAAACAGAACTGCCAATTTCCTATGAGAGGCCCACTATTGGTCAAACTCTCATCTTTTTCTTTTTTGAACTTCCTCCTTTATCTGATTAGCAAGTTTTGTTATGAGCACTTATCAACTTAGATTAAGTAAGGTTTGTTGGGATTTGACCAATACAACCTTGGCAAAAAAAAAAAAATTTGTGAATTTTTTGGGTTCAACATGGAGGAAGGCCATGGGGCGAGAAGAATAGAGAAAAGGGGATCTGATGTGGGCGACGAGGAACATAAGGCCATCTCCAATGATGAGGGCTAAATCTAGCCCTGGGTTATAGCCCTCCAAAATATTATTTTTTAAAGAATAGTGTAGGGCTAAATTTTTTAACCTCCAGCCATATAGGGCTATATTTTAGGGCTCTCCATATTTTATCATTTTGAAAAAAGCTATAGTACATTACTCATACATTCAACTAAGGTTTGTGCCCAGTTCGAAATTTTCGAATTTGGGTCGGATCTTATGGGATTTTTTTATTTTTCGAGTCGGGCCGAGGTTTCAAAGGCCTTGGCCTCGGCCCACCCATTGGGCTAACTTTATTATTCTATTTATTATTTATTTTATTATGGGCAGGCCAAATCGGGCCTAGATAGGCTTTTTTGGGGTGGGCCGAGGTTTCAAACCCTTGACTCAAGCCCTACTCATTCTTAAAATAGATCAGACCTAAACATCGGGCCGAATTGGCTTTAGCCCATCATGCCTCCTACTACCCACATACTCTATTGTTGTATGCCCTCTACTTTCTGAGGGACTGAATCTGCCCCTCAGCTTTGGGGTTTTGAGTTTTTCTCTTTTTGGTTACAAGGTTTTGGGTTTTCTTATTGTTTTCAGGTGCTGCAAACAGGCCCAAGTTACAAATTTTCCCCTCATCTTATTTTGGTTTGGATTATTATTTCTGCTTTCTCTGAAAATTTTATAATATGAATAATATTGTAAAATAGAGAGAATATGAGAGTATTAGTTAGATAATAGTGGAGTTGTAATGACTTTTATGATACATCTCAAATACATTGCGTCCATCTATAGACGAAATGCACCGAGTCATTTTTCCTTAGTAGTAATGGGTCCCATCAGTGGCGGTTCCAGCCTGTGGCAGGCTGGGCTCATGCCCGGCCCAAATTTATGTTAAATAAATATTACCCACACTTTTCTCTCTCCTCTCTTCTCTTTTGCCCAGCCCAAATTTTTGTTAAAAAAATATTACTTCATAGCTTACTCTGCTACAACTACTATGACTTCCACTGCAACTACTAAGCTAATAAGATTGGGGAGAGAAAGTGATTAAAGAAAGTTAATATTTCTTCCTTTTCCTTCTCTCTTTTTGTTAGAAAAATATTACCTACATTACTTATGATTATTAAAAAAAATTTGTCTTGCACAAAGATAACTATTTCAGAAATTACGAAACATGATTGATAGGGCTATAGAGCTCGAGGTGGAAAGCTAAAAACGGATGTCATAATAAACGTTTATAAAAGGAAATAAGGGGAGAAATGAGGTCACAACTGGTTTAAAAAAAAAAAAACCTAGCTCCGCCAATTTTCTTCCTTCCCATTTCTCTCGAAATAAATCTAGTTTTTTTAAAATTAATGTAGTCCCCTATTTTATCTTTCTTTTTAATGTAAAATATTTTTTTTTCTATTTTTTTCTTTTAATTTTTCTTTTGGTTTTTATTTTAGTTTTTGTATTTGTAGATATAAATGCATTTGAGAGTAAGGCTTATTACGTCTCCTCTCATTATGTAATTTTATTATTATTTATGTTTATTAATGAAATTCACTCGTTTCGTCAAGTTTGTTATATAAATTTTGCTCGGTCGGCTTTCAAATCCTAGAACCGCCACTGGGTCCAATCACATCTTTCATTACGTTGTTGTACCTAGTGTATAAGTTAACAAAATCTTCACTTCTCCATAAATTTTTGCTTTTCACTCTCACCTTGTGCCCATCCACATTTACAACAAATTAGCATATTTGTGATATATTATTCTTTTATAACATGCTAAAGTTATTCACAATGAATATCTTTAGAACTATCTTTATAGCCATTTTGTGGAAATTAAATCTGATTGAGCCTTTGAAGAGTAGAGATAGAGGAAGTAGACGGAGAGAGAGTTGTGGGGTTTTTTTTATTTTTTATTTAATGGAATTTAAATTTTAAAATAAATACATTTTCTTCTTTTTCTAATATTTTTAAATTTTAAATCATGTTAAAAATATTTGTTTTCCATTTAAATCCACGTGGTATTGTTTTATTGGATATGTAGGCTCCACATATGTGGCACGTTTAGGAAATTAACTGAAATTTGTGCTTAGGTGACGGGGGTAAATTAAAACCCCAATGGACGACAAATCTAAGACAACAATAATCAAATGTTCCTAGTAGCAATATGACTAGTCATAAACCTAAGAACACGCATCATAATACACATCCATGCATCAATCAATTCTCAAGCCCCCGCAAACCTGAAAGATGACTACATGACAACCTTGGCACTCAGAAGGACCTTTCAATCTAGGCATCCCCTGTGCTAGCAACAACTAGAGTGAAAGGTGTGTGAACATTCATTGCAACAATAAGGAAATACTCAGCTGGATATGACTAGTCGAGTTATCAAGAACATCAAACCTATAAAATTATTCACCAAGAAACCTACCATTGGGAAAAACTGGCGGGTCATCATCCGACCAGGCAAGCTACTAAGCAAAGAAGATTCTTACAGAGTATTCACAAGCAAGCTCAAGAAATCCTAAGTCTATTTAGGAAACAAGATATGCCTCATCTAGTGCAACCAGTGGCAGACCCACAGAGGCGCAAGGAGGTGCAGCTGCACCTCCCCTCGTCGGAAAAAGCTTTGAAGGTGCCGGAGTTGCCCCTCTGCTCTGGTGCCCACCAACTGCTCGAGCAAATGCCTGAACAATATTCTTCTTTCGCTGGCTAATGTTGCTGTGCTGCTGGGTTGCGCGCAGCGCCTTATTTTATTTTATTTTTAAAGTCCTGCCCAAACCGCATCGTTTTGGCCCAGGAAAAAAAACAATTTAAAAAGTAACATGCAAACTGCCGACACGGAACAGAAGCCTCCCAATCCAATTTGAAGAAGCCGTGCAAGGTGATATCACTGACATGCAGCAAATCCCAATTTGTTTTTAATCATGCAAGATACCCATCCCAAATCCTAATATGAATTTCAACGGAGATGGAGTCCTTGCTTTTGCTTTAAAATTTGAATTTCAGCAATTTTAGGTCTGGTTCCTTTTGTCTTTTTTTTTTTTTTTTTCTTTCCAAAAATGACAAGTTTATTATTATTTTTTTATTCAGTCCTTGAGCAATATCAAAACCATTATTGTTGGTTTTTTTTTTTATAGAACTCTAAGTCTTTTATAAAAACTGATTGATCGATTAATTCTTGTGCCAAGAAAGAAAATATTGTATCGATCAAGCTTTCAAAGTACATTCGAATGTAATTCATAGTTAATCTAGAAGAAAAAAAATGATGAAACATGCTGCAGTTTTTTTTCCTTCTTCATCAACCGTCGCGCCAGTTTCGTTGTCGGCATATGAATGAAATTGGTATTGTTTAAATTATAAGGTTATTTGGTTGTCAAATTTTTGTAAAACTTTTAGCCTTTCAAAATTGCACCTTTGCCGAAAAACTCCTGGGTTCGCCAGTGAGTGCAACCTTCCTTTCCAACTTAGCAAAGGTTGCATCAAGTCCTTCATGGCAATGGCAGCTTCCTCTTCAGCTCGATGAGGGCTGATGGTTTTACCAAACGAGTCCAAAATTAATACAGTTGGCAAGAAACCATACAGCTAGACAAAAACACGTGACCAAAAAAATGAGCTGGCAGTGATCCGAAAATTCAGATGACTAGTCATACCTTAAGATGCTCTAATGCATGAACATGCTTCATGAATGATTTTACTTTTGAGAACTCATAACTGTCAACAAGTCACTTTTGTTTTGTACCACAAACCACTGATTCATTCATCTTAGTCTAATTCTAAACTCTTGAGTTTGAGTGAAAATAATAAACTATTACAATTCGTTAAGGAAAGCTAAAATACTTTGCTAAGCAACACCTAACACACTAACATATTTTTTTGACATAATCTAAGGATATGGACTACTTGTGAGCACGGATGTTAACCTTAAGGACTATTAATGACAAAAAAAAAGGATGAAACCTGATAATTTCGTGAACCTTAAAGATGTTTTGTGATAAAAACCCAATCTTAAAAGAATATGAAGGACATAAGCTAAATAAAACACATGGAATGCAATTTAAAAGAAAAACTCTTTGAATCAAATCTGAATTATTATAATCAATCCTAAAATAGCATTAACTAGTCCTCACAATTCCCACATCAAACCCAATCGACATTTGTGACAGCTACCGTGCCTAAACAGTTGTGGATTTTAATTTCATAGTTTATTAGCCATGTGTTTGGCAATTGCAAAAAGTGTAAACTTATTTAGGATTTATTCTCTTGTTTGGCCAAATTTTTATTATTTTTGGTTCTCTCAACCACGTGGCTATGGATCTCATCACAGTATTTAATTAGCCATGCATTCCACCAGGTGGTTATTGTTTCATAGTTTAATGTAAAATATTTGTTTGTTTGTGTATATTATTCCTTACAGAAAACGACGACAATATGAACGTTTAATTTTTTTTTACAGGGAGGTATAATTGTGTACTTGTTTTGTTCGGCGCATTTTGATTTATGCACTGGCTCTTAGTTGCAATGAGGATAATATTGTTTTGTTATTCTCGATTAATAATGTTATATCACGTGAAAGTGTTATTATGCATGTTATAACGTTATTACACGGACCCATTTCATAAAAGTCTTTCTCCTTCAAATGCCCCTATAAATATCAACTGAAGTTCGATGAGGTGAAGGTGCAATTAAGTAATAGACAGATATGGAAAATATAAGCTATATCCAAATCTTCGTCTTTGCATGTACAAGCCTTCTTGTCACAACCCAAACCCATGGCCATCCTGTGTTGCCAAAAACACATGCACCCCTTTTCATATTTGGGGATTCAGTCTTTGAGGTTGGAAATAATAACTACTTTAACACTAGTTGGCGGGCAAATTATTTGCCATATGGTGAAACCTTCTTTAATTACCCAACTGGGAGATTTTCTGATGGTCGTCAAGTTCCAGACTTTATTGGTACATAGTATATATATATTAGAAATATGACATGAATGTTTTAAAAAAAATAAATTTTCTTTTATATTTTTATAAATATATCTGAATTATGACTAGACATAATTCTATTGTTGCAGCTAAGTATGCGAAGTTGCCATTGATTCCACCATATCTACAGCCTGACAATCATGAATTTTCATATGGTGTCAACTTTGCATCTGCTGGAGCTGGTGCTATGGTTCAAACTCGCCAAGGCGTGGTACGTGCATCTTAAGTTAAAAACGTTGAAAAGACAGGTTTTCCAGGTTTACGAGCTTTAGTAAATTTGGCTTTTCCCATTTAAACTAATTTTTTTTCTTAGTTGCAGCCCATCATCTTATTTTTGTATAACTAAAGCCCGATGACTAGAATTCGCATCAGCAAATTACCTAATCTAGCTTAATATCGTATTTATTATACTTTTCAAATCCAAAAATTCCCCTACTTATTACAATTTTACGTGTTATGGGGTGTATTAATTTTTGGTTCCCTCAATTATTGAGCTTGGGGTTATTTAAATGGGAAGGGTCTAAATTTGAATGACCCGAATAATTAAGCGATTCGAGTTTAGTATTTAGGGTCACAGTTATGACTTATGACCATTCCTAATTGATACATCAGTCTACCGAGCACATTCACTAATGTTGTAATAACTTCTTGAAAACTTATATGATCTCCTGTGTCCTTATGAAAATGGTTACTTATTAGGTTTACATAAACTATTAATTTCTCTTTATGATGGAAATAACCTTGTTTCAGACGATAGGCCTTCAAACTCAACTGTCAAATTTCAAGAACGTCACTAAGTCATTGAGGAAGAAACTAGGAAATGAAGAAGCCAAATCTCTGCTATCAAGAGCTGTTTACTTCTTTAGTATCGGAAGCAACGATTATCTTTACCCGTTCGACACAGACCCAAGTGTGCTTGGAAACTACTCTCATCAGGAATATGTAGACCTGGTGATAGGCAACATAACTACAGTGGTCGAAGTAAATTCTTAGCTCTTGAAAAGACAAAAATGATAATCCTCTTTATGCATATTAATTACTAATTAACATTAATTTCGACGTGTCTTGTGTTAGGGAATCTATGAGAAAGGAGGAAGAAATTTTGCGTTGCTTAACCTCTGGCCTATTGCATGTCTTCCATACGCAAGAGCACTTAATCCGGAAGAAGGTGCTTGCTATGATGCATTTACACCATATGTGAAACTACACAACAAATCACTTCTCAAAGTCCTAAAAAAGCTAGAGAAAAAACTCAACGGATTCAGATTCTCAGTCTCCGATTTTAATGAGTTTCTGACACAAAGAATGAATCATCCTTCTAAATATGGTATTAATTCTATCCATATACGCTTTGCTTTCTTAATTTTGATGTCGTTCTTTAATTAAGTACTAATTATTTAACCGACCATGATAAAATGTTGGAAAATTATAAGGTTTCGTGGAAGGGGAGGCGGCATGCTGTGGAAGTGGTGTATATGGAGGAATTTATAACTGTGGAGGAATGAGAATTGCCAAAGAGTATAATTTATGCAAAAATGTTAGTGAATATGTCTACTATGACTCTGCTCATCCAACCGACAGGGTCTACGAACAGTTTGCCAAGGAAATATGGAGTGGAAATTCCATCACTACGCCTTACAATCTGAAAGGTCTATTTGAAAATTAGAGCTAAGTAAGATTATAGTAAAGGCAGATGATCCGATGGACAATAAGCAAATTATTTGTACTTTTTTTTAAAAATCCATGTCACGGATATTTGTCGTTTTTATTTTAAATTGTGTGACAGGTACAATAAGAAATGTTAAAGTGTGCCATTTGTGAGTATTGAGAATATGGAATTCCACTTAATAAATAAAAAACTTTATACCCTTGGATGAAAATATATAAATATATCGAGCATTTTTTTTTTTTTTTTTGGTAAGCTGGGTGGGGACAAGCCCCCAAAGCAGAAGCAATTACAAAATAGAAACTAGACGCATCTTACAGACACCTAACAAGTCATCAAGTACAGCTGGAGTGATCCAAGCAGGGGGCTCGTCCAGTTCGCAGTAGTCTAAGTCCAAGTTATAGCTCCAGTTTGCCAGTCCATCAGCGACAGAGTTTTGTTCCCTATAGATGTGGTTGAGTTCAATATTCCCAATCTGCCTCATGAGGCTAAGACAACCAGAAAGTAAACCAGCAAGGGGGTTATCCTGAGGGAAGTCAGATTTCTTCAATAGATTAACAGCAACAGAGGAGTCCATCTCAATGGTGAGATGAGAGAGTCTTTTCTGTAGAGCCAATTTAATGCCAAAGAAGAGCCCCCACAGTTCCGCTTCTAACACCTGGCCTGTTCCTAAGTTTATTGCAAAACCAGCAGTCCAATCTCCGTTTGAGTTTCTGATGACTCCCCCAGCACCAATAGTTCCTGAGGCAGAGCATTTTCACTATTAGTAGTAAAATTATTTATTATATATTGTAATTTATATAGTCAAGTGAGACTTTATATTCTTTAAAATATTACATTTTTTTTTCTCTTTCACCTTATATTGTCAATTTCACGAGTTCTTACAATGTGAATTAGCAGTTGCAACACCTAGTGGCCAGCGGCAGGTTTAGTTCCGCGAGTGGGGATTAATCAAGGTGCGCGCAAGCTGGCTCGGACACCTCATAGTAATTACCAAAAAAAAAAAAAAACTTTGATAGCACGACTAATTCAAAATTAAGCTTAAGCTATTGGGGAAAGAGAGCCAACAACTGATATGTCAAGCAAGGTCTCAAAAGGTGCAGCCTTAGTATTGAATGTACTAAATGTGTGGTGGAAGGAGAGCCAACAAATAAACGGATTGCACACTTTAAAGAAACAATGAAATAAAAATGATCAATTCCTTCAAGAAACTGAATCAACCAAGAATCTAATGTAGACTAGAATGATGAAGTGTTTGAACAAAATCCTAGATGCAGATTTAAAAAACAATATGAAAATCTCATTTCGAAAATCTTGACCTCACGAAGTATAGAATGCAGAATAAAAGTTTTACTCTCAAAATTTCTTAGTGGGTGAAGTAGATTTCAAAGAGAGAAGAATATTTCAAATGCTATTTGAAGATCTCATTTCCATGCCATGAACATTCTTAGACAAACCAAAGAGAAAATCAAGTTTTCCAATGGTGCAGATGAAAGTGATGAGAGATTAAAACTTCATATCACTAAACAAAAGGTTGATAAGTAATTTTTCAATGAAATCCCAAAAAAAAAAAAAAAAAAAACCAAGAATCCATGAACTCTTCTCCCAAAAATCAAAACCTTATTTCTACTCAATCTCTTAGTAGAACTCTCTCTCTCTCTCTAAAAACTCATGTGGAAAATGTAAAATGAGAGAGTTAGTAAGTCCAAAGTAGTCCCAACTTTTTGGGTAAAATTTGGCAGCACTACTAAAAAAACACACACTATGTACTGATCCAAATTTGTCCCCTAAGTTAAGTTTTGAGACAATAAATTGTCTCCATTAACTAATAGAGACTATGCAGCCACTATTTTTAAATCAGTATCCTAGTTTGGGGTTGCTATTGTTTTTTGGGTACCATTTATTGAGTCAGTCCTTTCCTATTTTCCATTAAATAAATACCTTTTAAGATACAAGCCCTTTGAGTTAAGCCAAGCCATGTTCAATGGCTTCAAGCTTGGGATCTGATATTTGGAATGGTGTCTATTATATTAGGCACTAATCATGACATATCAGTTTGCAATTGTGTACTCTTCAAATAAGACAGATCTGAGTTTTAGTATCTTCTCCCTTAGAAACGCAAAAATATATCAGTTCATGTTGGTTCAATATCAGCCCCCATTGTATGAGTACCCATTTAATAACACCCTATCATTTATGTAATACACTTAAAGCCATCAATTTCGATTTTTATTTGAAATGGTGTCTACCTTATCAGAGACGCATCATGATATATCAGTATGCAATTGTGTACTGATGAACCAATACAGATCAATATGCATCATCTCATATCAGTATGCCATCAGTCCCATTACTTTGAAAACTTGAAATTAATATGCACTTTGAATATTGATTTTTATTTAATAATCTGTAATTGTGAAATACAATTTGTGGGGCTGGTTAACTTATTGTACTATATTTAATTCCTCAAGGTTTGATCAACTGGAAAACTCTGGCACGTTCTATTGTGGAGGCTGGAGGAGCTGGTTCTCGTCTGCTCTGTTCCAACTATTTTATTTTGTAGATTGATGGTCTTCTCATCTAGCCTACTCAAGAGAATAGTCCAATGAACAGTTTCAAAAGTCGACAACAAAAACATATCCAAGTCACTCTATATTTGATGCTTGATCCTCATCTAGTCTTGTCTTTCCCTACAAAAGAAAAAGCATATGTTTTCTTTCATTGTGCAGGACAGGGGATAGATATATAGAGAGAAAGATGGGATAACCCAAAGAAAAAGAAGAGATTTTGGAAGAAAATAGCCAAAAAGATTCAATGTCATGACCCCAATTCCATCCATCATCATCTAACATCACCCCCCTCCTCAGACAAAGAAAAAAACATTGAAGAATTTATAGAAAGAACAATCAAACCATCTGGAATGTAGGTAAAGTATAGTATTTTTGCATGCAAAGAATGTCACCCACTTTTTAAAACACCTTGTGTAGAACTAGAAAGAAATTGAAACATAGATCTTTCATAAAGACCGACCAACAAGAAGAAAAAAATATCTTGTAGAGGAGCTGGTTCATGCATGTTCATATCAAACTAAAGGTTCTTGGGTTTTATAGAGACATTCTCCCGCCTATTTGAAATTTCGTATTTTGAAATCAGCTGGAAATAGTACTTATGCAGCCAATAAGGTTTTTTTAAAGTTCTAATATGTTGTTTCACGGTTAAACATTAGTTTCTGTAGGAAAAGAGTTTATAAATGGAAGAGACTAGAAAAAGAAGTCAGTATCCAATTGAAGGCAAAACGCCAAGGCAGCTGAGTGAAGAGGAAGGAAGCCAGTTTGCAAAACAAAAAAAGGGAAGCCAGCCAAAGCTTGGCTGATTTGTGAGTGGAGCCGAGCTTGTTTGACAAATTGGGACTGATAAAAGGCCCAAATATGAAGGGAAAAAAATGAAAATCACTTTATTTCTATTACACACCAAAATCTATCCCAAATATCATTAATAGGCATAATGGGAGAATTAGTTTCCAAAAATAAATCAAAAACTACTTTTATGTATTTGTATCTAGATAATCAGTGGGTAATGGCTGTTTTTCTAGTAGTGCAGGTCAAAAGGACACTTGGTAGACAATGTTTGGACTTATAAAAAGCAAAATCATGTGCCTTGATTAAAAATCTGGTTCTGAAAATATTTGACTTATATGACTATTCATCTAGACAAAGTATTTTGATGCAGATGCTAATTTTCTTGTTGATGTCCATTGTAAATGAATGCATATAAATTACATTGGTTTTGTAGCCACATAAGCTGTTCAATGTATATACTCAACTTCCCCAGTAGCAAATACCTAAGTCCTAATTTTTGAAGATGAGCTAAGAGAAATTACATGAAATTGTTCATTATATTTAGCAAGGAAAGCTAATTCTAAGAATTCCAAAACTAACATTTGCATTTAGCATTAGTTCATTTATACGCATTAAATAAAATCATGAACTTTGCTCATTTTTTTGAGCAGATGTACTTTCCTCTTTTGTAATAGTTGACTGCTGTAAGGTTTATTCTCTAACCATATGTAAAACTTCCTATAGTTACATCCTGCATATAATGTATTTCATACACAAATCAAATCATTGATGAATTCAGCCAAATCTTCTCTCTTCTTTACCTTTCTTCAAACTCCAATGAGATATTTTGACAGCCTGTGCCACGCCTAAACAGAGGTGGAGTTTTATGTTCCCTATGTTTAATGGGGCCTCAAGCTTAAAAGTAGTATTTAAATTGTGTTTTGCACCTGCAATTGTGTAAACATGATTAGCCCCACGTGGTTGTGGATCTCATCACAATGTTTAACATGTGTTTCAACCGCTGATTAGTATTAATAATCTTGCTTTGCCAAATGTAATGAATGATTAGCATTTCTAAACAACATTGATTTAGGTCGGTGAGGGTGGGAGTGATGGTGACGGAGATGCAGCAAGTAGTTGAAAGAAAATAAGTTAAATGTTATGGTGCGTTTGGATGAGGAAATTTAAAAATAAAAAGGATTTTATAAATGATGGAAATTAATGTTCTAGAATGTGTTAAGTTTCTTGTTTGGGTAACAGATTTAAAATACGGTGTTTGTACCATATCTGACCCTCCACTCGTACAACGACACGTGGATCTCATAAACTCGCCCAAGCACCCAAGGCCTCGGACAATCGGCATAGGCTACTGATGATATTGTCTCAAAGCAGCAAAAGATCATTACAGGGCCCAACACAGCCTACAATCGGTATCCCCTACCGATTCTGCAGAATCAACCTCGAAGCACCCGCCTGAAATATCTAAGGACTCGTGTCAACCTCATAGGGCCCTCCCACGAGTCCCACATCGAAAATGAGCGCTAAGAGCATACTAAATGCCCTCTATAAGTATGCCCCTCCCACTACAATACAGGGGTAAGACTTTTCAGCTTGACTTTTATACTACTATATAGTCAACAGCAAGAGCTCTTAAAAACAATCTTACTCGAGCATCGGAGGGTCTTAGGCTGGTTCCACACCGGTTCCATAGACTTTACGAGCTTCGCTTATCTTCTATTCAGGATCAGCATCCAAGGACAGGAAGAATCGGCATCCAACACCCAATCGATCTCTTGATCGTCCATCCCACTTGTAAGTTGCACTCATCTCTATCTATTCAAGATTTAGCGCCAACAGATTGGCGCCGTCTGTGGGAATCGCTTATCGATCAACCCATATCTCAAAACAAAGAACTCTGAGACCAAAAAATGAATCCATCTTCGGCCCTCCCTACCGATGGCCCCATCCTCGGCCTCGTTGGCGAGCCGAATCCAACTCCCTTGCTTCAGACACCTGCTCGACCGACCACCCTGGAGGCTCGGATGGAGACCCTACAGCAGGATATGGCAAGAATGCAGGAGCACAACAATGTTCTCGCCTCCAAACTGGATGACACCCAGAGGCAACTGCATCAACAACAAACACTCTCCGCCCAGTTGCAGAACGATCGGGAACCAGCCACACAGCTTCGGCAGGAGAAATCGTTTAAAAGCGTACGAAAGCCCACTTTCCAGGATAGAGGGAAGCAGCAGGCCGCGAACGGACCAACTGTCTCCCGAAGACTGTTCGTGCCCACTCCGAAGGAACGCCATCCCGAATATCGCGTTTATTCTGATTGCCGCGAGAGGATCAACGATCGGCGCAGGGAACGGCAGTCATCGCCCATCCAGGTCCGGGCGAAGCTAGACGATCCACGCCTGGAGGTACTTGGACCAAAATCCCCCTTACGCCAGAGGTACGGCGCGATCGGCCTGGAAGAGACGGACGAATCAGATTATGTTCCAACATCCCCAGGAACCACAATCTCATCGGCAGGGCCCTCTGCACGACGCCACAGCCACCGATCAAACCAAGACAACGATCGGCGAAAAGGAAATTACGAGAGAAGCCCCAGCCGAACGGCAGACCAAGGAAGGCGAGGTCACAATACTGACCAACGCACAGGGAACCGAGCGATCGAACCCTTTGGTGACGATCTTCCATCTACCGATCCGACTATTCGTCTCCTCCTACAGAAGATGACTCGCATCGAGAAGGAACAAGACCAGGCTCGGACACCAACATGGGGAACGGTACAGCCAGGGCCGTTCACCAATCGAATCCGGACATTCAGACACGAGAAGGAGGTCCAAGCACTCCGCATATCGTTTTATTCGGGGGTCGAAGATCCCGTTACCCACATTCATACCTTCCAATCAGCTCTGGGTTGCAAAGGACTGACGGACGAAGGCCAATGTTTGCTATTCCCCTCCACCCTGACCGGAGCCGCTCTGAATTGGTTCTATCGGATGGAGCCAGACACGGTCGACAATTTCAATCAGTTGAAGCAAACCTTCCTCAACCATTTTATGATTCAGACCGATCGCCTATATTCCGCCGATGATCTATATACCGTTCGGCAGCAAGACGATGAGCCGTTGAGGGAATATGCGGCTAGGTTCAGCCATGAGTACTCCAGATGTCCGGAAACTGACGACAGGGCGGCCTTCGGTGCCTTCAAAAGCGGCCTTCGGTCGTCTCAGTTTCGTTATTTGGTCCACAGCAGCAACTGGACCACCTACTCCGAATTAATGAAACAGGCGGCTATCCACGCCAAGGCTGAGCATTTCAACTCCAAGGGATCGGCTTCGACCCCAATAAACAAAACGGCGTTGACCGATCAGCCTCCAACGCAGAACTACGACCGATTCCCGGTCGACCGATCGGCAAACCAGGCCCCCTACCGAACGGCACCCCCTGTCCCTGCTTTTTCCACTCAGCGAAACAAGCGGAAGGACAACTTCCGGGAACGGCAGGACAACAACAAGAAGGGCAACCACAAGGGGAATCGGCCAGACGAAATCTTCACTTTGCTCAACACCACTTATGAGCAAGTTCTCCTAACCGAAGGGGATATGATACCGAAGCCGAACAATCGGAAACTCCCTCGCCAGAGCGAAAAAGACACCGGTGTCTTCTGCCGGTACCACCAATACAACGGCCATGATACGGAATCATGCATCGCGCTGCGCAAAATCGTTGAACGCCTCATCAATGACGGAAAGCTGGATCAGTATTTAAACACCAAGCCAGCAACGGATAACTCATTGAATCGGCAGATCAATATGATCAGTGGAGGGGCGCCTATTGCCGAAGCCAGCAACCGATCCGTTAAAAACTACGTTCGTGCCGTACGGCATCCACAAATCCTCAGCGTGGCGGGAGGACGCAATGACAAAATTCAACGCAACGGTTGGGAACCTATCACCTTTTCTGAAGAAGAAGAGCGAGGCATCATCTTCCCCCACTCTGATCCTATGATCATACGGGCTGATATATCGGATTTCGACGTAGGCCGAATCCTCATCGACACCGGCAGTTCGGTCAACGTGCTATTCGCCGACGCTTTCAACGCCCTCGGCGTGGACCCTCGGCATCTGAACAAGGATATCACCCCTCTCCTGAGCTTCTCTGGCGACGTGGTTGAACCAATCGGCAGTGTCCAGCTCCCGTTCGCTGTCGGTACCATCCCCAGACGAACGGTCCTCTACACCCATTTTCTAGTGGTCGACTGCCCAACGGCATACAACGCTATCATCGGCAGGACGGCGCTCACAAAAATGAAGGCCATGCTGTCACCACACATGCTCCTCCTCAAGTTCCCCACACACGCTGGCGTCGGCCAAGTGCGAGGGGACCAATTGAGTGCACGGACGTGTTACGTTTCGGCAACCAAGGAATCGGCAAGGGCTGCGCTTCGCGAAACATACTCGGTCGCCACCAGCTTGGGCGTACCGAACGGCAGGGGGACGGACAAACCAGATGACCCCCGAGATGAGACTGTAACCCCGCAAGCGCAACCCGCCGAAGATTTAGAACCAGTCACCCTCTCCGAAGCACAACCGGACAGACAAGTTCGAATCGGTACAACCTTGAGTCCGGCACTCAGGGCCGATTTTATCACCTTCCTGCAAACCAATGCAGAAGTCTTCGCCTGGTCATACGACGATATGCCCGGCATCGCCCCGAGTGTCATCAGCCACAAGCTCAGCATCTGCTCCACTTTCAAACCCATCAGGCAGAAACGGCGGGCCTACGATGCCGAACGGTATGAGGCAATGAGGCTCGAAGTAGACAAACTGAAGACCATCGGCTTCATCCACGAAGTAACCTACCCAATTTGGCTGGCAAATTCGATTTTAGTCAAAAAATCAAACGGCGCCTGGAGAATGTGTCAAGACTATACCGATTTAAACAAGGCTTGCCCAAAGGACAGCTTTCCTCTGCCACGGATCGATCAGATGGTGGATGCCACGGCAGGCCATGAACTTCTCAGCTTCATGGATGCATACTCAGGCTACAACCAAATATTCATGAGCCCTACCGATCGCGAACACACGGCATTCATCACCGACAAGGGACTTTACTGCTACAACGTCATGCCGTTCGGCCTGAAGAACGCTGGGGCGACATACCAGCGATTGGTCAACAAAATTTTTTCCGACCTCATTGGCACCTCGATGGAAGTCTATGTGGACGATATGCTGGTCAAGAGCAGAACGGCCGATTCTCATCTCCACAACCTTTCGCTCATGTTCGGCGTCTTAAAAAAGTACAACATGCGCCTCAACCCGAGCAAGTGTGCCTTCGGCGTTTCCTCGGGCAAATTTCTCGGCTTCATGATCAGCCAACGAGGAATCGAGGCCAACCCTGAAAAAATCAAGGCATTACTCGACATGCAGGTCCCGAAGACACAAAAGGACATTCAGAGTCTGACTGGGCGTGTCGCCGCTCTAGCCCGGTTCATCTCCAAGGCTACCGATCGGTGCGCTCCATTCTTCAAAGCCCTCAAAGGAAGCAAACGGCAGATTGTCTGGACTGCCGAATGCGATCGCGCCTTCCAAGATCTTAAGGCCTACATGAGCAGAGCACCCCTATTATCCACTCCTCTCCCCGGCGAAGAACTCATCCTCTACCTCTCGGTTTCGGCAACGGCACTTAGCTCTGTGCTCATTCGCAAGCCGAACGGCATCGAACTCCCCATTTTCTACATTAGCCATGCTTTGCAAGACGCTGAGATTCGGTACCCCGAGCTCGAAAAACTCGCCTACGCTCTCGTCCTTTCAGCACGCAAGCTTCGGCCATACTTTCAGGCTCACAGTGTTACCGTCCTCACCAATCTGCCTCTGCGCCAGATACTCCAGAGACCGGAGACATCCGGTCGGCTAGTCAAATGGGCCATCGAGCTCGGCGAATTCGACATCCGCTACCACCCTCGTCCTGCCGAGAAGGGACAGGCTGTAGCCGATTTCATCTCTGAGTTAACCGCGTCCGAGGGGCCAGTTTCGAAGGACGCCGCATCCGATTCATCTTCGACGGTACCAGTCGCCCACCCGACCGAAGGAATCTTTAATCCGTCAATTCCACTTTGGACTCTCTACGTGGACGGTTCGTCCAACCGACAGGGCAGCGGAGCCGGCTTGGTACTCAAGGCCCCTGACCAGACAACCATCGAATATGCCATCCGATTCCAATTCCGGACTTCCAACAACGAAGCCGAATATGAAGCTCTGTTGGCCGGCCTTCGGCTCGCTAAAGAAATGGGCGCTCAGCAACTCAGGATCTGTAGCGACTCACAACTTGTCGTGAACCAGATACTGACTGAATTTGAAGCCAAGGACACTTCGATGGTTGCCTACTTGACACACGCTCGCCGATTGCTGCACCACTTCACTGCGTACCAAGTTCAACAGATCCCCAGATCCGAGAACAGCCACGCCGATGCTCTATCACGCCTTGCATCAGCGATCGACGACAACATAGGGCGCCGTGTGCCGATCGAGGTCCTCACTCGGCGCAGTACCACCGACCTCGAAGTACATGCCGTTCGGCAGGATCCAAGTTGGATGGATCCTATCCACGCCTACCTCGCCAACGGCACGTTGCCTGGCCCCAAACCTGAAGCAACGACTATCCGCCGCCGATCGGCACGATACCTCCTTCTGAATCAGATTCTCTATAGGCGTGGTCACTCCTTACCATTGCTTCGGTGCATGACCCCGCAGCAGGGAAACTACGTCCTACGAGAGATTCACGAGGGGGCCTGTGGGGACCATTCTGGGGCTAGATCATTGGCTTTCAAGACCATTCGGCAAGGGTACTACTGGCCGACTCTCCATGCCGATGCCACCACCCTGGTCCAGAAGTGCGATCAATGCCAGCGTTTCGGCTCCGTTCCAAAGCTGCCTGCCGAACCACTCTCTCCGATTGTTAGCCCATGGCCCTTTGCCCAATGGGATTTAGACCTCATCGGCCCTATGCCCCAGGGCAAGGGACAGGTCAAATTCGCCATCGTCGCCGTCGACTACTTTACCAAGTGGACCGAAGCCGAAGCTTTGGCAACAATCACTGCAGCCAGGGTTGAACATTTCGTATGGAAGAATATCATTTGTCGATTCGGCCTCCCGAACGCAATAATCACCGACAACGGAAAACAATTCGACTCCTCTCAGTTCCGGCACCTATGCCACCGATTTGGCATCAACCTGTTCTTCGCCTCCCCAGCACATCCGCAGTCGAACGGCCAAGTCGAAGCAATCAACAAGATCATCAAGAAGACGCTGAAGAAAAAGCTTGGGACAGCTAAAGGAGCTTGGCCCGATCTCCTTCCGGAAGCGCTATGGGCCATTAATACCTCCTATCGACGGTCGACTGGCGAGACGCCATTTTCCCTTGCCTTCGGTTCCGAAGCCGTTGTTCCAGTCGAGATCAACGCACCATCGTGCCGAACGGCATCTTACGAGCCAGAGCAAAACGAAGCCCAGCTCACTCTCAACCTGGACCTCATTGAGGAACACCGTTCCCAGGCTCAGCTTCGGAATGCCGCCTACAAACAACGGACTTCCCGCTACTACGACTCGCGCGTCAGACGCCGATCGTTTAAAGTAGGGGACTGGGTACTACGCAAAATCTCCCTCGCCACCAAGGACTCCAACGACGGCACCCTTGGTCCATCTTGGGAAGGTCCTTACGAAGTTGTCACCATCTGCCGCCCAGGCACTTACCGTTTGCGTGGTACCGATGGTCAAACCCTCGGCCACCCTTGGAATATAGAACATCTCAAATATTACTACAAGTGAACGCCCCTTCGGTCATCACCTCTGTATCATACCTTCGGTCGTCACCTTCGGTCATCAACTTTTGTAATCGGTTTAATTTGGAACTCCCTATTCTATACATACGGCACTACCATTCAGCAATACTATGTCAAACATACTCTACATACGACATGCGCACATACAGAATTAAGGGACATGGCACATTAACCCGAAACAAACTGAACATTGATAAATAAGGGGCCACAGAAGGGCCATCTGTCTTTACAATACGCCGTTCGGCACGCTAAAAAATGTTACAAAC
Source organism: Prunus avium (assembly GCF_965620075.1). Lineage (NCBI taxonomy): Eukaryota > Viridiplantae > Streptophyta > Magnoliopsida > Rosales > Rosaceae > Prunus > Prunus avium. The sequence continues at coordinate 2,461,583 of NC_142286.1, forward strand.
AAAAAGTCTACGAGGTGGGTGGATCGGCTTCGGTCGCTACAACATCAACATCAGCTGACGCAGGCACAGGATCAGTCGACGGCTCGGCAGTAGACGTAACGGCAGCCCTCGGCCCGGGATGACCTTCCTCCCCACTGCTTGAATCGGTGTCGTCGGTTTCCTCGGATTCGGCATCCTCGCCCTTGTAGGCCTCCACCATCTCTTCGGTCACCCCTTCCGGCAGCGGTGGTGGATCCCGGAGGAAGTTCAGGTTCAGCTTCTTGTCAGCATTATACCGTTTGACTCGATAGAGAAAGTCGTCACATTGCTCCATGACCTCTCTATCCACCAAACGTGTAAACTCCTCTGACGATCGGTAGTCCGCAACGGCCTTCGCCTTCTCCTCTACTAGCTCCCTGGCATGCGACCGCTCGGCCGCATCCATCGCCACCTCTACCGCTGCCTTCGCCTCATGGGCAGCCATCACGTCCAGCTCGGTCGCCGCCAGCTTCGACGCCAGCTCAGCAATTTTCGCCGCATTCTCCTCGGCACGCTGGTCCGCCTCTTGCAGCATCTTTCCGGCATCAGCGATCTTCGAACGGCCCTCTTCAAATCTCTTTTGGTACCGTTCGGCAGCATTCACAGCTCGCTTCGCGCAGAGCCACATGTCCATATTAGCCTGCCACACCAACGGACACATTAATACATGCCGAATCAAAGTATCCTTAAGCTACAAATCCTACACTTACCGCTGCTTGGAGACGGAAGGCCCGACCGGTTTGTTCACGCAACGTCTTCGTTGACAGTTGCTCCAGCTCAGCCAGCTCCATCTGAGCACCGTCAATCATACAGTTGATGAACGGCACAGCCTTCCGAGGACACGCGATGTTAACCGGTCCCTCCTCTCCCTCCACCTCATCATCAGGGATCAACACCGATGTCCCCTCGTTCGGGCCCCTTGGCCGTTTCGGCAACGGCGTCACATCGATGGGACCCTCGATCTGCCGTTTGCCCGTCATTTGGAGGTGGGCCTCCCGAACGACCTCTGCCTCCGCCGCCCTCTTCTCCCTCCGGCGGTCAGCCACCGTCTGCTCATCAGCCGACGTCCCTCCCGCTGGCCCTGCCGTCTTTCTCTTCTTCGGCCCGGGGGACTGAACCTTCTTCGTCTTTGGCGCCCCTTGCCCCTCCAGACGCCTCCTCGTCGCCTCGCTCATAGGCCTCCCTCCTGCCACTGCAAAACAGGAAAAGCACGAAGTCAAAAAGGAAACGGCAGCATAGAAAAAACACCGACCCTGCCGAACGGCATCTCTTACTTTGCCTTTTTTCTTCTTCCTCTTCCTCCTTCACCCTCCGATCGTGTTCGGCCCTACCGATCAGGCCTGCCTTGAACAGATTCCGGAAGTAGAGCAGCTCCTTACAAAACCGATCTTCTTCGGCAATCTTCGCTCTCACCCTCTCGATTGCTTCAATCTCTCTGATCGGTGCGGCCGGCCGTTTCAAGGACACTGAAACCAAAATACCAACGGTCAGTACCCCAAAAAAAAAAAAAAAAAAAAAAAAAAAAACAACAACACTATTAACCCTGCCGAACGGCAGGTTCTACCCTACCGACTGTCTGGAAGGACGTAGGAATCCTCCTCTCAACGATAACTCCGGGTGCCGATTCCCAATCACCGGAGACAATCACTCGACGCTTGCGCCACGTCTTTTGAGAGCTCGGCACCCCCACCACAAAGTGCCCACGCTGCCCTGCCGAGAGACAGTTGGACTGAACCCACCCTCCATGATCGGCACTCTTCGCCCTCGTCACACTGTACAGCTGGGCGAACTGTTCGTAGCTTGGCTCCCCCTCACCGGCCAAGCTGAACGCCGTGATCGTCCCGAGCAGCGTAATCCAAAAATTTGGGTTATACTGCCCTGGCGCATAACCGATCGCCGCCAGGATCTTCTGCACCGAATGCTTTAACGGCAGCCGAAGGCCATGCTTAAACACATCTGTGAAGAAGACCACCCCCTTGTCATTGTCACTTAGCGACTCTAAGGGCTCCGGAATTCGCATCCCTACCGATTCCGGAATGTTGTACTCCGACCGAATCTTCGCCAACTCGGATTCGGTCAGTGTGTTCGGCTCTAAGTCATCTACTCCGAACACAGGTTCCGTGGGCTTCGCCATCGGGATCCGTTGCCTACCCCTGACGACCCTCAGCACCCCTTCCCCGGGAACGGCAACAGAGACACCACCCCCATCGGCCTCACGACCCGAGGTCGAAGGCTCATCACCCCCAGGCACCCTCGTTGAAGTACCCCCAGCCTCGGCACGCCCTCCTGCCCCCTCCACTATCTCACAGCTCGAAGAGCTCGCAGATTCAGAACTCCCACTCTCTTCGGCAGAACTCCCCGAGGACGACTCATCCTCGTATGCCCTCGGACTACGCCTACGCTCGGATTCGGTATCTGACATCTACAAACAACACACGAACGTACACTAAGGGCTGTGCTAGAATCCAAATCCTATTCTACCTCCTAAAAACACTACGTTCATACGTGTTCATGCGTGTTCATGCTTGTTCATACATTGTTCAAACATAAATTCTTGCAATTCAACACTTTGATCCATGGGAATACGAAAACACGGCAACATACCTTGTTTGCACGGTGGCTCAAGTTCGTCGGAAATCGCCTCCGCCTTGTTCAAACTTGCCGGAAATCGCCTGCTCAGCCTCAGCACGGTTGCCGGAAATCGCCTCTCACAAGCTCTCTTTGCTCTCAAAATTTCCAAGTATTTGTACTCTCGTCTTCTCCTCACATTTATAAGGCCGATTTAGCATCGGGAAGCGAAGCGACGCATCGGGATACGAAACGACGCGGCTCTTCACAGCCATGCCGACACGTGTCACGCATGCATGGGAGAGACCAAACGTCAGTTGCAACGCTTCCAATCCTCGGAGACGCTTCAACTTCCCGAACGTGGCAGATCTAGCCACCTTCGAGCACAACTCCACTAACCAACGGCAGGCGCACATTGATGAGTTCTCACTCACCTCTCGTGCCGAACGGCAGGCGCACATTGATGAGTTCTCACTCACCTCTCGTGCCGAACGGCAGACGCACATTGATGAGTTCTCACTCACCTCTCGTGCCGAACGGCAGCCGCATATTCATGAGTTTTCACTCGCCCCTTTGCAACAACCGGCACATCATGCCGTCTCCTATCCAAGCTCACTCCGTTGGGCACTTGGGGGACTACATACCACCATCGGCAATTATGGGACCATTGTGTCCGGGTCAGAATGCCGAATACACATTCAAGTTCCCAACCGAGAAGCTTCTCAATCGGCAACTTGGGGGACTACTGTTTGTACCATATCTGACCCTCCACTCGTACAACGACACGTGGATCTCATAAACTCGCCCAAGCACCCAAGGCCTCGGACAATCGGCATAGGCTACTGATGATATTGTCTCAAAGCAGCAAAAGATCATTACAGGGCCCAACACAGCCTACAATCGGTATCCCCTACCGATTCTGCAGAATCAACCTCGAAGCACCCGCCTGAAATATCTAAGGACTCGTGTCAACCTCATAGGGCCCTCCCACGAGTCCCACATCGAAAATGAGCGCTAAGAGCATACTAAATGCCCTCTATAAGTATGCCCCTCCCACTACAATACAGGGGTAAGACTTTTCAGCTTGACTTTTATACTACTATATAGTCAACAGCAAGAGCTCTTAAAAACAATCTTACTCGAGCATCGGAGGGTCTTAGGCTGGTTCCACACCGGTTCCATAGACTTTACGAGCTTCGCTTATCTTCTATTCAGGATCAGCATCCAAGGACAGGAAGAATCGGCATCCAACACCCAATCGATCTCTTGATCGTCCATCCCACTTGTAAGTTGCACTCATCTCTATCTATTCAAGATTTAGCGCCAACATACGGAAATTAACATTTCTTTGTAAAGTTATATTTTTTTAAAACTCAATCTCTCTTGGAATTTTAGAAATGACAAATTTTACCCTCCGTTTGGATGAGGAAAAACAACTTGGAATTTAGATAAAAGTCAGGAATTTAAGAGGAGAAATTGACAATTCCCTTGTTTGGCAATTAAATTCAGAGAGACGGACCATCGGCCCACTATTAACAATGCCGATATTGTCCCCAACTTAACCAACTACAAAACCCAATAGGTGTGGGGTTTGATCACAAAAGGGCTCGGTGATATTAGTGGTGGAACCAGTCATTATATATTGTATTTTATTTAGTCAAGTTTTCGATATGGGACTTATATTCTTCAACATGCTCAATCACGTGGGGCCACCACATAATGGGCCACACATGGAGCCAAATCTACATCGAAGTCAATCATTTAAGTCCAACACATGAGCACCACGTATTAGGTAAGAGTAAACATTCAAGCCCAACATGTGAACACCACATGTTGGGTAAGGGGTAAGGGGTAAGGGGTAAGGGGTAAGGGTAAAGGCCTAGTAATTCAGGCACAATCAATCAACCCACTCTGATACCAAGTTAAATTCAGAGAGACGGGCTAGCGGCCCACTACTAACAACACCGATATTATCCCCAATTTAACCACCTACAAAGCCCAGTAGGTGTGGGGTTTTATCACAAAAGGTCTCGGTAATATTAGTAGTGGAACTATTCATTATATATTGTATTTTATTTAGTCAAGTTTCTGATGTGGGACTTATATTTTTCAACAACTTAAATGCAAAATTTATTAAATGACGGGCGGAAAAAATCATGGAAATTGAGACATCAAATTCTCGAGTTTAATTTTCACCAAAATAGGCGTCATTTCACAATTTCTATAGTGCAGGAATTCATATTTTCCAATGTGCCAAAACTTACATAAAAAAAACAGCACCAAACTTTTCACCAACCTCAATAAATGGTCAAAAGAGAAGAAATCGTGGATCAAATTCTTATGATATTCTTCCTACAAAGAAAAGAGGTGATGTCAAAGATGTTATTGCTGATTCGATTACTAGAATGACTTTATCATTTGAAAAGTTTATCCGTGCTGATACCAAGAACCTTGATCCAGCAGAGGTATATGTTGAAGTACAAGCAGTACCAAGTCTTAGTGAAAATGAACAACTCAAAGCATGTGCTTGGCTGATAGAAAATGACAAACAATTTCAGATGTTGAAGGCACCCAATTGAGAAAAAGAGAGAGTATGTTGCTGATGTTTATTGCACGTGCAGAGTGATTTGGTTAGCTAATATACTCTGTTTGTTTAAGTTGAGTTATTTAGTTCATCAAACGATTTGTTATTTTATACTGTAAGGAATACCTTCTATGTCAGTTATCAGTTTTTTTTTTCTTTTGAAATATTTAATTTATGTCATTTACAATTTGCATGAGCTATCCAAAACATTGAAATTTTCAATTTCTGTCATTTACAAAATTCGACATACATAAATCCAAACACTGAAATATTCAATTGCCAGAAATTGAATGACGGAAATCTAAATTTTGTCATTTTAGAATTTTATGTAATTTGCAATTCCTTCATCCAAACGGATATATAGAATTTAAAGTTGGGATTTATGACCTCCAAATTTCATGTTTTTCTAAATTTCTATGTTTTTTTTTTTTAATCCAAACACGGGAATTGATTCATGTAAATTTAGAAATTCTGACTTTTGTCAAAATCCCAAGCTTATTTCTCTCATCCAAACACAATTTTATCATTTTGGAAATGTGTGCTAAGGAGCAATCAATAATTGTGTAAAAAATATAATGATGATGTGATAATGTAAAATATTTGTTTGCTTGCTTTATATATATTATTATTATTCCTTATGAAAAAACCGATGACGTTCACCTTATTTCTTAATTATTGTTTTTGATTTACAGACAATGATCGTTTTAATTTTTAACTTGTTTTGGATTTATGCACTGACCTTCGGGTGCCCCTATTAATATGAAGTGAAGCTAGATGAGGTGAAGATGCAATTAGTTAATAGACAGATATGGCAAATATAAGGTATATTCAAATCTTGGTCTTTGCCTTGTGTTCAAGCCTTCTCATTATCACAACCCAAAGCCATGGCCATTCTGGGTTGCCAAAAAGACATGCACCTCTTTTCATACTCGGGGATTCAGTCTTTGAGGCTGGAAATAATAACTACTTTAACACTACAGCCCGGGCAAATTATAAGCCATATGGTGAAACCTACTTTAAGTACCCAACTGGGAGATTTTCTGATGGTCGTCAAATTCCAGATTTTATTGGTAAGATATGTTTACAAATATGATATGAATGTTTTTATTTTTTAAATTTATAATTTTATATGAAATATGACTAGACATTATTTTATTGTTGCAGCTCAGTATGCGAAGTTGCCATTGATTCCACCATATCTACAGCTCGATTTGCATGATTTTTCATATGGTGTCAACTTTGCATCTGCAGGATCTGGGGCTTTGGATGGAACTCGCCGAGGCTCGGTATGTGACATATTTGTTTTTGCAGGAAATCTGGGTGCTTCTTAAGTTAAATTCATCGAAACGACAGGTTTTTATAAGTTTAAGAGTGAACTGTTTTGAGTAATTAGTATTTAGGTGATAAGCATTTCGAGTTTAGTACTTTTGGGGTTGCGACCATTGCTAATTGACACACATCAGTCTACCAAGCACATAATGTGATTCACTAATGTAGTACTAACCAACTTCTTGAAAACTATATGATCTCATGTCCGTATGGAAATGGTTACTTACTATTTTTCATATAACATAGATAAACTATTTCTCTTTAATATGGAAATAATGGCTTTGAACCTTGTTTCAGGTGATAAGCCTTAAAACTCAACTGTCAAATTTCAAGATCGTCAGGAAGTCGTTGAGGAAGAAACTAGGCGATCATGAAGCCAAATCTCTGCTATCAAGAGCTGTTTACTTTTTTAATACTGGAAGCAACGATTACCTTTTCGCATTCGACACAGACCCAACTGTGCTTGGATCCTACTCTCAACAGGAATATGTAGACCTGGTGATAGGCAACATGACTTCAGTGGTCAAAGTAATGAAATCTTAGCACTTAAAAAAAAAAAAAATAGAACAGAAAATCCTTTTATGCATATTACTAGCTAATAAACATTATTAATTTCGATGTCTTGTTTTAGGGAATCTATAAGAGAGGAGGAAGAAATTTTGCGTTGCTTGACCTCTGGCCTATGGCTTGTCTTCCATACGGAAGAGGAACACTTGAAAAGAAAGGTGCTTGCTTTGATACAATTACACCATATGTGACACTACACAACAAAGGACTTGCCAATGCCCTGCAAAAGCTGGAGAAGAAACTCGAGGGATTCAGATACTCATTCATCAGTTCTAATGAGTTTCTGACAAAAAGAATGAACAACCCTTCTAAATATGGTATTAATTCCTTCGTTATACATGGTTTTGATATCATTAATTATGTTAATTACTATTTATTTAAGCGACCATATGTTTTTGTTTTGTGATAAAAATGTTGGAAAATTGTAAGGTTTCGTGGAAGGAAAGGTGGCGTGCTGTGGAAGTGGTCCATATGGAGGAATTTTCAACTGTGGAGGAATGAAGATTTCCAAGAAGTATAATTTATGTAAGAATGTTAGTGAATATGTCTTCTTTGATTCTTCTCATCCAACCGAGAGGGTCTATGAACAGTTTGCCAAGAAAATATGGAGTGGAAATTCCATCACTGCGCCTTACAATCTGAAAGCACTATTTGAAAATTAGCCGAGTAAGATTATAGTAAGGGCAGATGATCCGACGGTCAATAAGCAAATAATTTGTACTTCTTGAAAGAGAGGCAACAACTCATATGTCAAGCTTTGTCTCAAAATAAGATGCAGCCTTTGTATTGAATATTATATTATATTTGTGTGGTGGTGGAAGGAGAGCCAACAAATAAACATTATTTTATATGGTAACGTTTTGTTAACTTTGTCTCAAAAGGTGCAGAGCCTTATGGATGGGCTGTGAGTGTCTTTGTGACATATCTAGCAGGGCACCATGCTTTTGGTTTTCACTGTTTTATTAGCTGGGAATAGCAAAACAATGTTATCACCGTTATAAGAAAGTTTTTTTTCCATGCATATTAAGTGCACCTCAACTCTACGCCACAACGCAGAATTTAACACAAATAATTATCTAAACTACACTCTAAATTAATCTGGGAGATCTAAACTGAAGTGCAAAATGGTGGGCTCACTGCACTCTCTGGCCACTGGCATTACCCCACGAGACCACATCTGCTATGTATCTTCAATTTTAAAAGAATGAAGGACATAAGCTAAATACAAACACATAGAATAGAATGCAATGAAAAGGAAAAGTTCATCTGAATTATTATAATCAATCCTAAAATAGCATTAACTAGTCCTTACACTTCCCACATCAAATCCAATCGAGATCTTTTGACAGAGGTGGAGGATTCTGTTTGATGGAGCAACAAGCTTAAAAGTATAGGATTTTAATTTCATAGTTTATTAGCCAAATTTTTATTTATTTTTGGTTCTCTCAACAACGTGGCTGTGGATCTCATCACAGTATTTAATTAGCCATGTGATGATAATGTAAAATATTTTGTTTGCTTTTTGTATATTATTATTCCTTACAGAAAACGACGATTTATGCACATTATGATCGTTTAATTTTTTTTAAAGGGGAGATATAGTTGTTTACTTGTTTTGGGCTGCACATTTCGATTTATGCACTGCCTTGAGATGCCCCCTATAAATATCAACTGAAGCGAGATGAGGTGAAGATGCATCTAATCTAATATACAGAAATGGCAAATGTCCAAGTCTTTGTTTTTTCCTTATGTACAAGCCTTCTCATTATCACAACCCAAAGCCATGGCCATTCTGGGTTGCCAAAAACACATGCACCCCTTTTCGTATTTGGGGATTCAGTCTTTGAGGTTGGAAATAATAACTACTTTAACACTAGTTGGCAGGCAAATTATTCGCCATATGGTGAAACCTTCTTTAAGTACCCAACTGGGAGATTTTCTGATGGTCGTCAAGTTCCAGATTTTATTGGTACGTACAAAATACGAAATATTACTAGACCATTTTATTGTTGCATTGCAGCTGAGTATGCGAAGTTGCCATTGATTCCACCATATCTACAGCCCGACAATCATGAATTTTCATATGGTGTCAACTTTGCATCTGCGGGAGGATCGGAGCCAGAATTTCACATTATAGGGGGCATTCACAAACATTTTAAAAATAATTCGAATATGAGCCCTCAAGCGCTAACCGGATTAATAAGTTAATAATATCATTTCATATTGATTAATAATTTATTCATTTATTACAATCATAATTGTCCTGAATTTCATATTTTAACATGGTTGAATATTAATCTCATCATCTACACTATTAAGAGCATCCACAATGATGCTCTCTATTTCTTAGCTAAAATTTAGCTAAAAATATAAGAAAGCTATTTTAGGAGCTCTCTACAAAATTTCAACTCCAACCATACTCCCTAATTTGGAGAGTCATAAATGCTATAACTCTTTTTTGATTGGTCCATCTTTATTAAAAAATAAAATAAAAAATAGTTAGCATTAAATAAAGGTTTGAAATACTCGTTAAATAAAGCAGCATTAAATTATATGGGGAGCCACTAGGAGTCCTTTCTCTCTCCTCAGATTTAAGAGCTCCTAGAGGACTCTCTATTTTAGGAGGTGGATAGGGAGCATGGTTGGAGTTGCATTTTTACGATTCCTCTCTAAAATTTGTCTAAGGATGTGGTTTAGGGAGCCCATTATGGATGCTCTAAAGACTCAAAATTTAATAAATTTATACTTCAACAGAGAGAAGAAATACAAAAAATATTCATAAATCCCAATATTAAGATGCCCTACTTAGACATGTAAAATGGGGGGAGGGGAATTCACAAAGCTTAAGTTAATCAAAAGAGGAAGAGAAGGAGAAAAAATTAGAGTTTTTACTCCAAGAAGCAAACATATAGCAACACATATGAGTAAAAATATGAGAAAATAAAAAATATGAGAGAGGGCCTGGGCCCACCCTAGTCCTTAGGTGGCTCCGCCACCTGGAGCTGGTGCTATGGTTGAAACTCACCAAGGCGCGGTATGTGACGTGTTTTTGCAAGAATCTGGGTGCATCTTAAGTTAAAGTTGTCGAAACTATGCATAATGCGATTCACTAATGTGTAGTACCGACTTCTTGAAACTATGATCTCATGTCCATATGAAAATGGTTACTTATTAGGTTTACATAAACTATTTCTCTCTATGATATGTAAATAATCACTTTGAACCAACCTTGTTTCAGGTGATAGGCCTGTTGACGTGAGTCTCCTAATTAATCAAGGAGAATTATTTCCTTGATTAATTAAGGGATTTACTTTCCCTTTCCATTTAGTTGACAAATCTGTGTATAATTAGGAGATACTTTCCTGATTCCTGATTGAATCTTATTCCTTGTAAAGCACTCTGTAAACCCATATATATACCTCCTTATGGAGAAGAATAAAATATCTGAACATATTGAAAACCCGTATTCATATTTTAGCATGGTATCAGAGCAATCGATCCTAGGTTGTCTCTAAATCCTCGTATTGAATTTCTCGAAACCCGAATCCCTCGTATCGAATTCCTTGAAACACGAACCCGTATCCTCGTATCCTGAATCCCTGAATCCTGAATCTTGAATCCTGAATCCCGAAACCCTGAATCCTGAAACTCTGAATCCTGAATCCCGAAACCCTAAACACACCCCGAAACCCTAAACACACTCTGAATCCTGAATCCTGTATCCCGAAACCCTAAACACAACCCCGACACCCTACCCATTTTCCTTCCGCTGCCATGGATATCGTTTCCCAAACCACCGAATCCACTTCCTCATCCCCCCAAATTGTTACTATTCAGAGTGACAACGCTCCGTTTCCTACCGGCATCACCTTGACAGAGACCAATTATGCCTTATGGTCTCAGGTCATGGAGTTACGTATTGCTAGTCGCGAAAAATTAGGGTACCTCACCGGCGACACTCCGCAGCCCCCTAAGTCCTCCTCCACTTACAACCAATGGTGTACGGCGAACTTTCGGGTCAAAGGGTGGCTCATCGACTCCATGTCTCCAGACTTGATGGGTCGGTTCATCCGTTTTAGTACCGCCAAAGAAATCTGGGATGCCGTGAAGAAAACCTACTTTGATGGGGGGGATGAAACTTTTCTGTTTGATCTCAACAAACGGGCGTTCACCATTAAACAGAATGGTGCTCCCGTTCACAAATACTACAGCCAACTGCAGACCATCTTTCAGGAGATTGATCATCGCACCCAGAATCGCATGCACTGTGACGCCGACATCACTGAGCGCTAGACTGAACTGGATCGTCTTCGTGTTCACCTTTTCCTTGTCGGGCTCGATCCTCAGTTTGATCAAGTCCGGGGGGAGATCCTGCGCAAAGACCCCAAATTGGACCTTGACCAAACTTTTGCATATGTACGTCACGAAGCTCAACAACGACTGACCATGGCCAGTACTCCAGACACTGCGGTTCTGGCCACTCAACGTCCGAGGGGCCCTCCACCCTCTACCGGTGGCGCTTCTCGGACTCAGACCACAAGCTCTCGCCCGGAAACCAAATGCACTCATTGTGGTGGGAGCAAACATAATCGTGCTCGTTGTTATGAACTAATTGGGTACCCGGATTGGTGGGACCACTCCAAAGCTCCTCGCAGGAATAAGAGCACCTCCCTTCACACATCTTCCGTCACGGATCCTGTAAGTCCTGCTGCTCCACCTGCACCGGCTCCTGCCTCTGCCTCTGTAGCCACATCAGGTACCCAAGGTTATGTTTTGCATAGTTCCTCAAAGAAACACACATAGGTCATTGACACCGGAGCCACTGATCACATGACCTTTGATCTGGGACAAATTATTTCTCATACACCGCCTTCTCAATCGGTGGTGTCTAATGCCAATGGTACCCCCTCCCCGGTGATTGGGGAGGGTTCCCTCTCTCTCTCTGACTCCCTCACTTTGGATTCTGTGTTGATTGTTCCATCCTTACATCATAATCTCTTGTCTGTTGCCCAAATTACTACGGCTTTGAATTGCACTGTAACCTTTTGGCCTACTCATTGTGTTTTTCAGGACATTCTCAGCAACAAGACGATTGGTTGTGGTACTAGGAGGGGCAAACTCTATTATTTGGACCTGGCATCTGACAGTGAAGCCAGCCTCAGTCAAGCTTACAAAATTGGGGGGACTAGTGTTGAGAAGAAAACTTCCGAAGTATGGTTATGGCATCGCCGTCTTGGACATGCTTCGTTTGGATATTTACAGAAGCTATTTCCTTCATTATTTTCAGATTTAGAGAGTTCTAGTTTTAAGTGTGACATTTGTGAACTGGCCAAGAGCCATCGTGTTCCCTTTCCCTTAAGTTCCAATAAAAGTTTAATTTCTTTCTCCCTTGTTCATTCTGATGTTTGGGGCCCTTCTAAAATTACCACTCCCGGGGGAGCTAGATGGTTTGTCACGTTCATTGATGATTGCACATGCATGACTTGGGTTTCCCTTCTCAAAACTAAAGGGGAAGTCAGTTCCAAGTTTCAACAGTTTTATCACATGGTGGAGACACAATTTCATACCCGAATTCAGGTTCTTCGGTCTGACAATGGCGGGGAATTTCTCAACCATGATCTTAATGAGTTCTTCCAAGCTCACGGTATCATCCATCAACGCTCATGCCCGTCCACTCCTCAACAGAATGGTGTGGCTGAACGAAAGAATAGACACTTACTGGAAGTAGTTCGTGCATCCCTCTTTGGTGCAAATATGCCTCGGTCTTTTTGGGGCGAAGCCGTCCTCTCTGCGGCTTATCTTATCAATCGGATTCCCTCTAGTATCCTCCAATTCCGAACCCCCCTTCAAACACTCCAACACCATAGCCAAATACCTCCCACCCAAAACCTGGAACCCCGCATATTTGGTTGTGTGGTCTTTGTCCACTTACATGATCACCAACACAGCAAATTAGATCCCCGTGCCGACAAGTGTGTGTTCATTGGGTATGCACCTCATCAGAAAGGTTACCGGTGTTATCATCCGCCAAGTCAGAAAGTGTATACTTCCATGGATGTTGCGTTCCGGGAACAGGAGAGCTATTTTTCGGATGCACAGGAGGATCCTTCTCACATTTCTGAATTTTTTACTCCAGCTTTTTTTCCAGATTCTTTCCAGACTCAGAACGACCGGTCGTCGATCTATAGCGACCGGTCGCCCGACGAAAATGACCGGTCGCCAGCTGCAAATGACCGGTCGCCAACGACTCTGCCTGAAAGCGACCGGTCGCAGGTATCTCACGACCGGTCGTCCCCCACGATAACGACTTTGCCTGAAAGCGACCGGTCGCATTCTTCTCACGACCGGTCGCCACGCACGTCGCAACGCAAGGTCCCGACTCTGCCTGAAAACGACCGGTCGCCTGACCCTCACGACCGGTCGCTCCCCCCAGTTTTTGCTGAAATTGTTCCGCTTCAGTCCGATCCCAGCCATCACACTCAGGAGGAGAGAATTGAAGAGTTTATGCCTGCTCCGGAAAATTCTTCAGCTCCAGTACCACACCAATCATCTGCTGAGGACGTCATTCAGGTAACTTCTCTACCTGAAACTGATAATATTAATGAAATAACTGATTGCATTTCAGAAGGCGCAGAGCCTACATATCAGATTCCAAAAAGGAAGAATCATGGTAAACCCCCAGTACACTACGAAGCAGATATTAATGCAAAGGGGAAATATCCCATCAACAATTATGTATCTCTCACCAGATTATCTGAGTCACGGGTACACTTTGTGAAGCAGTTAGCCGAAATACCTGTTCCCAACAGTGTAACTGAAGCACTAGAAGATCAAAAATGGAAAGAAGCCATGAATGAAGAAATGCGAGCTCTCCAGAAGAATGGCACATGGGAACTCGTGCCATTACCTCATGGAAAGAAGACAGTGGGATGCAGATGGATCTATACTATGAAACTCAAGGCAGATGGATCTGTTGAAAGATATAAAGCTAGATTGGTGGCAAAGGGATACACACAGAGATATGGGATAGACTACCAAGAAACCTTTGCCCCAGTAGCCAAGATCAAAACTATCAGAATCCTCCTGTCTCTAGCAGCAAATCTCGATTGGCCATTACATCAGTTTGATGTAAAGAATGCATTCTTATATGGATACCTGGAAGAAGAAGTATATATGGACTTACTGTTCGGTTCATTTTTACACATGATTTTTCATGTTATTCCCCTTTTATTTTGAGTTAGTTTTTGACATTTTATAGCTTTTTACTTCCTTTTTGTGTTTTCTTAGATTTTACCTTGGTTAGATTGAAAATGAGCTAAAAGTGCACTACTTGTTATAATTTCTGTTTTTGTTCATTTTCGTAGGTCAACGTCTTGGCCTGGGATCAGCATGCTCCGGTGCTCGGATGAGGTCATGATCTTCTTGAGACTTGTTCCAATGGATGTTAACTACAACATATCCAAATTTGAGCTCCATTGGACAAGTATTGCCCATCCAACCGATCCTGCATGTTACCACAGCTCTGAAATCCGAATTTGGCCAGCTTTTACCTCCTTTGTGTTATCTTGATTTTCTTGTTACCATAACTCTTGGTAACAAGAAGTTACCTTAGCTTTGAGATATTTCTGAAGAAATTGGCATCTTATTGAGGACAAAGCCTCATCATGACAAGGGGACAATGGGCTAAGGCTTTATCAAAAGTGGTAGTTTAATATTAAAAGGTAAAAGCTGGAAAGGAGGAGAGAGGGAAGCAAAAGGAAGTGCAATCTGATTTGGATGAGCTATTGAACGTGGGGGATGAATGGATCCTATCATTCTACACATTGGGAGAGATTTTGGAGCTGGAGATGAAGCTTGGAGCTAGGGAGCTCAAGGAGGAAGACAAGGGCAACAAAGCAAGAAGTGGAAGAGATTTCCACCATTGAAGACCTTGAGCTCCCATGTTCACAAAATCTGTAACTTCTTTCTAGTTTTGTTTTGAGTTTGTATTTGAAATAAGTATGAGCAACTAAACTCCATAGCTAGGGCTTAGGTTGAAGCCCTAAACATGATTACCTTATTGTTTTGATGCTTGAGTGTATGAATTTCTAGATATTGTTGATGAATTCCAATTCACCAAATTAATCTATCCTTGATGTATGTTCTTCTTTGATTGATCACCTTTGAAAGCATGCTTCTTGAGATTGTTGGGATTATGTGTATCTTCATGTTATCCTAAGCAATAAATGGATGAAGTAAGAATCATCCATGTGAATTGGTTTCTTGAATACCTAATGTAAACACCATGCTATTAGGGTTGTTGTGATGTTCATATTCTCTTTGAACTTAATGGGTTTTTCTTGTAATTGAATCAAAGTACTAAGCACACCTAGATTCGATTATAGGGAAGGCACAAGTATTGTAGCACTCTGCACTTTACGTACATTAGAGAGAATCAATGCGTCTTGAGCCACTCGTACTGGTCTTGATTGCGAACATCTTCAACAACACGTTTAGAGTTCATCACTTGAGTATCCATGAACATTGGTAGAATTGTTAGGGTGGATTCCGAAACCCTAGTGTTTGTTACATTTTGATTTCACATCTTGATAATTCATCTCTGCCATTCTCATTTAAATTCGAAGTCCATTTACTTACATGCAATAGAAATAGATCACTTGAACCAAATCAAAACCCCCCCCCCCCCCCAATGTGTGTGTGAGTTGCGTGTTTGACACGTTACGTGTCTTTGTTACTGAATTTTATTTCTTTCTGTAATTGTTTTGGACTTTTGGTCCGCGCTGTGTTCTTCCATTTTTTGTGCTGAATCCAACCGTATAAAGAACGTGAAATTTGGATAAACGGTTGGAAAGTTATAGGCAAAACACTAGACAGAGGTCGAAACTGGAAAAACAGAGAAACGAATCTGCCCAAAAACGACCGGTCGTTACTGTTCAGCGACCGGTCGCACATGAATCTGCCCAAAAACGACCGGTCGTCACTGTTCACGACCGGTCATTACTGTTCATTTTTCACTGTTCACGGCACTGTTCACAGGTGATAAATGGGTGATAAAAGGGTGATAGAAAATGCTGTTTGTGTTTTTGTTTAGTTTTCTTGTGTTGTTTCATTTCTTTTACACTTCTTTACTCATTTTTAGTTTCCATTTTGCATTTGTGCATTTGTGGTGTGTCAATTAAGTGTTCTTTACGTACTCAAATTAGAACTTATAGGAAGCCGACAAGTTCTTCGTGGGATCGACCCCGTACTTACATAATCTATACTTCAATAGATTCGTGCACTTGCGGGTATTTTTAATTGGTTGTTTGCACATTAATTTGTGTCCTCTTAGGAATGCAACACTTACCACCAGGATGTAACTTCACTCGTGACAAGGGGAATCAAGTTTGCAAGCTCAAAAAGTCATTGTATGGGTTAAAGCAGTCTCCCAGGGCATGGTTTGGTAGATTCACTAAATCCATGAAGTTTTTTGGATATACACAGAGTAATGCGGATCACACTTTGTGTAGGAAATTCAAAACATTTTTCCAAAGTTCATTTGAATATTAAACATGCATTTAATCAAATTAATCGCAGCGGAAGTCTAAGGTGGTTGTTTAAATTCAAAAACAAAACTTTTTTCCAAGTATCTTAAGCCATGAACATTGATATGTTTTTCATAAATGAAAATTCAAGAGAAAGGATAAGATCTAATTACCCTTGAAGCAATTATATGAACCAATTTGTGTTTGGTCTTCTCTTGATGATTTCCTCTTTGTTGATCTCCTTTTTGATCTTTAATCTTTGCTCCATGATCTTTCTCCTCCATGTGAGCCACAAAAGTATATGGCCTCTAAGTCTCCACACCAATGGAACCTTGAGATGAGAATAAGTATCTTGAGAATACTTGGATGCTAGTGCAAGATTCTCAAGATTGGTTTCAATCTAAACCACTTTGAAAGATGAAAGTGTTTCACTTTTGAAAACTCTCATTTTTCTCTCTTTGATCTTCCAAACCCATTTTGTTGATGTTGGATTGTGTTTGTGTGTTAATGAGCTTATGGAAACAATTCCCATACACATTCACTTAAGCATTTTCGGCCAAACCCCATTGGGCTTCCAAAATTGGGCCTTATGACACTTAAACCATAATATTTAGGTGTCTTAAGCCCTTGGGCTTGATACCCAACCATTTGGGCTTTCCGTTAACTATTACTTAGCCCAAATACGTTTTTACACGTAGTAAATCATCCACATCAAATCAATCAAATTGATTTCCTCATTCTCATTTGTATTACTCAAAGTTAACCATTTAAGGTGTGCGATCCATTAGGTTCTAATTAGCAAGGCAGTGGGAAAATATTAGAACTCTTTCTAACCAACTGGAATTAAAACCCCTTTTTAATTCTTCCTTTATTTGGATCGATCACAATCAATCCTAGGACTTCCACAAGCCAAGAGTGACATCTAGCAATATATCAAGGCTACCCAAGCTAACCAGAATAGATGAAGAACCTATTCAGTTGGAATTGCAATGCAATACGGTCCTTCTCTTATACAATGTTTCAAATCATATTATTAGGGTACGGATTGATTATGTCAAACCCCTAATATGATTTATAACCTCATGTGATTCAAAAGAACGTGATTAAGAACAACTTTCTAAATCAAGCTCAAAATACTTTGGCCAAAGATTTACTGAATCACATCTTGAAACATTCTCCTTCTTTATCGAAAGTAGAGATTCCTTATTGTACATTCACATGCCCCTATGATGAATTAAGAGATCCCAACAACACTTAAGACAAATCTTTTACGGCTTGCCTTTAAGAGATATCAAAGATCAATAACGCATCACAAGACAACCATGATGCCTCAGGTCTAAGGACTAATTTGCATTATTGCAACTATGAGTTCTCGTTTGACATATAGATAAATACTCCATACGAGAACTACAGTTGATCGCGTTCAGTGTACTCATTCACTAATGAGCACCCACATACTTGTATTAGTGTCAACTACACAAATGGTTTG
The DNA here is from genome assembly GCF_965620075.1 of Prunus avium. Classification (NCBI taxonomy): domain Eukaryota; kingdom Viridiplantae; phylum Streptophyta; class Magnoliopsida; order Rosales; family Rosaceae; genus Prunus; species Prunus avium. Next base: position 2,479,662 of record NC_142286.1, read on the forward strand.
AGACTAACCATCCTCCCAATTGAGCATACATAATATGTGCTAATCTTGACGGTTTATCAATGTCCATTTGATAACCTATGATTAGGAACATTTTGGGATACTACAGTTAGAGATTAAAGGTCTCATGAATCTAATCTTCTTTAGATTACTTTATCTCTTATTTAGCATACCCTGGACATTTGTTTCTTTACACGATGTAAAAGATAACAAAATAAGTTTGCCCTTTATATATCATATACGAAATGTATTCTAAGGAGATTACATCAAATGTATTGGCTCTTAGGGCACATTTCTAACACTTTGTTCCTGAAGCGTGATGGAAAGAAACTTACCGCACTGATTGTTTATGTGGATGACATAGTTGTGACTGGAAATGACACAGGAGAGCAATTGAAACTACAGAAGTATTTGTCTCAGGAATTTGAGATGAAGGATTTAGGTGATCTGAAGTACTTTCTTGGAATTGAAGTAGCAAGGTCCGCAAATGGTATATTTCTGTCACAGAGGAAATATGTATCGGATCTACTTGCTGAAACAGGATTGCTTGGATGTAAGCCTGCTGACACACCAATCGAGATGAATCACAAGTTGTGTGAAGGTATGGATCAAGAACCAACCAATAAGGAACAGTACCAACGCCTTGTTGGAAGGTTAATATATTTAGCCCACACAAGACCAGATATTGCATATGCTGTGAGTGTGGTTAGTCAGTTTATGCATTCACCCAGTGTGTCTCATAGGAATGCAGTTGATCGAATCTTAAGGTATTTAAAGTTAGCCCCTGGAAAAGGATTAATGTTCTCAAAAAATAGAGATCTTGAAGTTGTGGGATATACAGATGCTGATTGGGCTGGATCCATTACTGATAGACGCTCTACTTCAGGCTATTTCACCTTCGTGGGAGGTAATCTAGTCACTTGGCGGAGTAAAAAACAAAATGTGGTTTCTCGGTCTAGTGCAGAAGCAGAGTATCGAGGAATGGCTCATGGAGTTTGTGAATTGCTATGGATCAGAAGACTCTTGACAGAATTGGGTTTCAAGCCAGGAAAGCCAATGGAGTTGCATTGTGACAACAAGTCAGCGATTGATATTGCCCATAATCCAGTTCAACATGATCGAACCAAACATGTTGAGGTGGATAGACATTTTATCAAAGAAAAAATTGAGAAGAAGATCATCCGCCTACCATTCGTAAAATCAGAAGATCAATTAGCTAATATCTTAACCAAAGCTGTTTGTAGCAGAGTGTTTTATGACTCACTTACCAAGTTGGGCATTGGTGATGTATATGCACCAACTTGAGGAGGAGTGTTGACGTGAGTCTCCTAATTAATCAAGGAGAATTATTTCCTTGATTAATTAAGGGATTTACTTTCCCATTCCATTTAGTTGACAAATCTGTGTATAATTAGGAGATACTTTCCTAATTCCTGATTGAATCTTATTCCTTGTAAAGCACTCTGTAAACCCATATATATACCTCCTTATGGAGAAGAATAAAATATCTGAACATATTGAAAACCCGTATTCATATTTTAGCAAGGCCTTCCTTCTCAACTGTCAAATTTCAAGATCGTTAGGAAGTCCTTGAGGAAGAAACTGGGCAATGAAGAAGCCGAATCTCTGCTATCAAGAGCTGTTTACTTTTAGTATTGGAAGCAACGATTACATTTTCCCGTTCGACACAGACCCAAGTGTGCTTGGATCCTACTCTAATCGGGAATATGTAGACCTGGTGATAGGCAACATAACTTCAGCGGTCAAAGTAAATTCTCAGCCCTTGAAAAGACACAAAAAAAAAAAAAAAAAAAAAAAAAAAAATCTTTTTTATGCATATTAATTACTAATTAACATTAATTTCGATGTCTTGTGTTAGGGAATCTATAAGAAAGGAGGAAGAAATTTTGCGTTGCTTAACCTCTGGCCTATTGCTTGTCTTCCATACGCAAGAGCACTTAAAACGGAAAAGGAAGGTGCTTGCTTTGATGAATTTACACCATATGTGAAACTACACAATAAAGCACTTGCCAAAGCCCTACAGAAGCTAGAGAAGAAACTCAAGGGATTCAGATACTCAATCTCCGATTTTAACGAGTTTTTGACACAGAGAATGAACCACCCATCTAAATATGGTATTAATTCCATCTATATATGCTTTGTTTTCTTAATGATCTTATTAATTATACATGGTTTTGATATCATTATACTAAAGCAACCGTGTTTTTGTTTTGTGATAAATTGTTGGAAAATGGTAAGGTTTCGTGGAAGGGGAGGCGGCATGCTGTGGAAGTGGTGTATATGGAGGAATTTATAACTGCGGAGGAAAGAGAATTGCCAAAGAGTATAATTTATGCAAGAATGTTAGTGAATATGTCTTCTATGACATTGCTCATCCAACCGACAGGGTCTACGAACAGTTTGCCAAGCAAATATGGAGTGGAAATTCCATCACCACGCCTTACAATCTGAAAGCACTACTTGAAAATTAGCTAAGTAAGATTATAGTAAATGCAGATGATCTGATGCCAATAAGCAAATTATAAATTTGTACTTTTTGATCCAAGTCACGGATTTTTTTCTCTCTGATCTTCAATTTTTGTGAGAGTTATAATAAGAATGTTAAAGTGTACCTTTTGTGAGTATTGAAAATATGGAATAATTTCCACACAAAAAATTTATACCCTTGGATGAAGATATAGATATATATATATGGGGCCCATCCATGAGATTATATATAATATATATGATCATTACGCAAAGAAATTTTACTTTTGTACCAAAAAAAAAAAAAAAACATTTTATTTACGTTTGTTCTTGTAGGTACCTGTCTCTTCCTTCATTGGTGGCAAACGATGAATAGGATAACTCCCTAGTCAAATGTTTAGTGGCCTAAAAACAACATGGATTGGATCATGTGTCTAATTCTATTAGGGCCAAATGTACTTAGGATTATGAATCCTAACAAAATGTTGGGATTAAGTTGGATTGGATATATATCTAATCCTACTAAGCCATGTAATAGCACATTTCAATTAATCCAACCCCTTAATTATATTTAGTACCAAACAAATCATTGAATTAGTGTTATCATTTCCAATCCAATGCAATCCAATTTTACCTTATATCCAATCCCAATTACCAAAAATGTTTAATCCAATCCAATCCTAAACACCAATGATTTTATACGATATGTATTGAAAGGGTTGAGAAAAAGGCGAGCGGGAGGGGCATCTTCAACCCCTAGGGGAAGTTTTATTATTTCACAGTTTATGGGCCATGTGTTCGGCACTGCAATAATGTAAAGCGTGATTAGTATGTCTTTTAATTTTTAGCAAGGGTTTCTACTATATTTTAATATTTTTGATTGACGTAGGTTGAGAATCTATTCTATTGCCATTCGTGTAAGGACAAGAAACTTTAACACAATCTATTTTAGCTGTTCTGACTAAGCCCAATATGGAGTGCCATAAAAAGTTTCAGCCATCTATAAAATTGAATTGAAACACAGGAAAACATGATACAATACAAAGCTAAACAGAACCTACTAGCTAGAATGGCAGCTATCAGGTTTCAAATCTATATCTTGGCTTTCTGTGCAGGCCTTGTTATTCAAAGCAGCTGCTGCAATGGCCATTCTGGGCTTCAGAAAAAACGTGCAGCCCTGTTCGTCTTTGGTGATTCACTATATGATGCCGGAAATAATAACTACATGAACACTACCACTGATTTCCAGGCAAATTGGTTTCCATATGGCGAAACATTCTTCAGGTACCCAACTGGTAGATTTTCTGATGGGCGTACAATCCCAGATTTCATTGGTAAGAATAATTCTGGGAGTACTATTGTTATTTTCCACATCACACTTGTTTCAGTGATTTCTTGAAAGTTGAAACACCTTAATTTAGTGCTAACTCAAAGCCACTGATAATACAAACACATTACATTCATGTTGCAGCTGAGTATGCTAAGTTGCCATTTATACCAGTATATTTACAACCAGGGCTCAACGACTATACTTATGGGGTGAACTTTGCTTCTGGTGGAGCTGGTGCTCTAGTTGAAACCTATCAAGGATCTGTATATGTTCTGGCTTATCATATATTTTCCATTATTAAGACGTTTAGTTACAGTTGCAGCATCTGAATATGTATTTACGTCGTGTGAGTAATTCGCGTGCTTGTCCATTAGCAAGACTTTTTTGTGTGATCTCCTTTTGTTTTCAGGTGATGGACCTTAAAACTCAAGTAAGTCAATTCAAGAAGGTGGAGAAGCAGTTGAGACAGAAACTAGGTGATGCAGAAGCCTACACATTGGTATCCGAAGCTGTCTACATAATCAACATTGGAAACAATGATTATGTTTCCCCATTAGCAACCAATACCAGCCATGAAGAATATGTTGGCTGGGTTATTGGCAACCTGACAAGTTGGATCGAAGTAATCAAAACTTTTATTTTGGATAAGCAACTTCATCCAAAATTATGAATTCGGAATGATCTTTTGTATGAGTAACTTGATATACATTTTGTCAGGATATATACCAGAAAGGAGGAAGGAAATTTGCACTTTCAAGCTTGGCACCTTTCGCTTCTATGCCACTCATGAGAACAACTCAACCAGCAGGATCCACCACAGGCCCTTCCAGGAAAGAAGTTGCAGCACTTGTGAAACTACACAATAGAGTACTTGCCAAAGTCCTCCTAAAGTTGAAAAAAGAGCTCCAAGGATTTAAATACTCAAAGCTTAATCTCTACACTTACCTAAAGGAAAGAATTAATCATCCATTAAAATATGGTATGCATAGCCATGGCATGATGGCACCTTCTCTCTCCTCTGAGTTATAATTTCTTTTTAATGTTCCTTTTGTTTTTATTGTGTTGTAAAGGTTTCAAGGAAGGAAAGATGGCGTGCTGTGGCTCTGGTGCATACAGAGGAATTTATTCCTGTGGAGGGAAGAGAAGTGTGACTGAGTATCTGTTATGTGACAATGCTACTGAGTTCGTCTTCTTTGACTGTGCCCATCCAACTGAAAGGGTTAACAAGCAATTGTCCAAGTTATGGTGGAGCAATAACTTGAAGGAGCTATTTGAAGTTTAGACAAAATGTGACTTGATACTTTCATAAGCAATTGCAGACACAATTTCCCCGTTTATTTAAAAAGTTTGATATGTTCCCCGTTTATTTAAGTATTCATAACTTTCTCAGAGATGTTTTTGCTTTTTCCGAAATTAATAAAGCCTGTAAGACATGAAGAATAAATACCAAAAAGCCGGTAAGCAAATTATTTGAGTTATTGTCTTGTTTTGACAAATGGTTATTATTTTAGGTTTGTTAAACTTGCTGTTTGTGTTCAGAAAGGAAGGATAAATTATGAAAATAAGGATGTCATCATATATATATATGGGGCCAATCATCATAAAAATAATAATTACCATTTCTTAAGTAATATAATGTATGAAGTTAATTAAAATATTTAATTATTCACTAAAGAAATAATAATTAAAACATAATTACAAATGAAAGTAATTAAATAAGGATAAGATATTATTTAATTAATAAAAAAGAAATTTTTTAAAAAGATATTTTAAGAGTATATATAGCCATTCGGCTATACTTTTCTGTTTAAAAAGTATACGCACGGCTGTATTTTATAAATAGAATATTTTAGCAGTATAGCCGGTCGGCTATACTATATAAATAGATTTTAATAGCACCACTGGGCGGCTATACCCTTTAAATAGAATATTTTAAAAATATAGCGGCTATACTTTAGCATAATCTTGATTTCTCTTTTTTAATTACTTTATTTAGTAGTTATGTAATTACTATTTACTTAGTGAATAATTAGTATTTAAATATTTGATTAAATAAAAAAATAAAAACTAATAATTACTATTTATTAAGTAATATAAATTATGTAGTTAATTAAAATATTTAATTATTCACTAAAGAAATAATAAATTAAAACATAATTACAAATGAAAGTAATTAAATAAGGCTAAAATATTATTTATTTACTAAAAAGAAAATTTAAAATAAAAATTTATTGGACCTAAAGATACTAAACTTATATTTATTTTTTAAAAATCTTTCGCGACGAAGTTTCGTCGGCACAAGTCTATCCCGGCGAAATTTTCCGGATTAGATCTCTATCGACAATATTTTGTCGGCATAGGAGAATTTCGTTAGAAGATGTCTAATCCGGCAAATTTCACCAAGAGATGTTTTTTTAAAAAAAAACAATAATTATTAGTTTATTTACTTTTATTTTTTGACGAACTTCTTTAGTTTAATATATGCAATTAAGTAAATCCAAGTCTCGAACCAAAAACCCTAGCTTCCGAAATTGTTCTAAAATCTTTCTCAAGCCTCGAACCCTAACCATAAGCCTACTAAGGATTAGATACTTTCTCTTATTTTCCAATGTGGGACTCAAGTTGATGTATTTCAATCAAACTACAACAAGCAGTTAATATTATTGAATCATGTTATAACTTGGATTTAAGTTTCGAGGCTAAAATCCATTTTTGGGTACTAAAACTAAATTTCTAGGATTTTTATTAAAATATTGGGCTAACGTCATGCATCCATCGACGCTCACAGCCACCAACTCCGGTTGAAATTACAAAAAAACTAGGTGAGCTCGATGGCCTCAACAAGATCCGACAACTGACCCATTTGAATGGTGGCGATGAAGGACCCAACCCATGAGAGAATCTGGTCATTGGCGGCAATCTGGTCGAGAGGAGGGGCGAGATACGACAAGCAATTCACTGTTGGGTGGGTGGCTAGATGTACTGGTTTTTCTTCTCACCACACCCATCCCACATGATAGAGAGTCTCATAGAGACAAACATACAAAAAGGGGCGGGTGGATGTGCTTCTGGAATAGGGAATGGGGAGATCTGGTGTGGGGCTGCCATTTTTGTTTTGTTTTTGTTTTTGTTTTTTATAGAGATCTTGTTTTTAAAGATTTTATGTAGAATTTTCTAAAGGTTGAGGTGGAGGTTGATCTTCTCCATTGTCTGAAGGAGATGGTGGAAATTGATCTCCCGATGGTGGAAAGTTCTGCCATTTTTCAATCGGAGGATGGTGGTGGTTGTTTGGTTTTTTTTTAAACTTATTTTTAATAAGGACATGTTCTTCATTTTCTTCGTTTGCTTTCTTTTACTTTTTAATTTTAGTTTTTGTTAAATAAAATTAATATAAAATGATAACATATTGATTTTTAAACTTGTTTTTTCTTAACCATTAGATTAGATCTAATGGTGGGTGACCACAGTTTCCTTGGACTATAGGGGTCCAAGAGAATGGGACTGATATATATATAGAGTTGCGCCGCGCATGTCCTCTATCTTACTCACTCTTCCTCAATGGCCCCCTCCAACTCCAAACCTAAAACCAAATCAATCTCTGCTTCTCCAGTTAGTTTGAAGCTCCTCATCGACAGAAAGCATAAAAAAGTTCTCTTCACCGAAGCTGGCAAGGACTTTTGTTGACTTTCTCTTCACCCTTCTGCCTCTACCCGTCGGCACTGTGATCAGGCTTCTCTCTAGGAAACACATGGTCGATTGTTTAGGCAAACTCTACGGCAGCTTAGAAAACCTAAATGACACATACTCACAACCCAACCTCAACAAGGATGTTCTTCTAAAACCTAAGAAGCTACCAATGCTAATTGGTGGCGCCCATTAACTCCTTCCTGCATTGACCGACGGTGAATCAAACAGTAAACCATTGTACATGTGTCGGTCATGTCAGCCGTCAGGCTACTCCTACTATGGCGGCAAGATATGCTATGTGGCCGAAGACCCTAAGGCCATTTGTCCAAAGTGCAATAACTTCATTTCTAAACCCACGACTTATATTGCTTGGTCGACAATTGCAGCAGGCCGCAAGGGAGGTGAGTTTGTGAGAGAGGCTATGACTTACATGATAACAGATGAAATGGAAGTGAAGCCTATGTTTGCCATTTCAAGTATTGCTCTGCTTAAAAACTTTGATGTTAGGGATGTTCATTCACTTGAAGAGACTGTGGTTCCTCTTGATAAGGATAAGGTTTGTGTTTATTAATTTTTTCTGACGTGATAAATTACCATTCTCTATATTCAAATATTGCACTTGATATTCTATAAGAATTTATGATGAAGAGCATTTTTGTTTAATTTCCTTGTTAGTGTTTGAAATTATTGAAAGGCATCGTTGCAGTCAAATGCAGTTCTAACGAATGTGTTCCCTTTAGCAGCATTTCAAGTTGACATTTTGAAGCTTCTTTTGGAATGTTTGTGTCACGCCCTAGACCCGGGTGTCGGTGGAAATCCCGCGCTCGGTGCGTGAGTAAAATAAAATAAAAAGAAGCCGAAACATAAAATAAACTTTTCTTATAAAAATAGCACCCAAAATCTTACAACTTTGCATGAAAGAAATAAAGCTCTATCACTCCCATCTAATTTAGCCTCAGCTGGTTTAGTCCTTGTCTTGCCTATTAATTCATCTGAAAAATTAAATAGGGTGAGGGGTGAGCAACCACCGCTCAGTAGGGACATGAGAGCTTACCACAGTAGATTGACATAACCAAATTAAGTGACATACAATCACACAGCCAAATGTCACATTATTAATCATAATGCATGAATGCTCTTCATCTAATCTCGTTGTTGTGTAGATACAGCTTCACCAAAATGGATTCAGTTGCATCCTCAACTTGTGATACTCGCAAGTGCACGAACCGTTCGGTAGTATAGCGTATGTAAGTGCGAGGTCGATCCCACGAGGATTGGTGATTGAATGATTCAATTCATTTTCCCTACACAAAACAGAAATGAAAAAGAAGGGAAATAAATAAAACAAGGAAGAAAGAAAATAACTAACTCAAGCAGATAAGTTCCCAAGTTCAATTAGATTAACGGATTGATTCTAGCTAATGTATGATTAAGCCATGGTGTGTGGTCATAACCTTGTGTTCCTAATTCCCTAATTTGATCATTTGTTGTCTAACCTAAAATTAAGCATTAGGAACCCATTAAGCGTAGAAGAACAATTTAAACAACCAAGCATGTATCTAATCCCTGTTGTCGAATGTCCATACATACTCTTCCTATTCATAGTTCAATTCGAATTAAAGTATGGTGTCTACTCTTAATTCAAACCAAGATAGCTAACATGCAAGCCTAAATGGTGATCAATCATTCAAACTAGCATATTAACTTATAAGCATAATGAATAAGAACAAAAATCATAATTGAAACTTGGAAACTAATCAAACTTGAAACTAAAGAAAAGAATTTACATAACAATGAAAATTAAAGTAGAACTTGGAAAGACTTAAAGGAAAATTTCAGCACAAAGATCTCATTATAACAATTGAAAACTAGAAAGAGAAACTAAGAGAATTTGAGGGAGAGAAGGGAAGGGAGCTCTAGAGAAGTGTTTGAGAGCTCCCCCCTTTGGGGTGTGTTTACAAGCTTGGGAAACCTCACTATATATAGGCCTAAGGAAGCTGAAAATCTGAATTAAGTATGGCTAATGCATACAACACTTGTTTTATAAAATCTGAAATGGTTGATGCACTTGTATTAGAAAATCTAAATTGGGTGATGCACTTGTATTAGAAAATCTTGAATTGGTTGATGCACTTCACCAATAGATCCCACCAGCAGCCCTAGCTCATCTTCATGTCACCATGACCAAGCTTCCAACCAGAAATGATAGCTCATACCTAGCTCACCATGACCAAGCATCCAACCAGCACATGCTGAGGTCAGCATGACCAGCAACTTCAAGGGCTTACAACTTGGGCTTCTCTTAATCAAATTAGGACTTTAAGCACTCAAACTTGAAGTTCAGAATGTCTTCTTTCCAGCCATATATCATTTGGGCCAATCCAAGGTCGGAGGAGGAAGTTAAGGCCAAAACAAATTGCTAACTCATTTTGCGCGCTGATAAAATCCATCCTGAGCATGGCTCTGTGTTTGCTAGGTAACAGACTCCATATTTATCCAATGGGGCTGAATTTTGGATATGTTATATTACACACCCATTGGAACAACTTTCATGAAGAATGTGGCCTCATCCGAGCTATGTAGGTTGCTGAAACAAAGCTTGCAATATGACCTACGAAACTGGGCTGGCAGGGGACTGTAGCCAAAATTGAGTTTGTCTTTAAGCTCTTCATCCATTCATCCAAATTAGGCCCTAACATGCATGGATTGCATCATTTACTATCCAAAGCCATCATTATTACCTAAAGCTCAATGAACTGAAAGATAAACACAAAAAGGATTAAAAGCACAAGTTTAACTCAAAAACATAACCAAATCATAAGCTAGAAGGGTACAAAATGATATGTAAATATGCACCGATCACTCGTTAATTCATATAACTGGATAAGCAGACCTGCACGTCCCATACCATGCTTACCACTTGGTCCCGAATGCCCATTTATATGAACTAACACCCATCTCAATCATTCCATAATTCCCCTTTTGTTAGTCATCTTGTCTAACTCCCTTTCGCCAGTCCAGAATCACCTAATAAAAACCATGTGCACTGTGGGGTCCCTGAGACCTGGTACCTGCCAAGAGTTAGACTCAACTACACAAAAGATCCTTCCCATTACCCTCTTGTCCATCATTATTTTCTCCACCCAACAACTCCATGTAATTCCCATGACATGATATAAAAATACATTTCACATATCCATATATCTCACAACAATGTAACATTTAAAACATCACCAACATATATATATATTATTCAATCAGTCAAGAACACATAAACATTCCATGAAAAACATTCAATTGTGACAAGAATATTGATCAAATAATCATATCACGCATAATATAATGCTCACGAAATTTAATTAAATCAATCCCCGTAAAGGGCCCCCAAGAAATCCCTACATTGTTTGTCAAAGCTAGCTCCAAGTTAAGAAAACACAAGCTAAGTCCTATATCTCCTCCAAGAATTTCCTCACTATTCTCTCTCCCTCTACGTTTTTCTCTCTTTGCATGAACTTTCGTACAAGGTTAAGTGCTTTCAAAAACAAAGGAAATGTCCTATTTATAGTAATACTCAAGGAGGAATCCATATGTTCTAATTGGTGGGGAGGTGATGACTATGTGGGAAATTGGGCTCCAAGACTAGGATTGTCACGACCCGACTCCCCTAGCACGATATTGTCCGCTTTGGGCCCTCCTCTCTGCCCTCACGGTTTTGTTTCTGGGAGCTCACGAGTAACTTCCCAGTGGGTCACCCATCCTGGGATTGCTCTGGCCCCCAAGGCCTCGTGCTAGGAAGAGAAGTACCCACACATTTAAAGCACTTCACTTTTCCCTCCCCGAGCGATGTGGGATTGCTCACCGTTCTTGTTTCCCCAAGACACGGGTCTTACAATCCACCCCCCTTAGGGCCCAGCGTCCTCGCTGGCACACTTTCGATCGGAGTCCGGCTCTGATACCATTTTGTCACGACCCGACTCCCCTAGCACGATATTGTCCGCTTTGGGCCCCCCTCTCTGCCCTCACAGTTTTGTTTCTGGGAGCTCACGAGCAACTTCCCAGTGGGTTACCCATCCTGGGATTGCTCTGGCCCCCAACTCGCTTAATTTCGGAGTTTCTATGACTCTGAAGTCAATGAGCTCTCAAAAGGCCTCGTGCTAGGAAGAGAAGTGCCCACACATTTAAAGCACTTCACCTTTCCCTCCCCGAGCGATGTGAGATTGCTCACCGTTCTTGTTTCCCCAAGACACGGGTCTTACAAGGATAGCTATCAATAAATTGCCAACACCTCATGCTAAATAAAGCATAGTTACCTAGGTAGAATGACACTTGGAGTCTTAAAGTGTGTTTGTAAAAAAAATCTAGGCTATTGAACTTGGTCAGCAAGAAACGAAGAGATAAAGCTGGTCAAAAACAATATATATACTTATTTATAATATTTCTACTATTTTTTAATAACTAATAAGAAAATCTAAAAATATAACACGTATAATTTTATATGTACATATATATAGATTTAACTATCTGAACTAAATATTCCCCAATATATATATATATATATATATATATATATATATATATATATATATATATACAGAAATTCTCTTATGCGGACATCCGGACGTTATTATCGTGCGGACGCAGTGTATTTTGTACTACCCCTCTCTGTTTTCCTGCCTGTTTACAATAGGATCCGCACGATAATAACGTGCGGACATCCGGATAAGAGAATAACTGTATATATATATATATATATATATATGTAAATATGTGGTTTCACAGTTTGTTTGTTTTTGAATATGGATGATGTATCCTTTGTTTTAGAATATTAATTGGCTGAATAAATTGGATTGGGTATGTATTGGACTTCAAATTAATACAAAAAGATCAGATTCTTCTGCTTTCTTCTTCTCTCTTAAAAAAGCAATGATGTCATCACTTGGGAACGGAAATTCTCGAGCAACATCAAATTAATTGATCTTCATAATTGCATATCTATACCGACTACCGAGGGTTTAAATTACCACCACCACACACATTGCTTTTTTTTTTTCTTCACAATATCCATGGCATTCGCCCTCTTTTTGCTAACCCATATTAAAAGAGTACAGCTGAGCGATTATACTCCATTTTTTAATTTTTTTCCCTGAAATTAATAGTATAGCCGGGCGGCGATAATCCGTTTTTAAAATTTTTAATTCCAATTTATAGTATTGCCGCCCGGCTATACTGTTTAAATATGATATATAAAAATAGTATGGCCGCGCCTTTAGAGCAACTCCACCCATAAGGGCTAAGTCTAGGGCAAGGGCAAGCAAGGGCTGCCACTATTCATGTGAATAGTGTCAGCCCTTGCATTTGTGGTTCCACCCATGAGGGCTAAGTCTAGGGCAAGTCTAAGGCAAATACTATTCATTGTACTTTATTTCCTATTTTTTTATACTTTAAACCATTAATTTTAATAATCTTTTTTAATTAAATTTTCGGATAAGATTTTTGGTTGTCATATGTCCATTATTTTTCAGAAAAGATTTTCGGATGAGAATCTCGGTTGCCACGTGTCTTATTCCAGATAAAATTTTTGGATATTCATTAAAAAAAAATTATAATCTCAGATTTCATATAAGATTTTCATCCTCTAAAATTGTGTCACGTGTCCCATGTCAGATAAGATTTTCAGATATTTAAAAAAAAATTATAATCTCATATTTCAGATAAGATTTTCACCCTCTAAAATTGTGCCACGTATCCCATGTCAGATAAGATTTTCAGATATGTTTAAAAAATTATAATCTCAGATTTCAGATAAGATTTTCACCCTCTAAATTTGTGCCACGTGTCATCTCTATCTTCTGAATCCCTCTATAAAACTACACCATCAACTCATACCTTTCACACCATCTCTTATCTATTCCTTCATTTCTCAGATTTTACAAAACACTTTCTACTCTCAATGTCAAACTTGAGGAGGGTGTTGGAGAGGCAACAGAAAGAAAGGGAAGAAATCCGGCGTAGACGTGCTGAAGAAGATCGAGACGCCGATGAAGAAGAGGAACAAATGCTTGCAGCAGCGATGTGTATGCATAATCAATCAAGGCAACACCGTCGTCGTGTCCCGAATGTGGACAGACGTAGGGAGTCTCGGGGTAAAAATCTCTTGGAGGATTACTTTATCCCAAATTCGTTATATCCTGAATATAAGTTTCGAGAGAGATATAGAATGCATCCACATTTGTTGCAAAAAATCATGCATGATATTTGTAATTACGACACATACTTCATTCAAAAGCATGATGCTATTGGAGTTTTGGGTCTTATCCCGAAGCAAAAACTTACAGCTGCTTTGCAGATGCTTGCTTATGGGGCATCTGCAGAGCAGGTGGATGAGATTGCAAGGATGGGAAAATCTACTATCTTAGAGTGCTTGGTGAGATTTTGTGATGCAGTGGAAAATTTGTACACGAGGGAGTACCTTCGAAAACCCACGCCGAGGGACCTGCAAAGGCTTCTAAAAAAAGGCGAGGATCGAGGTTTCCCAGGAATGATTGGAAGCATCGATTGCATGCACTGGCAGTGGAAGAATTGTCCTACTGCTTGGCAATGAGAGTACGGGAATCGGAAGGGGCAAAAAAGTATAATTTTGGAGGCCGTAGCTTCATTCGACACTTGGGTTTGGCATGCCTTCTTCGAGGTTGCTGGATCTCAGAATGACCTCAATGTCCTTGGTCAATCCCCGGTGTTTGATGAGGTATTGCGAGGTCATTCCCCCCAGGTCACGTACCAAATCAACAATACCGTATACTCTGGTGCGTATTACCTTGCTGATGGAATTTATCCTAGGTGGACGACATTTGTGAAAACAATTTCGAATCCCCAATCTGAGAAGGAAAGAAGCTTTGCTTCCTTTCAAGAAGGTTACAGGAAAGACATGGAGAGGTGTTTCGGTATCTTGCAAGCTCGTTGGGCAATTATCAGGGGTGCTGCTCGGATGCTAGATGAGGAGGTGTTGCGGAGTATTATGATGACTTGCATCATCCTCCACAATATGATTGTGGAGGATGAGTATGACTACGATGCTCCAGAGGTATTTGAACCCGATCCCATGAACACGACGTTGACAAGAATATATGAAAGGCCGATGGGACCAAATGGACTACCAATGGAGCCCGAACCGTTACTTCGGGATAGTCAATTCAACAACCCCATGATTGATCGTTATCAAGAAATGCAATCTTCGTATGTTCACGAGAGACGTCAAGTTGACTTGATCGAGCACTTGTGGGAGAGGAAAGGCAATCACAATGGATGAAGTCAAGATTAGTGCTTTGTTTGGAATTATGCTTTGTTTTTAATTATGCTTTATTTTGTGTGTGGTGTTTTTTTGGAATTATGCTTGTTTTTATTATTATGCTCTTATGTATGGTTTGTTTTGTGTGTTGTTTGCAATAAATTAAGGTGTGTTTTTAATTAATCTTTGTGTTGATGCTCAAAGGTTTTTAATAAATAGTCATATTATTTAATGCTTTGTTTATTGAATAAAAAGGAAACAATACAACAAATTAAAGGATAATACAACAATACAACAAATTAAAGGATAATACAACAATACAACAATACAACATATGGCAAAGGTGTTTCAATACAACCTACAACCTAATGGTTTTCATCATTTAACCAATCCGTATTGCTAGGTCCGTCGTCTTGGAAAAGTTTTCTTCTCATCACATCCCTTCGTCTTAGCTTCCAATAGGCCTTTGTTTCAGGAGACATATGGCTCGTATCCATGGCCATGATTTTCATCTCTCTATCATCCATGTCTTTTTCTTGTGCCTGTTGTTGTTGAATTGCAAATGCTTCCTCTCGTGCCATGTCCAATGCATCTCTTTTCAAGTCTCTCTCAATTCTTAGTGAGGTGTTCTTAGCTATTTGCTCCAATAATTGTACACATTCATTGTTTGAAGTGCCACCTCTCTTGGCCTTTGCCGCCTTTCTCCCAATAGGTCTTGGCGGACGTGGGAGTGGTGACTCTGTTTCCATTGGGGAGTCCAATGGCGAATCGGTTGATGGCGAATCGTGGAGCGGCGTCTCATTCAACACAACTGGCGGACCGGTGGGAATAATTTTGAATCTCGAACAATCCTTCACAACTTCCCAACATTGGAAATGCACAAAACTTTTTTTG
Organism: Prunus avium; assembly: GCF_965620075.1. Lineage (NCBI taxonomy): Eukaryota > Viridiplantae > Streptophyta > Magnoliopsida > Rosales > Rosaceae > Prunus > Prunus avium. Next base: position 2,495,342 of record NC_142286.1, read on the forward strand.
CCTTGCCCCATGGCACCGAACCACATTTGTGCTTGTATGATCTATTAAAAATAAATAATTGGAAGTGCAAGAAAAAAAAATTATTATGCAAGAAAATATAAACTATTTTGAAATGCAAGAATAAAATTGATTATGCAAGAAAATATAGACAAATTGGAAATGCAAAAAGAAAAAAAAAAGATTATGCAAGAAAAAGAAATAGAATATGCAACAAAAAAAAGTTACATTAAATTGATTAAAATGGCAATTATAAAGATTTTACCTCATCGGATAGATTTTGACCGCTTCGAATGTTCTCCCTTGCTTTTGTCAACGCATTTCTCCATTTCCCTAACTCTTTATTTAGAAGTTTCCATCTACTAGACAAGGCCATTTCGGTCAGAATGGAACCCGATCTTTGACAAAATTCTCCATGAATTTTGCTCCACATATCATGGAACTTCATCTCATTGCCCGTGATAGGGTCATGACTAACGTTCACCCAAGATTGACACAACGCAATATCTTCCTGAGTTGCCCACGAGCCTCCGGTTTCGACAGAGGATGCCATTTGTTTTTATTTTTTATTTTTATACAAATGGAAAGTAGTAGAAAAATTTGAGTGGAGAGTAAAAAATATTGGAAGGAGAAGAGTTTGTATGGAGAATTGGTGTGGAAAGTGAAAAATGTGAGTGGAGAGTAAAAAATATTGGAGGGAGAAGAGTTTGTATGGAGAATTGGTGTGGAAAGTGAATAATGTGAGTGGAGAGTAAAATATATTGGATGGAGAAGAAATTGTATGAAGATTTGGTGTGGAAAGTGAATAAAATGGATAGGTATTTATAGGGGAAAAATACAGACTTTTTTGATATTTTTTTAAAAAAATTTCAGATTTTTTTCGATTTTTTTTGCAATTTTTTTAGCCCAAAAAACGAGGACCGTTGGATTCCTGCCAAAAAACCCATCGGAGAGCCCCGGTTGCGACACCTGGCGCATGCGCTGAAGTCAAATTTTTTTTACTGTTGGCGCGTGTAACTCACGCGCCAACGGTAAATTTTTTTTTGAATTGCCACGAGCTGACGTCAGCCCTGATGTCACAGCCCTCGGGCTGAAGCCCAGGCGAAACTTGCCCTTGGGCTTGCCCGGGCTGGTGGGACCCACGCCAAACCGGGCTGCAGGCTGCAGCGCTGGAGCTGCCTTGTGCTGTTGAGGGGGCCCTTTTGCCCGGGTTTGGACCTGCGGTGGAGTTGCTCCTATACTCCGTATTTTTTTTCAAATTAATAGCATAGCCGCGCGGCTATACTATTCAAATATAAACATTAGGTCAGATATCTTCTTCTTCCCAGCATCGCCTTCTCCTTCCTCTCTCTCTCTCGATCTCTCTCTCTCTCCGTCTTTCTTCCTAACAAGCAGCGGATCCTGCGCGCTTCAACCGCCCTTCATCCACGCCTCAACGGAAAAACGCCCGCCCAGACCCTCCTAGAGCTGCCTAGGGCGCCTAGAGCCGCCTAGACCCTCCTAGAGCCGCCTAGAGCTGCCTAGACCCTCCTAGAGCCGCCTAGAGCCATCTAGGGCAGCCTAGGCCGCCTAGAACCGCCTAGGGCCGCCTAGAGCCGCCTAGGGTTCAGGGTTTTGTGTATAGAACTCTATGGTTGCAGGACAGTCCGACCGAGGACGTACTAGTATCTTATATGATGTTTTTGATTACTTTGAACAAGGAGGAAGAGTTTTTGTTCATTGTTGTCAAGGGGTATCTCGGTCCACCTCATTGGTGATTGCGTATCTTATGTGGAGGGAAGGACAAAGTTTTGATGATGCATTTCAGTATGTGGAAGCAGCAAGAGGCATTGCTGATCCGAATATGGGTTTTGCTTGTCGGTTGTTACAGTGCCAAAAGAGGGTCCATGCTTTTCCTCTTAGCCCGAGTTCACTATTGAGGATGTACAGAATTGCTCCACATTCACCCTATGATCCTTTGCATCTTGTCCCAAAAATGTTGAATGATCCATCACCTTCTGCTCTGGATTCTAGAGGTGCATTTATTGTTCATATACCGTCTGCCATATATGTTTGGATTGGTAAGAATTGTGAGGCCATCATGGAAAGGGATGCAAGAGGGGCTGTTTGTCAGATTGTATGATGTTAGTTCATACAGCTAAAAATAATTCATCAGCATCCTCTTCTTCTTCACCTCTATATCTATCACCAGATTCCATATCTTCTTAATCGAGCACTAGTTCGAAGTACTTTTCAGAATCCTCTATGGATTCTCCATCAGCAGCTTCATGCTCTCTTCCAGTCTCTTCAACATTGTCAAATGATTCTGACATGTCTCTCCTCTCATCTAAATCTTCTGATCAACCCATGTCTAACAGTGCAGAAAACGTTGTTTCCAATTGTAGTTCACAGTCCTATTCTCGATCAACCTCGTTACCATCTAAAAAGTTATCTCCTCTTGCAGAGCGCAGAGGTAGTTTGTCTCTCAAGTTGCCTGTGATGAGTGATAAGATGAGGCTGATGAGTACTTCCTCAAAATTTCTTTCCACTAAAGAAGATGGTGTTAGGATAAACGACAGTACTTGTTCTGTAGGTCACATAGATGATATTGACAAGGTATTAGAGCCAAAGGATGGTGTTCAAAATGGAGGGGAAGATTCAAGACAACAGTGCAACATATGCCAGAAGGAACCTTCTTTTATCAAACATTCTGCTGAACCTTGGAAAAATTGCTCTTTGGAAGAAGGTGCAGGATCCTCTGCCTCAAAGGAGACTGGGGAAAGTTGTCCAGCACAATGTAATTTTATGCAACCTTTTGTATGCCGCTGGCCCAGTTTAGAGAAGATTGCTACATTTGGTGTGAGGGAACTAGATTCTAAATCTGCTTTCACTATTTACTCACCAAATACAGGTGTTGGAAAAAGTGAAGACAGTGTTTTGTATCTTTGGGTAGGAAGATTTTTTCGCTGTGGTAATTTTCCGATTCAATTAGATAGTGGCAGAGAGAGAACTGATGTAGAAGAGACTGACTGGGATCAAGTTAGCTGTGATGTCCTTATCCAAATGGGTTTCTGTTACTATCTTCTATATGATTGTTGAGTTTTGACAGCTTTCAGTGTTTTTTTTGGTGGAGTTTGTCATCTGTAATTGTTTGCTGTTGGAGTTTAGATTTATTGTGACTTATTTTGCTACCAAACTCAGTAGTCATTACTCTTATTTATTAAACCGTTGTCATTACTCAGCAGTGACTAGTTATATTTCTGGAAGTACTAATGTGTTCATTTATGGCTTGTTTGGGGTTTAAGGTATCTATGTCGATTTCTTTGCGTTCATCCATTCTGTATTTCTTCAAAGTATCACTTTCTATTGGATTAAAGCCTGTGGAATGCACGCTTGTCAATTGTTGGTAAATCCGACAGGGTTTCTAACTGTGACCACTGAATGCTGTATCTGAACAGATTGTTAAAGAAAATGAAGAACAAGAGGAGTTTCTCGAATTGTTGAGTCCAACATTTTAGCGCCAGTGCAAATGAGGAGAGATCTATAGTCCCATTGCTCAAATCAATTTTCTGTTTCTTCACATGGCTTAATTTGCAGTCCAACATTTTTAGGCATCAGGATAAACTCCAGTGGCAAACACCATTGAGGTAATGAAGTTGATGGTAACCATTGTTGAACTAATTTCCTCCATATATATGACATGCTAATGCAGTATTTTTAGGAACTGCGAGTGGGATAGTAACTCTAGATGGCTATTCTGTTTAGACAAATGCACCGGTTATCATTATGCCACATCCTGGAAGGGTACCTCTTGGTGTACCGGAACTGACTTAAATTGGTTCCAAATTGAAAGATAATGAGCTTTTTGTTGGAGTGGAATTAGGATTACACTGTTTTCACAGTCATGTGGCAGGTCACTAGTGAATCAACCTTCCTAGTCTGATGATCTTGTACTGAAATACTAACTAAAAGGGTGCATGCAACCTTAGGCCATTTCACTTGATTTTGTTCCATCTCCTGCATTTAAACATGTTTTTGCTTATGCACTTTTTATCTTTGAAGTTGCTGAATCACTTGCTATAAGGAACCAGACCTTATTTGCTATTATTTTGGGCCAGCTGCAGTAGGTGCCCCTTGAAAAGTCTATTAATGTCTCCATTTATATTAAAAATCCCCAATTAGAAGTGAATTTTAATTGGATGGTAGTGTCTGATACCGCTAGCAAATCATCAAAACCCAAACCAAGTAATATAAAAAGAGTTGAGGTAAATGGAAAAAGTTCCATTTGAAAATGCTTCAAAATATTTTCCTTGATGTCATCTTTCCTAAGTAAATTAAAAAAAGAGAAGATAGAGTTTTCAAATACGATTTTGAATAGCTGGATCCATATTAATTCCAATCAGGATTGTTGACCTTTATTTTCCCTGACGAGTCTTCAGTTTGCTGTGTTCTTCAAATCCTGACATAATGTGTTTTGGACTTTGCTGTGTACAGGAGGAGGAGGATGATGCTGGTCTCTAACTGCCTCGTTTGTTGCTAATCAACTGGTTGTACAGTGCTGTAACACCCTGGTAACTCATAATCAGATTTTTCTTGTATATTCACTAATACAAGGACCAATTCCTGAATGCCTTTTCAGGCCAAGCAATTTATATTAAACGTTCCATTCTTAATGCTCTCTCTCTCTCTCTCTCTCACGATGTACGCGGGCTTAGATTTCAATAGCATTCCCAACTTAAAAAGAATGATAAGTGAAAATGGTTGTAAGTTGTAACAGTTTGATTCCATTGAGCACTCTCATCAAAATCAGGGAGAATATTTGATTAATCAGTTTTGTCTGGTTTAGGATGCGTTAATGGATTTGATCAATACAATTTATAATTAAATTGAGCTATTAAGATCCATGTTTAGTCAGTCCAAGATCTAAATCCCAGTCATATGAATGAAATAAATCTTATAACCCAGCTAGCTGTTCTCTTCTATACGGATTATCATTTGTGAAATAAGGAATTCTCATATTCAAAAGCAGCCTTATAATGATCTATTAGTCATGTAATTATTGAAGATAAATCTTGAAACAGAGGATGATAATTAATGAGATAAAAACAACAATCCTAGTTGTGGGGTAAAGATATTATCCGTCAATCGGTATTCACGACCAGTTCACTTCAGGCTTTTCAAATAAAATTATTGATCAGTCTTCTTGACGGCATCAATGGCAATCGCCAAAATTAAGTACATGTAAAAAGGCCACAAAGTTCTGTTTGCTGAAGGGGGAAAGCACTTTTGTGGATTTGCTTTTTAGTCTTGTCTTTTGCCTCTAGGCATTGCCACTAAACTCGTCTCTAACAAGGATGACATGGGTGGAAGCTTAGTCAAACTTTACAAGAGCATTGAAAATCTCAGTGACACATACTACAACCTGCTACTAACAAGGAGGAGGCCTTGCTGAAACCTACGACACTTTCTGCTGAGCTAATGTCCTTCGGATTTTGACCACCGATGATCCAAAGTCCCGCCGAACAGTTCTGTTGTGCAACCAGTTGTTGGTATGTCTCAGACAACCCTAAGCTATTTGTCCACGCTGCAGAGGAACTATAGTCCCACAAGATGAATATTGCTTCACCATCAGCAACTATAAGGCAACCCTTGAGATGACAAAAAGAAATTGGAAATGTAGCTTAGTTGATGGAAATGTTATATTGGTAATAAAGACACATTTATTCACTCATCTGTAACCCTACATATAGCTGAAGTAAACTTGCTCATCTACACTGCTCCACAAGGATAAATGTGGACTTTATGAAGCACTGATTCTCTATGGCATTTGCACTGTTTTGTTTTTCGTTTTTCTGTTGATTTTATGTTTTGGGCCTCCATTTCTTCGATTCTTTTCGGCATGATCAAATCTCAAACCAGTTGGCAGGAGACCAACTTTTATAACAGTTCTCTGTTTTTCCCCCCATTTGGGCAGTTTTATGAGTTCTTAGGATTCAGTAGCATTGATTCAGTTTGAATTGCTGTTGATGGTTTCTAAGGCTTGTCTAAGCTTATACATAGGTCTTTCTAAGGCTATTTAGACATATTATACGCCTGTCGTCCTTCTCTGTCCTCTTTGCACACAAAGTTACAAGCAAGCAAATAAGTTTTCTTTTCACTCTTCTACACCTTGCAACTCAAACCCTTGTCATGTCACACAAATTCTTACTTCAATTTCTAAACACACCAAATGTAGTTTTGTTTCTGAAGTGGCAGTTTGCAAGCTTATAAAAGCTTTTTGATGTCTTGCATTACAGCTCCTCCTATTTTTCACACCAGATTAATTCATCCATACTCATGCGAACATGTGACAAAATTACATGTTCTAGTGATCTATTATCTTCTCTCTCTTTACCTATCAAATTTCTCTCCTCTTACTTGATCTATGAAGTTCATCATCCATTCCAAACAATATACTCCTAGTCCATGTAATTATGGATCAGTCTTCTTGACGTCATCAATGACAATCGTCAATGACAATCACCACATCTCACTCAACCCCTAAAAAAGCCATTTTTGAATAATTTTGAATCTAGGATACTTCTTTTATGAAGCTTATAAAATAGGTCTTTGAAGGCTTAAGCACATGCTCATTCTTCTCTGTCCTTAATATCCCCTCAATGGCTACCACCAACAGCGCTAGCGTGAGTTTGAAGCTTCTGATTGACACAAAAAAATAGGCCCATTTTAATACAATGTTTAAGGCCATTTTACAAAACCCAACCCGTTAGTTATATTAAAAATTAGGTCAGATATCTTCTTCTTCCCAGCGTCGCCTTCTCCTTCCTCTCCGTCTCGATCTCTCCCTCTCTCTGTCTTTCTTCCTAACAAGCAGCAGATCTTGCGCGCTTCAACCGCCCTTCGTCCACGCCTCAACGGCAAAAGGGCCCCCTAGACCCACCTAGGCCGCCTAGAGCCGCCTAGGGCCACCTAGGGCCGCCTAGAGCCTTCTAGAACCGCCTAGGGCCGCCTAGAGCCTCCTAGAACCGCCTAGGGCCGTCTAGAGCCGCCTAGAACCGCCTAGGGCAGCCTAGAGCCGCCTAGAACCGCCTAGGGCCGCCTAGAGCCGCTTAGGCTGCCTAGTGGAAATAAATACATATTTATTCACTCATCTGTAGATTATATTCCCCATGTATAGGTAATGACAGATTTGTATATGTAGAGTTGCTTTGTGGTCGACTGGCCCTCTTGATCCGTTCACCATTGCCATTTTTGAAAATTTGAATTTAGGATACTTTTTTTGTGAAGGTCTGTCCTTAATATCCCCTCAATGACTACCACCAACAGCGCTAGCGTGAGTTTGAAGCTTCTGATTGACACAAAAAGCCACAAAGTTCTGTTTGCTGAAGCAAGCGATGAAGTTGTTGATTTCCTTTTCAGTTTTCTGTCTTTGCATGTTGCAACTGTTACTAGGCTCCTCTCAACTGATGGTATGGTTGGTTGCTTAGGCAACCTTTACCAGATTGCCGAAACCCTTAGTGTCAACTCATACTTGCCACGCAATCTTAAGGACACCCTGCTCAAACCCAAAACAACAATTTCTGCTGCCAATATCCTTCAATTGCCATTGCCGACCAACAATGACTAGAATCTTTCTAAATTGTTCTACATTTGTGTGAGGTGCAGTAACCGTATTTCTGAGAGCTATGGAATCCCTTGTCCACAGTGCAGATCATGTAACATTTCCACCCCGGTGTCTTATATGTTTCTCCTCCTACTGGAGCAACCTCCAGCAATATTAAGGCAAGCTATGTCAAGGGTGGTGTTATTTACATGATAATGGATAATTTGGAAGTGAAGCCAATGACCACCAAATCAAGTGTTGCAGTGCTTCAAAAGTTCAATATGAAGGGGATCGATGCACTTCAAGTTAAGGAGGTTTCATGTCCTATACATTTCTCTAACTCTTATCAGTGGCTTGTTGATCTATTTAGAGAGCTAAATGTCTTACGTGTATATTTCTCTCTTGTAGGGTTTGAAGTTGGTGAAGGCATCATTGGAGTCAAATACCGCTCTTACCAATGTGTTCCTTGGAAAGAAACAGCACAAACTTTTCAACTTTGGTACTCTAGCGACATTGAGCTTTTGGGGTTTCATTTTGGTTTGTGGATTGGGATTTCTATTCTATTACTTTGGATCATGTAAACTTTGGTCCATTGATTCTATTGGTTTCATTCATTATATCTCGAATCAAACGGTCATCCGCCATCGCAACAATCATTCAGCTTTATCGTTGATCCAGAACAAATAAGGAGGCCAATTTTGTACTGAGGGAGGTTGAAGAAATCAAGCTCATCTATATATACTGATTCAAAACATCTGAAGAAACGGATGAATTGTCGAAGCCTATCCTCCTGATTGACACAAAGAGCCATCTGAGTGCAGCCGTTTCTCTACGATTGCATTTTAACTTTAATTTCACAACATATCAAATGCAGCTACTGCGTATATTTTAGAATTGAACTCAAACAATTTGGCCTGGTTTGTGTAGATTTATATTAAATGAGTATTGCCAACCGGCTATACTATTAATTGGAATAAAAATTTACATTAAAAACCGTACAGCCGCTCGGCTATACTCCGTTTTTATTTTTTTCTTGAAGTTATTAATAGTATAGCCGAGCGGCTATACTCCGTGTTTTTAAAACGTTTTGAATAGAATATATTAAAAGAATATGACGGCTGTATTAAAGAGTATAGCCGCCCCGCTATACTCGGGTCCCTTTTTTAATAATAAATACTACAGCCGAGCGGCTATACGTGGTTCATTGAACACCACAACAGCCTTATTGATGAATTAGTCGAGAATGGGATCACACCCTATTAGGCCTCATCATTTGGCCCGCGGGCTCATGGGCCGATGGGGGCTCGCCCGGCCCGGCCCGTTATGGGCTTTGAGATGGCCCGGCCCGCCTTGGGCTAGGCTAGGCTTGGGCTTGAGTGTTTGAAACCCGGCCTGGCCCATAGGCCCGGCCCGATTAGGCCCAAGAAAGCCCGGCCCGGCCCGCCCACAAAAGTCCGGCCCGTTAGGCCCGCATACATATATAATTATGTATAAATAAGAGTTAGGATTAGGATTATATCACTTAAATCACATATATAATTTGTTTCATTTCATTTACTTTTCTTTACTCATTCCTAGTTTATAATTGGATGATTAGCACATTAATTTAATTTGTGTCAATTATTAATACAACAATTATATATATATATAAATAAGATGAACAACGTATCATATCACAAAATATAATCATATCACGAAACAAAATCGTAGCACCAAATATAATTATGCTTTTCTTGAGCACATCATCAAACATTTGCATATTTATTCATACCATCCTTTAAAATAAAATAAAAAATTTATACTTATTATTTTTAAAAATTATTTCTTAAAAGGTATTACGGTCTAATTATGTAATAACCTCAAAAATAATACTTGGTTTTATTATTTTTGTAGAAAATCTTATTAAGTTGTGTGACTTTATTAGGTGTTTTATGAATTTGGTTTGATGTGAAAATATTGGAATTAAGTGAGTTTAATCTCAAATTTGGACTAAAATACCCTTATGATTAAGTTTATGATTATTTTCGATTGAAGTAGGCCCGTTTTGGCCCGACCCGGCCCGATGGGCTTTCTCAAGCCCGCCCCATGGGTCGGTCTTGGGCTTTGAATTTTCTAAAAAAACCCGGCCCGGCCCGCTATTTTCTCTCTCCTCTTTAAAACCCGGCCCGGCCCGGCCCATTGACGAGCCCTACACCCTATGTGACCTTATTGCACTTTGACCTACCACATGGTTTGGAAGACAAGTACTTAGGACCTTTGAACCGTTCCTTTGTGGATAAGTACTTACACTGAAATCTGTTTTAGAACATTCGGAGATAAGGTCAAAAATTGGATCACGATCAACGAGCAGTTGATCATAGCCAAATTTGGATATGACTTTGGAATTGCTGCGCCAGGAAGGTGTTCTATTTCAGCAGGGTTTCCATGCATAGCGCCGGCAATTCAGCCACTGAACCTTACATTGTGAGCCATAACCTTCTCCTAGCCCATGCCACTGTTGTTGAGCTTTACAGAGAGAAGTTTCAAGAGAAACAAGGTGGACAAAGTGGACTTAGTCTTGTAGGACGGTATGTTGAGCCTTACTCAGAATCCGCAGAAGACAGAGCTTCAATGCTGACTGAAAACAAAAAACGGAGATCCTATTGGTCCTCAGGCTAAAGGAAACTCGATCCTCTACATTATTTATCCACAAGGTGTGAAGAAACTATTGGAAATAATGCACATCCACATTATTTATCCACATTATTTATCCACTTGATGATGCACATCCTCATAGAATTGAAAATAATCTGAGGCATCCCCTTCTTCATAAAAAAAATAATCTGAGGCATTTGTACTGGATGAACAGGGCAATGAAGAATGGAGTGAACTTGAAAGGATATTTCCACTGGGCTCTGTTTGATGACTATGAATGGGGTGATGGCTATACCTTAAGATTCGGGCTTTACTACATCGATTACAAAAACAATCTCACGCGCATTCCCAAAGAGTCTGCTAAGTGGCTCCCTAAATTCCTCGAAGGGTGAGAGAAGAGAATAGAGATCAAGCTCTAGATGCATGTTGATGAAGACCAAGTTCCAATGTTGAGTTTCATTGGCACAATGCCCTGTACTATGATACACAATGTTGAGTTTCACTGCAATAAAGGCAACGTACGTTTGAGCGCTTCAATTAACAACTATAATTAGGCAATACAAAAATAACATTGGCATACAATTATTATTAAGGAATATATATAGCCGCATATAGTTCCCCTGTCTTCCTCACCACTAGTTCAATATGGCAGCAACCTCCAACGTTTGTGTGAGCTTGAAGCTCCTAATAGACACTAAGAACCACAAAATTTTGTTTGCTGAAGTGAGCAAAGAAGTTGTTGATTTTTTCTTCTCTTTGCTGTCTTTGCATGTTGGCACCATCATTAGGCTACTCCCTGAGGATGGCATGGTTGGTTGCTTATGCAAAGCTCTACGAGAGCCTTGAAAATCTTAGTTACACATACTTGCAACCAAATCTCAAAAAGAAATCCAGTGAAGCTCTATGGTTTTTTGTTTGATGGTCAAAATAAACTATGGAAGAAGCCCAAAATGGAAGCTAAAAAAAATGCAGATAAAATCTTAATTAAACCAACACAAGGAGTTCGAAAAGGCAAAGCCTAGTTTCAAAGAAATGAATGACAAATAATAATTGTTTTCCCGTGATTTTCATCATCAACGTCAACCATTAATTCGAAAAAATAAATACCATGCCAGTAGTTTATTATGCTAACCCTCCGCCTTCTTGGTCCATGTGAATCGTGATTCTTCAGTTCCGATCAATAGAGGTTTAATCTCCATTGATCACGTGATTCTTCAGCTTCGAACTTTGGTCTCTTAAATTCCTAGTGTTTAATTTCCATAAATTGTGCACACGTTATTATACTATCTCCACTCCAGTAAATTATGTTGCTCTGATGCAAGCACCTAGTAGCACTGTTGAAACGGCGACGTCCAGCGAGGGAGGGTATGTGAAGGGTGTTGTTACATATATGATCATGGACAATTTGGAAGTGAAGCCTATATATGTCTACCATTTCTGGTATAACCATGCTTAAGGGGTTAATCTTGGCATGGAGGAGGTCTGAATTCCTTTATATATATATCATCTATATACTTCCATATTTTAATTACTAATTTTCTATTAATAATTTCAGACCAAAAAATTTCTTATTAATAATCAATTAACCAATTAGACCAGTTAGTCAATGCAGTGTGTCCGTCCCTTTCTCAAATTTGATATCATCCTATACATGTAGAATATAGTTTAGAATATCGTTTTGTCAAGGAAAAAAAAACCAATTAGAATTCTTTTTCTTTTTTGAACTAAGATTCGTATTGCTTTAGCAAAATGTCGTTTTGGGAGACTTCTTTAATTTGGATTTCAATTAATGAACTGCCTATTTTTGTTCCTGCAACTAGTTGATTATTTTGATTGATGAGCTAGCTAGCGCATGCACGCTTCAAATTAAATGAAAGGTCACGCATGTAATGGCAAGTTCTAACGTTTAAAAAATAGGTCAACATTTGCTTAGATAATGGCAAGTTATAATTAATATGGAATAACTTGAATCTTCAAATCCCTTCACCGTAGGGTTTGGAAAATGCCATGCACGCATTCCCATTTTTTAATTTTTAGCAGATTTGTTGCATATTTTTATGATTAAATAGGGTTTTCTCTTCTGTACGCCTATAAATTACAGGTCTTCCTCCTAAGCCTCAAACATTGCATCAATATGGCAACCTCCAACACCACAAGCGTGAGCTTGAAGCTCCTGATCGACACAGAGGGTCGCAAAGTTTTGTTTGCAGAAGCAAGCAAGGATGTTGTTGATTTTCTCTTCACTCTCCTGTCTCTGCCTGTTGGGACTGTGATCAGGTTCCTCTCTAAGGACTAAATGGTTGGTAGCTTGGGCAAACTTTATGAGAGTGTTGAAAATATTAGCCACATATATTTGCAACCCAATCTCAACAAGGACACATTGCTGAAACCAAAGGCAGCAGTTGCTGGTTCCAATATCCTTCTTTTGCTGACCAACGACATTGACTCGAATGCAAAACAGTTCTACATTTGTACAAACTGCAATCGCCGTTTTTACGATGTGTCTGGAACCTTTTGCCCATGTTGCAGGTATGCCATGTCCACTCAGGTGACTTATGTTTGCCCAAAAGCTTCTTCTACTGTGGCGGCGGCGAGGGAGGGTATGTCAAGGGCGTAGTGACATACATGATCATGGATAACTTGGAGGTGAAGCCAATGTCCACCATTTCAAGTATTGCCATGCTGAACCAGTTCAATGTGAAGGAGGTTGGTGCTCTTGAGGAGAAGGTGGTTGATCTTGGCATGGATGAGGTTTGAATTATTCCTCCCACATTTCCGACGTTTCTATATATACATTATTAGTTTTGTCAATCTTACTTTACCATACTATCGGGCAACTTAGGTTCACTAGCATCATCAATTTTGTTTGTACCCTTTGAAGTTATAATATATAGTTTTTTTAGTCATTTTGCTTCTTGCATGTCATAATGTCATTTTCTTCGCTTCTTGCATGGACTCTAGCTCATGACTACCTAACTTAAAGCTTATAATTTGACATATATTGTATGTTTTGTTTTTTCTCTTGGTAGGGTTTGAAGCTATTGAAGGCATCGTTGGAGTCTAGTACAGTCCTTACTAATGTGTTCCTGGGTAATAAGAAGGCCTAAACATTTGTGCTTAGTGAAATGACATTCGTATTTTATGATGTCAATTTGGAGGTTTCCTTATTTTGGATTTATGTAATTACTATTTCGGATTTCAATATTTTCTCATTTCCCTTTGAATGAAGAAATTGTTTGCTTAATTTGATTGGTTAGCCTTCACCCCCAAGGTTCGAGAATGAATATCCTGCAACATCTCGTCACCCATGAATAAAAAATGAAATGTCAAGCTAGGTTATCCCATAAAGATAATTAAATAATCTATCCCAAAAAAGAAGTGGATTTCCCCCAAAATGACAATTAAAAAACGTAAAATTTCTATAAGGTCCATCCAAATGACAATTAAAAAACGTTTCAGTTTCTCAAAAGTAGTGGGTCTACAAATAAGAAGGTCCTTAATAATCTTGTTTACTTCTCCATATATATATATAGTTGCGCTGCGCATGTCCTCTATCTCACTCACTCTGCCTCAATGGCCCCCTCCAAATCCAAACCCAAAACCAAATCAATCTCTACTTCTCCAGCTAGTTTGAAGCTCCTCATCGACAAAAAGCATAAAAAAGTTCTCTTCTCCGAAGCTGGCAAGGACTTTGTTGACTTTCTCTTCACCCTTCTATCTCTACCTGTCGGCACTATGATCAGGCTCCTCTCTAAGAAACGCATGGTCGGTTGTTTAGGCAAACTCTACGGCAGCTTAGAACACCTAACACATACTTGCAACCCAACCTCAACAATGATCATGTTTGGGGTCATTCTCAATTTGGACTATAGGGTTTCAATTTCATCAATTTACACCCTAATGTTTTAAGATTCGATCAATTTACACATTCCGTTACTTTGACTGTCTACGCTTATGTTAAATGGGTGATGTGGCAAGTGAGGGACCCACATTTGTGCTAATGTGTCAATAAAAATTATATAAAAAAAAAAATCCTTAAAACATCAATATTATTTTTAAAAGCTTTTAAAACATAACTATAAAATAAAAAAATAAAAAACATTCTCTGCCTCAGCCACCTTCTCCAACCCACAACCCTTCGCCGACCTACTCTCTTCTTCTCTCCTTCTCTTCCTCCCTCTACCCCTCTCTTCGTCAACAACCCAACATTCATGAGGCTCTTGATTGTTAAACCCAAAATTGCGATTCGACCGTTCACTCTTTCGCTATACAAACTGAATCCAAAATACACCTTCAACTACTCGACGCTGGCTCCTTAAGTGGCACCGGTGGAAGATGGAAATTGGACCTGGACTCGCTTTTCGACTTCATGGTCTTCTAGGGCTCCACTTTCTTGCCGGTTACGCTTTGGTAACGGTGTCGGACTTGGCTCAGAAGAGTTCTCCGAGGGGGTGTTTCCGAGTCGGTGGCTCGGATGGTGAAGGAAAAGAGGGGTTTGGGAGTGTGTGGTTTGGTTAATGAGGATGCAAGAGGGAATGGGTTCAAGAGTTGCAGAGATTCAACTGTTGACGAAGTGGGTTTTTTGTGTATATTATGATGGGATTGGATGCTACAAGAATGGATTTTTATTTGTCTTTCTGGGTTGGATTTGGTTGACTTATGTAATCATTTGTATGGACAGAAGAAGTAAAGGCTTCAACCAACCTCAGTCATTGGGTATGGAAATTTCATTTGTAGAGCATGTTTGATATGCTTCTAGCGGCTAGATCAATTTTGTGGGTGTGTGATCACTACTACAAAAAATGAAATAGACGATGGGGATCTACCGTCGTTGTAATGCTTTGAAAACCGTCGTTAAATCGACCGCCATCTTTTTGGGTGTCAAACTACGACAGCTTTTCACCGTCGTTGTTTATCTGTAAAGACGACGGTTTTTAAAGAAAATCGTCGTTGTTTAGAGGTAAAGATCGTTAATTATAGGAGGAATGACGATGGTTTTATTAAAACCATCGTGGATTGTAGGTTAAGATGACGGTTTTTTATGAAAACCGTCGTGGATTGTAGGTTAAGACGACAGTTGTTTTATAAAAACCGTCGTTAATTATCTATAAAGCCAACGGTTGGTTTATAAAAACCATCGTTAATTATCTGTAAAGACCATGATTTATTATGAAAACCGTCGTCTAATAAATTCCCAAACTGCTACATTTTAGTTCTTTTTTATTTCATATGATGCTATACAACGATTTTAACTGGAAAACCAACCATAATGCTTTATTAATGAATATATACACTCAAAAATAGTTACTTTCATAAAAAATGAAGATTCAATAGTTATTACATAGTTAACCAATCTTTATTCTACAACAAACATAATTCCTACCAATTAAATATAAATATTCAATTGATACATATGGTAATTAAGTAGTACAATCTTTTCCTAATAGGACCTACGTACTCCTTATCGAAGCCTTCCTCATCCAAACATACAAATGATGCACAACTGAAGTCTCCTCCATCATTCCTGTAAATAAATCAAAATGACAGAGAGAGAAAAAAACCTAAGATTATAAACATATAAAATTAGGTGGAAGAGAAATTTTACCATTGGACCATATTTCCATAGAAAACTTGTAAAATGAGCATAAAAAATACCATCGAGAACCTGCAAAAGGAAAAATATATAAATAAAATGATGGTGAAAAGAGAAGGTAACAAATTTTCAACAACAAAAAAGCATACGACTCACATAGAAAACCTGCAAAAGAAAAAGTTATAAATCTGAAAGCTTCCTCCTCATCTCCTGAGAACCAAATCAGAAAATCTAAAAAGAAACCAGAAATAAAAAAAATATGTAAACAAACCAGACAAATTAAGAGAGACAGAAAATATGAAATCAGGGAGACAAAGAACATACCAGAAACGCAAAGAGACTAATCCAAAATTCACTAGCAAGATATAGAAGGGTATTGAGAGATTAGGTGACTTTCAAATCAAACCTTTCATGAGGGTGTTTTAGAGAGCTCAGGAGGGTTTCAAGGAGGAAGAGATAAGGTTTTCAGAGACGGGGGAAAATCTGAAAGTCGAGCGCGAATTCACTTAAGCGGCCTTTCTTTAGCGTGTTTTAAAAGACGACGCTTATTAATGAGAGATAAGGTTTTCAAAGACGGGGGAAAATTTGAAAATTTGTCGAGCGCGAATTCACTTAAGCGGCCTTTTTTTAACGTGTTTTAAACGACGACGCTTTTTAAAAAAAAACTGTCTTCTTTACATATAATAAAAAACCGTCATCTTTACATATAATAGACGACAGTTCTTTCAAAAAAACCGTCGTCTTTACAAAGAAAAGGCCACTTGATTTTTAAAAGACAACGCTTGTCACTAACAAGCGTCGTCTTTTAAAAATCAAGTGACCTTTTTTTTGTTCAGCGTATTTTAAAAGACGACGCTTGTAACAAGCGTCGTCTTTTAAAAATCAATCTAACGATAGTAGTATATAAGATGATATATCATGACGGTTTTAAAAACACCGTCGTCTTTTAAAACATAACGAAGGTTTTAAGATGCACCGTCGTCTACTTTGTGTCGTGGTTTAACTATTTTGTAGTAGTGGATTAGATCAGTTCTATAGTGGTTGTAAAGGTTTCCTTTCTTTTTCTTGTGGGAAATTTTGAGTGAATGACTTGGGTATGTATGTTTGTTGCCTGTATTCCGTTTTATGTTTTAGGGTTTAACTAGATCTTCATTCTTGACTGTCGATGAAGAGAGAGGGAGAGGGACAAAGAGAAGGAGAGAAGAAGAGAAGGAGAGAAGGAGAGAGTGGGTTGGGGAAGAGCGGATCTGTGGGGGTTGGGTCAAGGTCAAGAAGGGACTGTTGGGGTAGGTCGGAGAACGTGGCTGGGGGAGAGAGTTGGTTTTTTTTTGGGTTTGTTTTAGTTATGTTTCAAAAATATTAGTTTTTAAAAAGAAGAATATTAATGTTTTATTATTTTAAGGATTTTTTAATAATTTTTATTGACACATCTGTACAACAGTGGATCCCTCACTTGCCACATCATCCATTTAATAGAAGACTAGATGGTCAAAGTAACAGAATGTGTAAATTGATTGAATCTTAAAACATTGAGGTGTAAATTGATGAAATTGAAACCCTAAAGTCAAATTGAGAATGACCCAAAACTTGAAGGTGGTGTTTTGACGTTAGCCCTAAAATATTTAATTCTAATTATTCACTAAAGAAATAATAATTAAAATGTAATTACTAATGAAAGTCTTTAAATAAGGCTAAGATATTATTTAATTAATAAAAAAGAAAATTCTACAGAAATAAAATATTTTAAAAGTATAGCCGTGCGGCTAAGCGTAAAATAGAATATTTTAAAAGTATAGCCGCGCGGCTATACCGTTTAAGTAGCATAATATGAATTTCTCTTTTTTAATTACTTTAATTAGTAGTTATGTTTTAGTGATTATTTACTTAGTGAATTATTAGTATTTAAATATTTTATTAAAGAAAAAATAGAAAAATTTAATTACTATTGATTAAGTAAAATAATTCATGAAGTTAATTAAAATATTTAATACTAATTATTCACTAAAGAAATAATAATTAAAATATTATTACCAATTTAACTAATTAAATAAGGCTAAGAGCATATTTAATTACTAAAAATAAAATTGAAAAAAATTAATTAACTTATAAAATTGAATTGAAACACAGGAAAAGATGATACAATACAGAGCTAAACAGAACGTACTAGCTAGAATGGCAGCTATCAGGTTTCAAATCTATATCCTGGCTTTCTGCGCAGGCCTTGTTATTCAAAGCAGCTACTGCAATGGCCATTCTGGGCTTCAGAAAAAACGTGCAGCCCTGTTCGTCTTTGGTGATTCACCATATGACGCCGGAAATAATAACTACATAAACACTACCACTGAATTCCAGGCAAATTGGTTGCCATATGGTGAAACATTCTTCAGGTACGCAACTGGTAGATTTTCTGATGGGCGTACAATCCCAGATGTCATTGGTAAGAATAATGCAGGGAGTACTGTTGTTATTTTCCACATCACACTTGTTTCAGTCATTTCCTGAAAGTTGAAACACCTTAATTTGGTGCAGCTGAATATGCTCACACTTTTGTTTTCTCAATAATTTGATGGGTTTTTATGTTTTATGATTCATGTTCTTTTGTTATTTTAGTTTAATAGAATTACCATAATTAACCCAAAAACAAAATACATACATGTGCATAATTTTTTTTTCTTGTTAAATTATGATAAAAGGGTCTCAATTTAATGGGTAAATTACTCAAATGGTCCTCAAATTTGTACTCAATTTACATTTTGGTCTATAAACTAAATTATTCGTTCAAATGGTCCACCAACTCTTTAATAATTGGCGCTTTGGTCATATCGTTACATTTTCTGTTAAACTTAGTCATGTGAGCAGCACATGCTACATTTGTGGGGGTAAATAAGACTTTTGACCTATGTATCACCTATTTATCACCACTGTATCACCTATGTATCACCACTGTATCACCTATGTATCACCACTTTATCACTTATTTGGGGAACATAGGACGGTTATGGACGGTTTTACCCTTACATTTGACGGCAATATTAACATAATTTAACAGTAGAATCAATGGAGCGATTAATATAGAGTTGATGGACCATTTGAATGAATAATTTAATTGAATGACCAAAATGTAAATCGGGTATAAATTTGAGGACCATTTGAGTAATTTACCCCAATTTAATTTATGCCCCTAGGCCACTCAAAAGTCAGGGCTGGCCCTGAAAGCCTTCAATTTGGTGTAATTACATGTGCTGCTGTGCATGCTATATACATGGTGAATAAGCAAATTACTTTTACTTTTGGCTTGAATATTCGTCCTTCACTATTGTTTTCAATCACTTTACGTATGTGGTTAGCGCAGCAACTTTGTTTTCAATCACTTTACGTATGTGGTTAGCGCAGCAACTTTATTGTACTGCACAATTTTCCGATGGTTTCTTTTTCCACAAGCAAATCAACAAGACCCATATATAGGCGTGAAACAGAAGAGAAGATTATACAAAGCAAACCAGAACCAGAATGGCAAGTTCAAGGCTTCATATATTCGTCCTGGCTTTCTGTGCAAGCCTTCTTTTTCCAAGCAACTGCAGCCATGGCGATTCCAGGCTTCAGGAGAAACGTGCAGCGTTGTTCATCTTTGGTGATTCACTATTTGATGTTGGAAATAATAACTACATTAATACTACCATTAGCTTTAAGGCAAATAACTGGCCATACGGAGAAACCTTCTTCAAGTACCCGACTGGTAGAGCTTCCGATGGCCGTCTAATCCCTGATTTCATTGGTAAGATGTTGTAAACAATACTAAAAGTTTTATATATGTTCTTCAACACTAGTGATCATGCACATCTCTGATTGCTCAATTTTCCATTAATGATGCAGCTGAGTATGTAAAATTGCCATTCATACCACCATATTTACAACCTGGCTTCAACAACTACACTTATGGGGTGAACTTTGCATCTGCTGGGGGTGGTGCTCTATCTGAAACTCATCAAGGATTTGTATGTGATCCGCCTTATATATCAGAATTTTGATTTTAGGTTTGGAAAAGCATGTTGCATTGTCCATATACGGGGCTGTACAAGGTGTGAAACCAAAGTTGAGGGCACCCTTTGGAAGCCATGACTTGCTGACTTGGTCAATCTCTTCTGAGGAAGGAATTATTGTCGCAATTTAAATTCTACATGAAAAACCATACATTCTGTTTGGTGGACTCTGCCCCCAAACAGAAGAGACTTCAAAATGTATACATTTATCTTAAAATATTGTACATGTAATGAAGCAACTTCATGTATACATTGTATATTCTCTCTCTCTTTATTAGCATAACTATAATTTCTTGTTTTCAGGTGAAAGACCTTAAAACTCAAGTGAGTTATTTCAAGAACGTCGAGAAGCAGTTGAGGCACAAACTAGGTGATGCCGGAGCCTACACATTTCTATCAGAAGCTGTTTACTTGATTAGCATTGGAAGCAATGATTATTATACCCCAGTCCTAACAAATTCAAGTTTGTTTGCGTCCCACTCACATGAAGAATATGTTGGCATGGTGGTTGGCAACCTGACAGATGTGATCAAAGTAAATACATTTCTGTCTGCTTTCTCAAGAATATACAACACGCATGACATGTTTCGATACTATTCTTCTTCTTTCTAAATTTCGGATGAGTTACTTTATACACATTATTTCAGGAAATATACAAGAAAGGAGGAAGGAAATTCGGGTTTGCAAACGGGGTTCCTCTCGGTTGTATACCTTCCATGAGAATACTTAAACCAGAAAACATAGGTGACTGCGCGGAGGAAGTTACTGCCCTGGTGAAACTACACAGCAGAGTAGTTGCTAAAGCCCTCCTAAAGCTGAAGAGCCAACTGCATGGATTCAGATATTCAAATGCAAACTTCTACACTCCCTTAACTGATACAATTAATAACCCATCAAAATATGGTATAGACAGAGCACCTTCTCCTTTAGTTTAAGCTTCTGTTATTTGTTTTAATGTTCCTTTTGTTATTGTCGTTATGTTGTAAAGGTTTCAAGGAAGGAAAGATGGCATGCTGTGGTTCTGGTCCATACAGAGGAATTATGAGCTGTGGTGGGAAGAATGGTTCAGAGTTTCAGTTATGTGACAATGTTACTGAATATGTCTTTTTTGACTCTGCCCACCCAACAGAGAGGGTTTACCAGAAAATATCCAAGTTATGGTGGAGTGGAAGTCCCAATGTGACTAAGACGAGCAATAATCTAAAGGAGCTGTTTGAAGTTTAGTTTCATAAGCAATTCTGCATTTTGCAGACAATTTCTTTTTCAAAATAAATTAAAGTTCGATACATCATCTTTGCAATTAAGTATTTGCAACTTAATATACGTACTTGATGCTTTATGTCATATAAATCTTGGCACCAAAATAAATGAAGAAAAAGTTGTACTAAATCCTGTAAGTCAGAACTAACTGCCTATACTTTAGTGGGCAAATAGACATCAAGCAACTGATGAAGGGGTCTTTTCATATTCTATTTTCAGGTGATTTTTATAATGTTCCATACAGGTCAAGATCATCATGAATGGGGGAATTTGGAAACTTTAGGGGCGTGTTTGATGGGGATGACTAGACTAGACTAACAAAATGCCTAGATTTCATGTGCATTCAAGGCATAATATGGATATGTTGCCTAACTTGGAGGAAAAATGGGGACTATCTATAAGAGGTTGATGACTAAAACTTATCCCCCCTAATCTCTTTGAAAATGGTAGGATCGCGAGGGATAAGTTTTAGTTATCAACCTCTTATGATAGTCTTCATTCATCCTCCGAGTTAGACAACAATATCCATATTATGCCTTGATTGCCTACATGAAATGTAGCCACTTTACTATTCTAGGCTAGTCTAATCTTTCCCCACAAACGAGGCCTAAAATACCAAAACTATTGCCTACACTAGCCAAAACTAACAATACCAACAACACTAGCCTTTGTGAAGAATTACAACTCAATTAATGTATGTTTGGAAACCAAGAAAAAGAGAGAAAACCAAGTGAAGCAGGTTTCAATTTCTTGCTTCTATTAACCTAAACAAAGACGTACATCAGATTCGGTTATATTGACTACAGGTTAAGCACAACTAGCTTTACAGATCTCAATCTCTAGCCATGAACTAACTCTGGTTTAGTTAGTTGAATTACATTGACTTTGACTTCTAGAAGCATTGGCTGCTTTTCAACGAGAAGATTCTTTGAAGGAAGGCTGCTGATGAAACTGTAGCTGAAATTGCAAATTTTCCATTTATTGACTTTTAGTTCCCAAACTTTGCTGCAGCTATTTTTTTAATAATTGGATTATGAATGGTCAACTTAGCAAAAATTTTGTGTATGTGATTGAAGCTAATAATATCTGAAAACGTCTTATCCAAGTTGATAATAAAGACAAAAATTTCTAACCGTATCATGCTAAGCATCAACCTACTCTCATTTGTGTCATATTTTTTTTTTCTTAGTTCACTTTCCTTGTCTTTTCTTTATGTTATCTGGACCAGGAAGTGATTTCCTTATTAAATTGAATTGAAACAGAGAAAAAGACGATATAATGCAAAGTTATACAGAACATACTGGAATGGCATCTTTCAGGTTTCAAACTTGGCTTTCTGTGCAGGCCTTGTTATTCAAAGCAGCTGCAATGGCTATTCTGGGCTTCAGAAAAAACATGTAGCCATGTTCATCTTTGGTGATTCACTCTATGATCCTGGAAATAATAACTACATAAATACCACAAAAGATTTCCAGGCAAATTGGTTGCCATATGGTGAAACATTCTTCAGGTACCCAACTGGTAGATTTTCTGATGGGCGTTTAATCCCAGATTTCATTGGTAAGAACCATCTTGTGAGTAATATTGTTTCTTTCAGTCATTTCTTCAAACACCTTTGCTGCTAACTGACAGCAACTGATAATACAAACACATGATACAACTAACTATTAAATTTACATTCATGTTTCAGCTGAGTATGCCAAGTTGCCAATTATACCAGCATTTTTACAACCTGGGTTGAAAGACTATACTTATGGGGTGAACTTTGCTTCTGGTGGAGCTGGTGCTCTAGTTGAAAGCCATCAAGGATTTGTATATGCTCTGGCTTATTATATGTTTTCCCTTGTTATGACTTCAAGTCACAGTTGCAGCATCTGAATATGTATTTTCGGTAATTCGTGTGCTTTTCATTAGCATGATTTGATTATGCGATCTGTTGTTTTCAGGTGATAGACCTTAAAACTCAACGAAGTCAATTCAAGAAGGTGGAGAAGCAGTTGAGGCAGAAACTAGGTGAAGCAGAAGCCTACACATTGCTGTCCAAAGCTGTCTACTTAATCAGCATTGGAGGCAATGACTATTTTTCCCCATTAGCAACCAATACCAGCCATGAAGAATATGTTGGCTGGGTTATTGGCAACCTGACAAATTGGATCAAAGTAATCTTATCTTCTTTTTTACACATACATATCATGCGAAAATTTCTAATTTGAGTTTCTTCTTTTTACTATAACTTGTTACAATTTGTGTACAACTTTGTGTCTTCTGATTATGAATCCGGAAAGATCTTTTGGAGGAGTGATTTGATATACATTTTGTCAGGATGTATACAAGAAAGGAGGCAGGAAATTTGGATTTTCAAGCTTGGCCCCTCTTGCTTCTGTGCCAAGCATGAGAGTGATTCAACCAGGAAACACAGGCCCTTCAGGGGAAGAAGTTACAGCACTTGTGAAAGTACACAATAGACTACTTTCCAAAGTCCTCACAAAGCTGAAGAAAGAGCTCCAAGGATTCAAATACTCAAAGCTTAATCTCTACACTTACGCTAAAGAAAGAGTTAATCATCCATCAAAATATGGTATGCATAGCCACAGGGGCGGATCCACAGAGGAGCAAGGGTAGTCAATTGACCCCTGCAATCTCTGAAATCCTCCATTAGAGCAGCCAATCTTGACCCTTGCAAGGTGTTCGACGAAATGCCCCAAAGAGGCAACTTGTGTGCAGCTGGAGAAGAAGGGCAGTGCAGCTGCCTTGTGCCCAGCGCGCAGCGCGCGCCTTCCTTTTTTTTTTGTTCGCTGGACGTCAAAACGACGTCGTTCTAATTAAGTTTTTTTTTGGGTCGCTCAACATCAAAACGACGTCGTTTCTTCACAGGTTTTTTGAAAAAAGAAAAAAAAAGAAAACGCAGCTTGCTGCTGCTTTCCCCCCGATAATTCCCCCCCTTTCATACAAAAGTAATTCATTAGCTTCATTGAAGGGAAATAACCAAATTTACTTACAAAATAATAATTAAAAAAACCTCATCTCCCTCCTCTCTCTCTCATCAGAGTTTTCAAAACAGGTTAGTTCATTGAAATTGATTGAGCTTTCAACTGGCCGTATCCTATCCATCATCGAAAGAAGTTAGATCGTGAAATATCAAATATAGATTTCAAGGGTTGAAATTTTTGAGAAGTTTTCAGTTGGGTTATTATAAGAGTTTTCAGTTGGGTTTAGATTTTAGTTCTGTTCTATTTTTTTTCCTCCTCCTTATTCACTTTCTGTTATGTTCTTCTTTTTCTTTTTCTTTTTTTTTTTTTTTTTGGTCTTCTCTTTCAGTTGAGTTCTATTTTTTTTCCTCCTTATTCACTTTCTGTTCTGTTCTTCTTTTTTTTTTTTTTTTTTTTTTTTTTTTGTTTTTTTGGTCTTCTCTTTCAGTTGGGTTGAGATTTCAGTTATGTTCTATTTTTTTTCCTCCTCCTTATTCACTTTATGTTCTGTTCTTCTTTTTCTTTTTTTGTTTTTGTTTTGGTCTTCTCTTTCAGTTGGGTTGAGAAACGCAACGCAAGTGGGAGGAAAATGATGGTGCTGAAAAAGCGAGGACGCGTGAGTGTGCAGCGCTAACTGAGGAGATGGCTTCCTTGAAAGCTGAAGTGGCAGACTTGCAGAAGTGGCTCTCCTGTTCCAAGTTCCAATCAGCATGTAGAAATATTACAAAAGAGAAATATGGACCATTGAAACTGAGAATGTATCTTTTTTTTTTACTAAGTTGTAACTTGGATTTATTTGTGTTTATTTTAATTAAGTTGTGTACTTATTTGTTTTTGTGAGATTGATATACACATAAACTTTGTAAGATGATGAAGCTTTCAATTTTAACTTTTTTATGATAATATTATTTGTTGTTTATTGGGTTTTTAAAAATGAATTGAGGCAATTTTGAGTATTTGAGTTAATTTTATATTTATATTAAATGTGTTTAATGATAAATTAATGTGAGATAGAAAGAAAAAAAAAAGACAGAGAAGAATGAAAAACAAAAGATTTGTCTAAAAAAAAATTGTGAGATTTTAAACGTTGACCCCCGAAGAGGAAATTCCTGGATCCGCCACTGCATAGCCATGAAACCTTCTCCTTTAAGTTATAGTTTCTCTTATTTGGTTTTGTCATAAGCTGATAAGTCATGTCTCCTTTTTAATATTCTTTTCGGTATTACTGTGTCGTAAAGGTTTCAAGGAAGGAAAGACGGCGTGCTGTGGCTCTGGTCCATACGGAGGAATTTATACCTGTGGAGGGAAGAGAGGTGTGACTGGGTATAAGTTATGTGGCAATGTTACTGAGTATGTCTTTTTTGACTCCTTCCATCCAACTGAAAGGGTTTACCAGCAAATGTCTAAGTTATGGTGGAGACATAACTTGGAGGAGCTATTTGAAGTTTAGGCAAAGTATGGCTTGATAGTTTTGTAAGAAATTGAGCAATTTGCAGACACAATTTCCGTTTCCAAGCGAATTAAAAGTTTGATGGAGTCATGGACACATGGGCAAGTCTCCAAGTTATGGTGGAGCCATACTCCCAATGTCCCAGGGCCTTCTTCTAATTTGAAAGAGCTATTTGAAGTTCAAAAACCTATGGATTAGTTAGTTTCAATAAGCAAGCACCTGTGAATTTGCAGAGACAATCTCTGTTTAAAAATAAATTATGGTATATATCATCTTTGTATTAATGTATTCACAACTCAAAAATAGATGTGATAGATGTTTTCTGCACTCCAATTCTTGACACCAAAAGAACCAAAGAATAAATTCTACTCAATCATGTAAGGGATCTTATGGGGGGAAGATAGAAGCAAAGCCAAGAACTAGGTGCTCTGTTAAGTAGGGGCAATCGACATTATGCAAATGGTGAAGGTGGTCTATTTTGGTTGCTTGTTTCTCAATTTGCTTTGTTATATTTCCCTAGTTCCGGAAAATTGCCGGCGATCCTACTGATGTGTACAATATTCCATAGAGGTTAAGGTCATAATGAGTGAAGGAAAGTAATAATTTTGGAAAATGACCCAAGTGGAGAGATTCAGGGACCATCTCAGGAACTCTCTCTAAAAAGTAGCGGGATTCAAGTTTTCTTGGCCGTGTATTCTTTCCCTATAAAAACAAGGTCACTGGTGATTTTCTCTAACAGCTCATTTTGATAACCCTTCAATCATGTTAACCTCCAGTTGTAAAAGTTTACATGGTCAAGTAAATGATCCAATAAACAGTTGACATGGTCAAATTAATCGAGGCTATTTCGTCCTAAACATGGTACAATTAGCCAAAATAGTAAGTTTTCCTGTCACGGGTAAAAATAGTTGGGCAACCCTTAATGAGCCATTTTGTGTATAAACTCCAAATAATAAATGATTGCTGGTACCGTCTACGTCAAGCATGAAAAATATTTTATCAAGAAAATAACTCTTGGTGGATGAGAAATGGTGAAAATTTGTGTAAGAATTTTAGAATGAAAGTGGTCGAGTTTTAGATCCTCCAATTTGTATTTAGAGGTTCTAGTGTCTTTTCAAAGTTGTTATTTGCTGACAAAAGTTAATGGCCATTGGGTCATCTTAGAAACCAGCTCTTCTCTCAATTTAAAGGTTGCAATATTTTAAACATACAGAACTGAAACAGAGGAGAAGATTGTTGGTTTGATTGTTAGTCCTTCAAACATTATTTTCAATCATGTTTACATATATGTGGTTAGCCTTCTATTGTGGAATTACAACACACTATGAAGATATGACATCAAACTTACTCAAAAACTTCCCCCTTCAATTATGGAAAGCCTTCTTCTTCGATGGGCCATTCTTAATCAAAATCTCACCTTTGCCAGCTTAGATATCAATACAAAAAGAAATCAATCATCAGAAAATATCTCAACTTCAAAACAATATTGGAGAAAATCTGAGATGTGTTTTATATGGATTGCTAAAATTTCAGAAAAGCTGGTGACCTGATGTTCCGCAAGAAACATTAACTAATCTCACAGCCTCTCAAAGTGGAGTACATATGCATCGTCGTAGTGATTTCATTCAAGAACAACTTTTGCGCCAAGAGCTTTGAGCTTCTCTATTAGTTGCTCTCCTTCTTCCTTTGATAATCCTTTCTTTAGCACAGATGGCGCCTTCTCCACTAAATCCTTTGCTTCCTTGAGGCCTAAGTCAGTGAAGCTCCTTAGGATTGCTCTAGCCTCAACTCGCTTAACTTCGGAGTTCCTATAACTCCGAAACCAGTGAGCTCCCAAAAGGCCTCGTGCTAGATGGAGGCGGGCATGTACATATAAGGCACATCACCCCCTCTCTGTTGGTCGATGTGGAATCTTACACTTTCAACCCATGGCATTAGCTCGCAAGCTCTAACTCAGACAGAAACCAAAATTTGGATTCAAATGAGAATGACCAATTTCTTCAAGAAACCATACTCATGAAGAAATCAGTATTGAATCTGACCTAGATATAAATTAGAGAATGTTTTAATTAGCTAGATGCATATTAGTATTTCAAATGCAGTTTTTCAAAAAGAGATCCATTTGGAAAACTCATAGATGAAAATAAGATGGTTCTCTCTTGAGGAAGAAGAAGAGAAAGATGGCAAGCAAAACTTTCCAAAAAACTTCCACCCAAAAGAGACAACTCCAAAAGAGGAATTCTTTGGCCTTTACACCCACAAATTTCCTAGGTCAGAATCGACACATGGCAGCAGAGAGGGAATGGAGAATAGGACAAAAAAGTTGGTTATCCAGCTGGAAATCCTACAGAGCAAGGATGACTAGTCATACGAGAAACAGATGACTAGTCATCATTTTATGAAATCAATTTAATGCAATGTGATGCAATGCACAATTTACCTTTGTCAATTTGCTTGAACCTCCATAGGATAGTTGTTAGTTAAGAACACCTAGAGAAGCTATTCTTAATCTAAACTTGAGCTTGATAAAAACAATAAAAATCATATTACAAAATTTTCAAGGGAAGCTAAAAGAAATACTCAAAATGCATACATTACCAATCTTAAGTTAAAGTGGTCGAAAAGACAAGTTTTCTGGGTTTAAGAGAGTTAAGCAATTCGAGTTTAATATTTAGGGTTCACAGTATTGCTAATTGAAACTTCAGTCTATCGAGCACATAATGCGATTCACTAATATGTAGTACTGACTTCTTCAAACTATGATCTCCTGTCCATATGAAAATGGTTACTTATTAGGTTTGCATCAACTATTTCTCTCTATGATGTAAATAATCACTTTAAACCAACCTTGTTTCAGGTGATATGCCTTCTTGTGAGAATGTGAAGGTAAAGAGTCCCACATTGGAAAGTTGAGAAACTTAAGAATGGCTTATAAGGAGTTGGGCAACCATTCCCCCCCCCCCCCCCCCCCCCCCAAATTGCCAATTAGTTTTGGAGTAGAACCTCAACTTCCTTCATGGTATCAAAGCGGGTTGCCCAAGTGTTAAAGCTCAAAGGCCTCACGTGCTCCGCATCACCCAAAATGTGTTGTCCACGTGATAGACTTGAAACCTTATAAATTCCTCCATATGCACCACTTCCACCGCATGGCGCCTCCCCTTCCACGAAACCTTATAACTGTGGAGGAAAGAGAATTGCCAAATAGTATAATTTATCAAGAATGTTACTGAATATGTCTTCTATGACTCTGCTCATCCAACCGACAGGGTCTACGAACAGTTTGCCAAGCAAATATGGAGTGGAAATTCCATCACCACACCTTACAATCTGAAAGCACTATTTGAAAATTAGCTAAGTAAGATTATTTTCACGGATTTTTTTCTCTTTGATCTTAAATTTTTGTGAGAGTTATAATAAGAATGTTAGAGTGTACCTTTTGTGAATATTGGAAATTATGATTTCCACACAAAAAATTTATACCCTTGGATGAAGATATATATATATATATATATATATTTGAGCGTTTTCACTTGTATACTGTCAACTTCATGGGTTCTGACAATGTTGAACCAGGTTGTTATCATATCAACTGCAAGATTGTAAACCTGATTAGTATTTATTGTCTTGTTTTGCCAAATGGTTATTATTTTAGGTTTGCTCAACCAGCTGTTTGTGGATCATGACAGTATTTTACTAGTCATGTTCAACCAGAAACCAGGATATCATTATCTCATAGTTTATTAGCCATGTGTGTTCAGAAAAGAGGGAGAAATTATGAAAAAGGATGTCATCATATATGGGGCCCATCCATGAGATTATATATAATATATATGATCACTAAGCAAAGAAATTTTACTTTCTATAAAAAAAATTTAAAAAAAATCTCATGTTATTTAAGTATTGTTGTTGTTCTGATATATGAATTAAGTTCTAAACAGGCATTTTTTGGATGGTGGGGGGGAGGGAGACAATAGTGAATGGGTCTGTCTGTATGCCTCACTGACAGACTGACTTACTCTAACCATGAACTAACTCTGGTTTAGTTAGCTGAATTACATTGACTTTGACTTCTAGAAGCATTGGCTGCTTTTCAATGAGAAGATTCTTTGGAGGAAGGCAGCTGATGAAACTGAAGCTGAAATTGCAAATTTTCCATTTATTGACTTTTAGTTCCCAAACTTTGCCGCAGCTATTTTTTATTTTTTAATTGGATTATAATATATTATTTTGTGATTTAATTGAAGCTAATGAAGACAAAAATTTCTAACTGTATCATGCTAAGCATCAACCTCCTCTCATTTCTGTCATCTTTTTCTATTTTAGTTCACTTTCCTTGACTTTTCTTTATGTTATCTGGACCAGGAAGTAATTTCCTTATTAAATTGAATTGAAACAGAGAAAAAGATGATATAATGCAAAGTTATACCGAACATACTGGAATGGCATCTTTCAGGTTTCAAATCTATATCTTGGCTTTATGTGCAGGCCTTGTTATTCAAAGCAGCTGCCATGGCCATTCTGGGCTTCAGAAAAAACATGTAGCCCTGTTCATCTTTGGTGATTCACTCTATGATCCTGGAAATAATAACTACATAAATACCACAAAAGATTTCCAGGCAAATTGGTTGCCATATGGTGAAACATTCTTCAGGTACCCAACTGGTAGATTTTCTGATGGGCGTTTAATCCCAGATTTCATTGGTAAGAACCATCTTGTGAGTGATATTGTTTGTGATAATACAAACACATGATACAACTAACTATTAGATTTACATTCATGTTTCAGCTGAGTATGCCAAGTTGCCAATTATACCAGCATATTTACAACCTGGGTTGAAAGACTATACTTATGGGGTGAACTTTGCTTCTGCTGGAGCTGGTGCTCTAGTTGAAAGCCATCAAGGATTTGTATATGCTCTGGCTTATTATATGTTTTCCCTTGTTATGACTTCTAGTTACAGTTGCAGCATCTCAATATGTATTTTCGGTAATTCGAGTGCTTTTCGTTAGCATGATTTGATTATGTGATCTATTGTTTTCAGGTGATAGACCTTAAAACTCAACGAAGTCAATTCAAGAAGGTGGAGAAGCAGTTGAGGCAGAAACTAGGTGAAGCAGAAGCCTACACATTGCTGTCCAAAGCTGTCTACTTAATCAGCATTGGAGGCAATGACTATCTTTCCCCATTAGCTACCAATACCAGCCATGAAGAATATGTTGGCTGGGTTATTGGCAACCTGACAAGTTGGATCGAAGTAATCTTATCTTCTTTTTCACACATACATACCACGCGAAAATTTTTAATTTGAGTTTCTTCTTTCTTCTATAACTTGTTACAATTTGTGTACAATTTTGTGTCTTCTGATTATGAATCCGGAAAGATCTTTTGGAGGAGTGATTTGATATACATTTTGTCAGGATGTATACAAGAAAGGAGGCAGGAAATTTGGATTTTCAAGCTTGGCCCCTCTTGCTTCTGTGCCAAGCATGAGAGTGATTCAACCAGGGAACACAGGCCCTTCAGGGGAAGAAGTTACAGCACTTGTGAAACTACACAATAGACTGCTTTCCAAAGTCCTCACAAAGCTGAAGAAAGAGCTCCAAGGATTCAAATACTCAAAGCTTAATATCTACACTTACGCTAAAGAAAGAATTAATCATCCATCAAAATATGGTATGCATAGCCATCCATGACACCTTCTCCTTTAAGTTATAGTTTCTCTTATTTGGTTTTGTCATAAGCTGATAAGTCATGTCTCCTTTTTAATATTCTTTTTCGTTATTACTGTGTCGTAAAGGTTTCAAGGAAGGAAAGGCGGCGTGCTGTGGCTCTGGTCCATACAGAGGAATTAATACCTGTGGAGGGAAGAGAGGTGTGACTGAGTATAAGTTATGTAACAATGTTACTGAGTACGTCTTCTTTGACTCTGCCCATGGAACTGACAGGTTATACGAGCAAATGTCCAAGTTATGGTGGAGCCATAACTTGAAGGAGCTATTTGAAGTTTAGGCAAAATATGGCTTGATAGTTTCATAAGAAATTGAGCAATTTGGAGACACAATTTCCGTTTTGAAGCAAATTAAAAGTTTGATGGAGCCATGGGCACATGGGCAAGTGTTCAAGTTAGGGGGGAGCCATACTTCCTATGTCCCATGGCCTTCTTTTAATTTGAAATGATCCAATAAACCCTTGGTATAAAATGATCGAATAAACAGTTGCCACGGTGACGTAAATGGAGCGTATTTCGGCCTAAACATGGTCCAATTAGCCAAAATAGTAAGTTATGAGCCATTTTGTGTATAAACTCCCAATAATAAATGATTGCTGGTACCGTCTACGTCAAGCATGAAAAATTATCAAGAAAATAACTCTTGGTGGATGAGAAATGGTGAAAATTTGTGTACGAATTTTTGAATGAAAGTGGACGAGTTTTAGATCCTCCAATTTGTCGTAAGTTACCCTTTTTTAGAGGTTCTAGTGTCTTTTCAAAGTTGTTATTTGCTGACAAAAGTTAATGACCATTGGATCATCTTAGAAACCAGCTCTTCTCTCAATTTAAAGGTTGCAATATTTTAAACATACTGAACTGAAACAGAGGAGAAGATTGTTGGTTTAATTGTTAGTCCTTCAAACATTATTTTCAATTATGTTTACATATATGTGGTTAGCTCAGCAACTACGTTGGAGAGTTGGGCTACAGTAACTGTGGTTTGATCATAGAAGTTAACATTCGTTTCCCTTTCAACAAGTAAATCTCGAAAACCTATTTATGCATTTGAAGCAGAGACAAAGTAAACCAGATTGCTAGCTAGAATGGTAACTTCAAGGTTGCAAATATATATCCTGGCTTTTTGTGCAAGCCTTCTCCTTGCAAGTAGCTCTAGCCATGGCCATTCTAGGCAACATAAAAAGCATGAAGCCATGTTCATCTTTGGTGATTCAGTATTTGATGTAGGAAACAATAACTATATGAATTCTACAACTTCTTTCCAGGCAATTTTCTTTCCATATGGAGAAACCTTCTTCAGTTACCCAACTGGTAGATTCTCCGATGGCCGTCTAATCCCAGATTTCATTGGTATGACCCTTTAAAAATTATTAATGTTATGCTCTTCAAAACACTAGTGATTATGCATAACTGAATGTTAACTTTCCATCAATGCTGCAGCTGAGTATGCAAAGTTGCCATATTCACCACCATTTTTGCAGCCTGGGTTGAACAATTATACTTATGGGGTGAACTTTGCATCTGCTGGAGCTGGTTCTATAGCTGAAACTCATCAAGGATATGTATGTGATCTTGCTTCTATATTTGCTTTCTAAATTTGTATTTTAGGCTTGAAAAAGTAAGCTGCTTGTCTATATTTGCAGTTGTCCAACAGCTAGTCATCATGACAAGGCCGATGCTGCCCTTTGGCAGCCATAGCCTGCTCAGACTTCGCCAAACTCATCCAAGGAAGAACTTATTGTCGAAATCATTGATTGTACACGAATGATTTGATCGTGTGATTTCTTGGTTTCAGGTGATAGACCT
Source organism: Prunus avium (assembly GCF_965620075.1). Lineage (NCBI taxonomy): Eukaryota > Viridiplantae > Streptophyta > Magnoliopsida > Rosales > Rosaceae > Prunus > Prunus avium. The sequence continues at coordinate 2,528,402 of NC_142286.1, forward strand.
TAAAACTCAACTATGTCAGTTCAAGAAGGTGGTGAAACAGCTGAGGCACAAACTAGGCCATGCAGAGGTGTTCGGTTCATTTTTACACATGATTTTTCATGTTATTCACCCACTAATTTGAGTTAGTTCTTGACATTTTATACCTTTTTACTTCCTTTTTGTGTTTTCTTAGATTTTACCTTGGTTGGAATGAAAATGAGCTAAAAGTGCATTATTGGTTATAAACTTTGTTTTTGTTCATTTTCGTAGGTCAACTTCTTGGCCTGGGATCAACATGCTCTGGTACTCGGATGAGGTCATGATCTTCATCAGACTTGTTCCAATGGATGTTAACTACAACATATCCAAATTTGAGCTCCATTGGACAAGTATTGCCTATCCAACCAATCCAGCATGTTACCACAGCTTTGGAAATCCGATTTTGGCCAGCTTTTACCTCCTTTGTGTCATCTTAATTTCTTGTTACCATAACTCTTGGTAACAAGGAATTACCTTTGTAAAAGGGATATTTTCTGAAACAAAGAGTATCTTGGTGAAGACAATAACAAAAGAACCCATCATGACAAGGGGACAAAGGCAAAGGCTTTAACAAAAGAATAAGTTTTATATTAAAAGTGAGCTGGAAAGAAGGGGCAGAAGTCAAAAGGGATTGCAATCAGATTTGGGGGTATCATTCAGTTTTGGGAGAAAGGGAGAGGAGCTGGTACGTGGAGACTTTGAGCAGATTTTGGGGAGAGCTTGAAGGAAGGAGAACGAGGTGCAGCCAAGGAAGAAAGGAGAAGACTTCCACCATTGAAGACTTCAAGCTTTCATCATTTCCAAATCTGTAAACTCTTTCTAGTTATATTTCGAATTTGTGTTTGAAATGATTATGAGGAACTAAACTCCATAGCTAGGGCTTAGGTTGAAGCCCTAAACATGATTACCTTATTGTTTTGATGCTTGAGTGTATGAATTTCTAGATATTGTTGATGAATTCCAATTCACCAAATTAATCTATCCTTGATGTATGTTCTTCTTTGATTGATCACCTTTGAAAGCATGCTTCTTGAGATTGTTGGGATTATGTGTATCCTCATGTTATCCTAAGCAATAAATGGATGAAGTAAGAATCATCCATGTGAATTGGTTTCTTGAATACCTAATGTAAACACCATGCTATTAGGGTTCTTGTGATGTTCATATTCTCTTTGAACTCAATGGGTTTTTCTTGTAATTGAATCAAAGTACTAAGCACACCTAGATTCGATTATAGGGAAGGCACAAGTATTGTAGCACTCATACTGCACTTTACGTACATTAGAGAGAATCAATGCGTCTTGAGCCACCCGTACTGGTCTTGATTGCGAACACTTCAACAACACGTTTAGAGTTCATCACTTGAGTATCCATGAACATTGGTAGAATTGTTTAGGGTGGATTCCGAAACCCTAGTGTTTGTTACATTTTAATGTCACAATTTGATAATTCATCTCTGCCTTTCTCATTTAAATTCAAAGTCCATTTACTTTCATGCAATAGAAATAGGTCACTTGAAACAAATCAAAACCCCCCCAAATGTGTGTGTGAGTTGTGAGTTCGACACGTGGTGTGTCTTTGATACTGAATTTTATTTGTTTCCGTAATTGTTTTGGACTTTTGGTCCGTGCTGTGTTCTTGCATTTTCTGTTCTGAATCCAACCGTATAAAGAACGTGAATTTTCGACGTACGGTTGGAAAGTTATAGGCAAAACACTGGACAGAGGTCGAAACTGAAAAACAGAGAAACGAATCTGCCCAAAAACGACCGGTCGTTACTGTTCACGACCGGTCGCTCATCACACGTTTATTGAAATTTCGACTCTGCCGAAAAACGACCGGTCGTCACTGTTCACGCGACAGGTCGTCACTGTTCACTGTTTACGGCACTGTTCATGTCACTGTTCACTGTTCACGGCACTGTTTACAGGTGATAAACAGGTGATAAAATGGCGATAGAAAATGATGTTTGTGTTTTTCTTTAGTTTTCTTGTGTTGTTTCATTTCTTTTGCACTTCTTTACTTATTTTTAGTTTCCATTTTGCATTTGCGTATTTGTGGTGTGTCAATTAAGTGTTCTTTATGTACTCAAATTAGAACTTATAGGGAGCCGACAAGTTCTTCGTGGGATCGACCCCGTACTTACATAATCTGTACTTCATTAGATTCATGCACTTGCGGGTATTTTTAATTGGTTGTTTGCACATTAATTTGTGTCCTTTTAGGAATGCAACAAGAGGCCAAAACATTTTTGTCGAAAGCTGTTTACTTGATTAGCATTGGAAACAATGACTATTTTGCCCCCTTCACATCAAATTCCAGTTTGTTTGAGTCCCACTCACACAAAGAATTTGTTGGCTTGGTCATTGGCAACCTTAAGAAAGTAATCAAAGTAATATATGTGGGAGCAAATTTCCTCCCACGGGAATATTCGCCTAAAGATTCCTTCGTCTTCTCCGCCTCTCTTTCTCCCTGCAAAACGAATAACAATAAGAGGACCACACCCGAGGGGTGTTGGCCAAAGGCCCTCCGATGCCTAAGTCAGTTCAATCGATCTGAAGAGAAACGATAGCTAAAATAGGGTACGGAGTTACATGTGTTCATGGGGTAAACCGGGCGGCCAGAGCCTTATGTAAAAGAGGGAGAGAAAGGAGGTGGCTAGGGTTTCTGAAAGATAATTTATGCAGAGTTTCAGTAGGAGTTTAGACGTACCTCAACCCTTGTGTGTAGCCATCCTTTTATAGAGGTCTTGGGAGCTAGGGTTTCAGAGGAATAATTCCGTAGATGGAAGGGAATTATTCCTCCCCAATTTGGCAAAATTTGACTAATTAGGGATTTGATTTATTTGATTTAAATCAAATCCATAATCAGGATAGCAATCAAATCAATACCTAATTTAATTAGGTAACTCCTCCATTAATTGAGAATATTCGTAGGAATCAAATCAATCCTCAACCTAATTAGGTAACATTCTATTTAATTGGGTAACCCCCAATTAAATTGAATAATTCCCAATTAGGTCAAATAATCCCCAAATGGAAGGAATTATTTGACCTAGGGTTATGAATTAATTCGGTTCCCACAAATGCCCCCCAGCTTCTGCATGGCGCGTGGTGGCATGTAGGAGATGTAAATCATCTGTTGGGCTGTCCAGCTGTAACTGGGCTTCCTTCTTGGATTTGGGCTCCTGAGTGGAGGAGGTATATGACTTGCACTTGGAGTTCGGTTCCCAGTAGGAATGGGCTTTCGATTCTTTCTTGACCTAGGATGCCGAACATGTATAAATGCAGGGCTTATCTTCACTCTTCTTCACATCGCAAACTTAACTTCTCTACTTTCTAGCTTGAGAGAGATCTTGGAGAATTTGTACTGCTTGTCGAAGAGATGAGTCGCCGTGCATCCCAAGGTAAGTCGAGCACGTGTATTTCTTTTTCTTCTTTTTTGCTTCGAGGATCAGCTAGGGGAAGTCCGGCTAGTTGTCGTCGTGACAGGCGACGGCTGATAGTGGGCGGCAATCGTGGTAGAGCAGGTGCGCGCAGGTGGACCAGCTATTGCCTATCGTCGCAGGTCTGGGCTGAAGCATGCTTGGCCTCATGCGTTGAGGGCCTGTCAGCTGGGCAAGTATCGGGAGGAAGTTGGTGGTCTGCCCCCTGCCTAGGATGTTGAGAGATGGAAGCAGAATGGTCAAGATTCTGATTATCTGCCCAAAGTAAGGCTGACGTCAAGTCTTCTAGAAATGGAGTTGAGACTTCGCGTGCGAATGACGTGTCTCTATTGAGGAAGAAGCCAAAGTCCAATTCTGCTGGGAAGACTCAAGTGGGGTCTGTTCCATCATCATCCGAGCCTCCTGCTGACAAGCTTGAAAATCATGATCTGCTTCGTGAGGTAGTTCGTGCCCGATCCCGTTCTGCCGAGCGTCAAAGAGATGCAGATATTCCTCTTCGTAGTTCGAGTCGTCTGTATCAGTCAAAGGATGGAGATCGAAGCGGGAGGTCTGCTCATGGCTCGGTTGTTGAGACACGGGCAGTCAAGAGTGGAGTTGATTCTGCCTCATGGACTTCTTTGGAGGTGAGGTTGGCAGAGGCTAAGAAGATGAGAGAGTCATCTGCCCGAGCGAAAGGTTCTTCTGTAACGTCAGCTGTTGGTCCCAAGGTTGACAAGCCCAACCCCACAGGAGGTGCATGCGTGTCTGATCTGCTCAAGACGAACTTTCTGTCAAGCCCGTCCACTTGTGCTGAATTGGTTAACCACGTCTGTTAAGCCGGCGAACTTGGCACCCTCTCGAGTCTTTCCTTGGAAAAACAAAGGGAAGCGACACTCCATTTGCTTTAAATAAAAAAAAGGATTAGTTTTTCCTGCTGAAAATATCTGAAACTCGTCTGATGTTGCCCCCTCTTCTGCTGGTGACTTGGTTAGTCGAAAAGATGCCTACTTCCGTCTTGAGCGCAAGAATGCTGACGTCTCATTTGGTTATGACAAGCTTCTTGCTAAGTTTGGCGCCTATAACAAGTCTGCATTAGAGATGGAGACATTGCGATACTCTGTTCTGACTTGCTTCATGTGCAAAGTGAGCAGGTTAATGCTGTGAACATGGCAGGAGCTGAAGAGCAGGCAGCCGAAGAGGCGGTAGCTGAAGAGGATGAAGCAGATGAGGATGCAGCAGATGAGGTAGTGGCAGACGTCGCGTATCAAGCAGGTGGAGCTGCTGAGAATGTGGCTGATCAAGAGAATGCCGAAGAGGCTGTAGATCAAGGATCTCCTGCTGGCGTCTCAGAGTAAATGAAGACTCCTTTATTTCTTTTCACCTTGTAGTCTGCTTTCTTGTTTAGAATAATTGGTCTTATTCGAACATCTTCCTTTTGTTGAACTTGGCCGGTTGGTCAGCTTGCTATGGAAATTTCAGTTATTTTTTCAACTTCAATTGGCATATTGACTTGGGGACTGTTTGAGTAACCAGCCTGTATTTTGATTGCGCATCTTCTTTTGGAGATTTATGATTGCCAGGGTCCCCCTTAAGGGACTCCGTGCGTGTTCTGCGCATCCCGTAAGATGTTTTCCCTTAGGAAATTAACGAGGGCCAGGGTCCCCCTTGAGGGACTCCGGGCGTAGGAAATTGGCGAGGGCCAGGGTCCCCCTTAAGGGACTCTGGGCGTGTTCTGCACATCCCGTAAGATGTTTTCCCTTAGGAAATTGGCGAGGGCCAGGGTCCCCCTTAAGGGACTCCGGGCGTGTTCTGCCTATGTCCAAAGACATGTCGATGAGAGTGGCCCGTATAGCGTACGTCTGGAGACGTGTCGATGAGAGTGGCCCATTTGGCCTACGTTTGGAGACGTGTCGATAAGAGTGGCCCGTTTGGCCTACGTTTGGAGACGTGTCGATAAGAGTGGCCCGTTTGGCCTACGTCCGGAGACGTGTCGATGAGAGTGGCCCGTTTGGCCTACGTCCGGAGACGTGTCGATGAGTGTGGCCCGTTTGGCCTACGTCCGGAGACGTGTCGATGAGTGTGGCCCGTTTGGCCTACGTCCGGAGACGTGTCGATGAGAGTGGCCCGTTTGGCCTACGTCCGGAGACGTGTCGATGAGAGTGGCCCGTTTGGCCTACGTCCGGAGACGTGTCGATGAGTGTGGCCCGTTTGGCCTACGTCCGGAGACGTGTCGATGAGTGGCCCGTTTGGCCTACGTCCGGAGACGTGTCGATGAGAGTGGCCCGTTTGGCCTACATCCGGAGACGTGTCGATGAGAGTGGCCCGTTTGGCCTACGTCCGGAGACGTGTCGATGAGTGGCCCGTTTGGCCTACGTCCGGAGACGTGCCGATGAGAGTGGCCCGTTTGGCCTACGTCCGGAGACGTGTCGATGAGAGTGGCCCGTTTGGCCTACGTCCGGAGACGTGTCGATGGCATTTGTGAACACTCCATTAGAAAGAAAAGTTTGAACTTGTATTGATGTCTATTTGACTACATTGCTTTATTGAACAAAAGAGATGAGTTGCAGGGGTAACATCAAAAGTAACTTGTCTTCAATGGAGGTGAGGGAGGCTTGGCCGCCTGCTTGGAGCTGAGCTGATAGGCGAGGAGCTTCGTGGATAGTACCTCCGGAGGAAAAGTTGCTTGCTTGATCTTTCTCTGCTGCTCCTCGGTGGTCAGCTCGGGCTCTTAGAGTCAGCTATGATCGTACTGATCCGTATGACTTTTTTCGTGGAGGCTCATTGGCAACTGCGTCACGATCCTCAATTTGCTGGATAGCTCTCCTTGCAATGAATTTCGTGCAATGGCCGTCTCTGACCAGCTCTTCAAGGTGCTTTTTCCAGGCGAAGCAGTCCTTTGTGTAATGACCGTGCCCTTCATGGAATTCGCAGTATCTACTAGTATCCTTCTTGGCTGGGTTTCCCTTCAAAGGCGATGGTTTCTTCAACCAAGGCATGTTCTTTACTTGGGCTAGGATCTGGTGTATCGGGATAGTGAACTCGGTATAGTTCTCGGCTGCTGGGGCACCTCCCTGAGGCTGTAATCCGTGCTTGCCTCCATCTTTGTCATTTATCCCGCCGTTCCTTTGGCTTGCCTGCTCAACCGGTTGATCGGCTTGCTTGGCAGCCTTCTTTGCGGCAATCCGGTCATCATCCCAAAGTGCGTAGCGCTCTGCTGTCACGAAGACTTCTTCCAGTGTTTGGCAGGGAGAGATGGTCAGCTCGCGATACAGCTCACACTCAGTTGGCAAGCCTCTCTTGAAGGCAGAGGATGCGATCCGGTCGTCACATCCTACAATGTTGGCCTTTTCTGCTTTGAATCTCTTAATGTAGTCTCGAAGGGATTCGTCAGACTTCTTACGTAGGTTGAACAGGTGGTCGGGATTCTTCTTGATTGTCCGGTAAGAGGTGTATTCTTTGGCGAAGACGTATGCTAGCTCCTTGAAGCTGCTGATCGACCCGGATGGTAGGGTGTGGAACCAATCCTGAGCTGTTCCCCGCAGGGTCATTACAAACACCTTGCACATCAACGCGTCGTCGGCCTTGTGGAGGATCATGACACTTTTGAAGTGTTTTAGGTGGCTCTCGGGATCGGAGTCCCCCTTAAAGGGTGTAAACGAAGGCGTCGAGAACCGCTTCGGGGGAGCCGCCTGCTCAATTTCGACAGTGAAAGGCGTGGAGTTAGCTTGATCCATCTCCTTGCGTAGGGCATCTTCGAAGTTCCCGCCGGCTTTCAGGTCTCGTAGTTGGTCATTCACAAGCTTCTTGACGTCCTCTGCACGCATTGCTGGTTGGACACGTTGGCGACCCTCGCGATTTGGACGACGCTGATTGACCTCCTCATTGATTCGCAAGGTTCGAGCTTCTCGGCTGCATTGCCTAGGCGGCGTGTTGGTGGACTGCGCTTGCGAGTGATTCTCCTCAGCTTGTCGACGAGAATCGGTCCTTCGAGAGTGAGCAGCGGAGCGCCTTTCCTCGCGGTTCTCACTGTGAAGGTTGTCAGGTTGACCTCCTTGGGAGCCTAGCCTTTGAAGAATGTTCCTCGACGAGTGAACAGCAGAGCGCCTTTCTTCACAATCCTCATTCCGATGGTCGTCAGGCTGATCTCTCTGGGAGCCTAGCCCTTGAGGAGCATTCCTCTGCGGGCCTAGGCGGTCGCGGAGGTGGAGTCGTGGGCCCTGCCTTCCTCGCACGTCGCTCTGAGTGTGGCTTGCGGATGCTTGTGACATGTTGGCGAGCTGATCACGTTGTTGTCCCTCTCCCTGTCTGCTCATGCCTGCTTGACCTGCTCAGCGCCCGTCGATCTGCTTGTTGGCGTAGTCGTCCATCCTTCTCTCTTCGCCCAGTGGTCCAAGGCCAAGGTTTTGAGCTAGATTGATTTGGTTGAGGAGCTGCCTCATCAAATTGCTTTGGTCGTCCATTCTCAGAGCTAGCTGGTCAACTCTCAAATTGAGGTCTGCTTGACTTCGTGGATCGGGAGGAGAGAAGTGTGTGGAGCCCAACTGCATACGGGCTAGGGTTTCCTGGGAGGTGTACGCGGGAGCGTGCGTCGAGCGTGGAGGCAACGGAGGGAACGCTTGAAGTTGCTCCAAGATTGGGCCTAGGTCGGCGGTGGTAACGAGCCCACCTTGATGGGAGGTTCCACCATGCTCGGCGGTGGAGCCACGAGGGTGGCTAGATCCGGCCAAGGGGCCTTGGGCGACTGCGGTAGCCGGCGCGGTGGTGAGAGGTGGTGGCGCCACCATGTCGATCGTGGGATCATGGGTGGAGTGGCTTTGGGCCGTCGCGGATTGAGCCATGGCGGCGGCTTTGCCTCTCGTCATCTTGCTTCCAACCATGGTTGTTTGGAAGGCTTCGGTGGATTGGAAAATAGGAGGAACGGATTCCTTGAGCACGCTTTGAGTATATCTTGTGCTCTCAATGAAAGCACCAATTTGTGGGAGCAAATTTCCTCCCACGGGAATATTCGCCTAAAGATTCCTTCGTCTTCTCCGCCTCTCTTTCTCCCTGCAAAACGAATAACAATAAGAGGACCACACCCGGGGGGTGTTGGCCAAAGGCCCTCCGATGCCTAAGTCAGTTCAATCGATCTGAAGAGAAACGATAGCTAAAATAGGGTACGGAGTTATATGTGTTCATGGGGTAAACCGGGCGGCCAGAGCCTTATGTAAAAGAGGGAGAGAAAGGAGGTGGCTAGGGTTTCTGAAAGATAATTTATGCAGAGTTTCAGTAGGAGTTTAGACGTACCTCAACCCTTGTGTGTAGCCATCCTTTTATAGAGGTCTTGGGAGCTAGGGTTTCAGAGGAATAATTCCGTAGATAGAAGGGAATTATTCCTCCCCAATTTGGCGAAATTTGACTAATTAGGGATTTGATTTATTTGATTTAAATCAAATCCATAATCAGGATAGCAATCAAATCAATACCTAATTTAATTAGGTAACTCCTCCATTAATTGAGAATATTCGTAGGAATCAAATCAATCCTCAACCTAATTAGGTAACATTCTATTTAATTGGGTAACCCCCAATTAAATTGAATAATTCCCAATTAGGTCAAATAATCCCCAAATGGAAGGAATTATTTGACCTAGGGTTATGAATTAATTCGGTTCCCACAATATACACTGTCTTCTTCTTCCAACATATACGGTGGAATTGATAGCTGTGGAGGAAAGAGAGGTGTGACAGAGTATGAATTATGTGACAATGTTTCTGAGTATGTGTTTTTTGACTCTGGCCATCCAACTGAAAGGGTTTACCAGCACGTGTCCAAGTTATGGTGGAGCCATACTCCCAATGTCACAGGGCCTTACATTAATCTAAAAGAGCTGCTTGAAGTTTAGACAAAAATGTGGATTGATTAGTTTTTTAACCAACTTAGAATTTTGCAGACACAACTTCTGTTTCAAAATAAGTTTATGGTTTGATATATCATCTTTCTAGTATGTATGCTTTGAGTCTTTATCAATTATAGTCAAAATTTAACCCCCAGATTCATAAGGGAGTGTTGACAGATTAGTCCAAATAAAAGGCTCAAAGAACAAAACTGTCCCTGGCCCAAAAAAGTGGACAAACCGATCCACGTCTTGAAATTTAACCCCCATTGCACATATACCTTATATATTTACACTTAAGAATGTTTCAAGGAAGGAAGAGTGGCCTGTATAGAGGAATTATGAGCTGTGGAGGGAAGAGAGGTGCCACGGAGTATCAACTGTATGACAATGTTACTGAAAGGGCTTACCAGCAAGTGTCCAAGCTATGGTGGAGCCATGACTTGAAGGAGCTATTTCAAGTTTAGACAAAATGTCTTGATTGATAGTTCCATAAGCAATTCAGCATTTTGCAGTCACATTTTCTGTTTCAAAGAGTATATGAAAGCTCGATATCATCGTTGTATTTACGTATTGACACCTTAAATACATGTGTTTGATGTTTTCTGTATTCTAGTTGTCTTTCTTCGCCCTTGGCTGTACTCTTTATAATTAGATCCTTTATTTATACAGAAATGGTCGTGTAATGTGTAATTAATGTGATCTGAAACCTCTTGAAGGTGTATCAAATTCCTCTTATTTAAGCACTACTATTACTATATCTTGTTATTTGAAAGTTTAATTGGTGCATTTGAGGAGGAAATTAAGACATTTTCATTCCTCCATATATGCACAAACCGCGTTTTTCATGTTAAACATTTTCTAAAAATTTTTCTATATACAACCAGGACACCTAAGTTCTTCACAATTTCTAACCAAATCCAATTGGAAAAACTTTCCTTTTATCAAAGGAGAAAATCTCCACCACCCCATGTACCTTGAAATCAGGAGGTCAACGAATTTTCTCAGAAACCAACCAAGATCTGTTAACCAAGTCTCCTCAACGTTCCTATATAAAAATCCCTCTCCCTTCTCTCCTTAAACCCATCCTTTGCCTTTCAATTTCTCAAACCCTAAACCTTCTCTCTCTCTCTCGACCAAAACCAAAAAAAAAAAAAAAAACACACACACCCTTCTCTCTCTCTACAATGGCTCGGTCCACCAATGTGGTTCTTGTTCTGATGGCTGCTCTTTTGGTGGCCTCAACAAGGGCACAATCCCCTACATCTTCACCAACCAAGTCACCTGTAGCTTCTCCATCGAGCACCACAACATCAGCTGCTCCTTCTCCATCTAGCCCTCCACCTAAGGCTGCGTCTTCTCCTTCTCCATCGAGCACTCCACCTAAGGCTGCCGCTCCCTCTCCATCCACCACTTCACCGGCTGCTAGCGAGCCCACTGCCGACTCCCCGCCTTCTCCTCCCTCATCTTCCCCTGTCATTTCTCCGGTGATTTCTCCCTCTTCAGGAGAGGCTCCCGCACCCGCCCCTAGCAGTGCCGCTTTGAATAGGTTTGCAGTCACCGGATCTGTAGCCGCTGGGGTTTTCGCTGCTGTCTTGGTTATGTAGAGCACAATCAAACTATAACTCTGTTATGGTGGCCTATGGATTTTCAAGACAAGTCATTACTTTACGTGATATTTGTTGTTTGTTATATTTAAATTTATACAAATTAAATTTGCTTATTTGTATTAAATTTAATCACCTTCCCCAAAGACAATAAAATTAAATTTTGCAATACATCTGTGATCTGGGTCTTGTTCAAATTAATTAGCCAAAACCACACTAGCTACTCTCCTAAACCTAAACCCTAAGGCCTAGCGGTTCTTTGTTCACCCGCTCATGTAATGATAAAATATTGTCCTTCAACTTTGATAATACGCAATTGCTCCCCAAGTAAGGTTTTTGAGTTCGAGTCATACCATCCGTGTAGCGTGTGAAAAAAAAAAAAAAAAAAAAAAGATAATACGCATCCACCATTTCCATTTCTGGTCACTAATTAGCTAGCTAGCTAATCGTATCTAATTATTAGTTTCCTTGTGCATACAGCCCAGATATATAGAAAAATCAAGACCATTGATTTTTATTCTATATCTTGTTCTGATGTCCCATTCAGAAGTTTATTTTTGTCACCGACCCAGTGATGGTTTTTGCATGGCCATAACATTCATAAGTAGCGCAACTGCCCATACAAGTATTGGTTGAATCCAATTAATTCAAAGAAACATAAATGGGAGGTCTTTTTGCGTAGTCAATTGCCTAGCTTCCTTTGGATTCCAATGGAGGTAACGCATACATACGTGTGTATATATATATACATGCCGAAAATCGCCTTCGCCTTCGTCTTTACTTGTATTTTCTATACTTATATACATCTCAAAACCTTATTAGATTGACAAATTCTAAGGTTGGTGGTGAGGGCCTGAGGCTGACATGAGAAACTCAACTTCTCAGACAACGTGTTGCATATTTTTCTTCCTTGTTCTCTTGTTCCTTCACCTCCATAATGTTGAAGGTAAGATAAAGTCATGAAAATATATAGTCTTATATTTGTTTTTTTTACTAGATCGTTTTTTTTTTTTTCCAAGGAATAATTCGCCCTGCAGGAGTACGAGAAGGATCTTCAGCAACTGGCCAGCATGACATCCATGTGAGTATAAAAAAAAAAAAAGTAATTTTAATTCATGTTTAAAAATATGAATTAATATTGTCAAACACAGGACCAAGGAGAAGAGTTTGGGGTAGACTATACTCCAAGTACACATCCTCCAGTCCTACCTCCTCCAATATTAATGCAAAAATCAGATGATGAGTTTGGGGTAGACAACTATGCTCCCCTAAGGACACATCCTCCAGTCCAGCCCCCTCCAATATTAATGCATAACTCAGATGATGAAGATGATGAGTTCAGTGTGGATTATGCTCCTCCAAGGACACATCCTCTACTCCAACCCCCTCCGATGCATAACTCAGGTGGCGAAGATGATGAGTTCAGTGTGGATTATGCTCCTCCAAGGACACATCCTCCACTCAGGTGGCGAAGATGAGATTGGGGTAGATTATTCTCCTCCAAGGACACTTTCTCCCAAGGAACCCCCAACACATTAATACATGAGTCAAGAATGATTGTGCAAGACAAGAAGAATTTCTACAACCATATATAGATGAATGATGAATTACTAGAATAAATTTCTAAGGAACTTTATGGATCCCTCATGATTCATGAAAGTATATAATAATCATCTTTTTCTTCTGTTATATAATTTCTTGATATTTCTTGATATTTCTTGATATAGTAAAAATTAGAGGATGCTTCTCTGTTCTTTCCTATACACTTCTCACATACATATATCTAATTGATTCACATTGAAGCAAGTAAGGGGAGTTACAGACCTCCATTCAACCAGAGGCTTTGCAGCTGGATTATATTTATTTCTACTTTTTAAAAAAAGTAGTAAACTGGAGCTTTATGCTTCTTGAGTTTAAAGGGAGGCGCAATTTATTTCTCCTGAGATTAGATCTCTCAACATATGTACTAATTAATATGAATGCAAATTCATGGGCATGGTCTCGATATAGGAAGAAATCCCTCTTTAAGAATTTGTTCACACTGTCACACATAGTGTTACTCATTCAATTAGCAAACCATGCGATTGATATTTAATGAACTTAGGTGTATTATAACATGAGTGGATTGATAACACCATAAAACGATGTGGCTGTCACACTGCCGACTCACATATGTACATGGTAGTTACTTGTCCAGGCAAAGCCACAAAGGAAGGAAGGAAACTTATGTTGTACATAATCAATTTATCAACCCTAAGACGATGTTGGTGGGTAATTGGCCATAAATTAAGGATCTATTTAAATTTGGTTCGTTTGTTAAGCACATTGATTAATAGGATTGATTTCTTTTCTCAACTGATTATTAGTTATTCTATGGACAACTCATATTATAGATCCTTTAATTATACAGTCGTGTAATGTATTATGGATGCATAACAAGGAATCAAATTTTTGTGTTGGCCAAAGCATTCTCAGAATATTGATCAGCCTCTAACTGCCAAAACCATCCTCCCAAGACGCAAACCGTGCTTTGCTAGAGTTGGTAAAACGATTTTTAGAAAAACTTACCTATCTCGGTTATATATACTGATTTTCTATGTAATTGGTACACGTGATGAGAGAGATATAGGTGTAGACAACCGTCATACCTAAGTTTTTCTCCACAATCTCCAAAATCCCTTGAGATTCGGAAGGTTAAAGAAGTTTCTCAGAAACCAACGAAGATCTGTCAACCAAGTCTCCTCAACGTTCCTCTATAAAAATCCATCTCCCTTCTCTCCTTAAACCCATCCTTCGCCTCTCTGCCTCTCAAACCCTAAACCTTCTCTCTCTCTCTCCCTCTTATACCCTAACCTTCCCTCCCTCTCTCTCTCTCTACAATGGCTCGCTCCATCCATGTGGTTCTGGTTCTAATGGCTGCACTCTTAGTGGCCTCAACAAGGGCCCAATCCCCTGCATCATCGCCGTCCACATCTGCTGCATCCTCCCCATTGAGCACTCCACCAACAGCTGTTCCTTCTCCACCGAGCACTCCACCAATGGCTGCATCTTCTCCTTCTCCATTGAGCACTCCACCAATGGCTACATCTTCTCCTTCTCCATTGAGCACTCCACCTGCCGCCACTCCTTCTTCATCGAGCAGTACTCCACCAGCCACCGCTCCCTCTCCATCGAGCACTTCACCGGAGGCAGCTCCTTCTAACGAGCCCGTTGCCGACTCTCCCCCTTCTCCTCCCTCGTCTTCCCCTGTCATCTCTCCAGAGGTTTCTCCCTCTTCCGACATCTCTGTTGAGACTCCTGTACCTGCCCCTAGCGGTGCCGATTTGAATAGGTTCACTGTTGCTGGATCTTTGGCCGTTGGGACTTTCGTTGCTGTCTTGGTTATGTAAAGGACAATACACTACAATGGGTGGCCTATGGATTTTAAAAAATACTGCTTGACCCTTTGCAAACTTTGCAAACACATTAGGGTCGAACATTTGATTATACAGAAATGAGTTTGTACACACGCTTAAATTATGATTTGGAATAATGTACTTTGCAAACTTTAAATTCTCCCTTTATTAGATTAATTTAATTTAATTCTTTACTTCATATGAAAATTTATAGCACACACTAATAAAAAGAGTGGCAACAGTCATCATTATTTGGTGACATTTGTGGCCGTGACAAAATGCATTAGTCACCTTTTTTAACTTTTTTGGTGACTAAAGCCTTTAGTAATCCACACAACAGTCACCAAATAATGGTAACTATTGCCACTTTTATTTGTAGTGACACAGTGATTGATATGAGAATATAAAGAGACTTTTCTTTATAATTACTACTTCAATTGGCTACATGGCATGATCACATCAACTGCCACATAAGATGATCGGCTAATGTGGTCAATCATGTGTGTCAAACCAATACTGAGTTTTTATAAATGTTAAACATGTAGAGTTTTTCAATTTAAAACCAATATTGAGTTTTTCTTTTAATATTATTATAGGATAAAAGGACAATAAAGGACATAGTCGGGTCATCTCCGCTAGGATTTTATTAGGCTCTGCTCTGCCATAGTAAATTGATCCTAGCTCCAGTTTGATTAGGGCTCTGAATGTTTCAGATACCAACATGCATGGTGCGTACGTAGTCTATTTACATACATCTCCGGTTTGTACTGGCTTATGAATTCATTTTTCCCTTTATTTTTCTGTTAGACTAAAAGCAAGGTTATTACTTTTTTCTCCAAAACCCGTATGCAGCAGATGTGGTGGAGTGCACGCTGATAATACTAGTTAAACATGCTTTTCTCCAGTGATGACTCTCAATGTTAAGGAAGTTATTTTGAAGATATTCACCGGTGGATGCACGCTGATAATAGATTGTATCTAATTCATGTATTGGATTTCATTTGTATCTCATTTATAGTTAGAGATGTAATCGTTAAAGCATAATTAAGTTAATGTATTTTGTTAGTTTTCAATGGTTGCTGTATAAATTCTCTCATTTTCAGTTTGTGTTGTTCATGATGAACCATTTCCTTTTATGAAATTCATGAGCAGGGTGTAACAAACAAATGCATAGCTTAATACAAGAACACTTATTAAATTCATGATGAACCATTTGCCTCCATGAAATTCATGAGTGGGAATATGTACACAACAGCTGTCCAAACTCATTAGCTTAATACCTAAAAGATGATATCAAAAAGTTCAAAATCAATATATGATAACTCTCTTCAAAGTCGATTTCCATATGTGTAACCCAGCTGCCTATTTCAAGGATTTGCGCAAATATCTATCCATCTTTAAGGTTTCTTTCTGCCATTATTTAAATTCCTTTTCCTATATATGGATGATGCATTCAGATTGAAAATGTTTATTACAATTGTAAGCATAAGATTTCATTGTACCAAAAAAAGAAGAACAAACAGGGAAAATTTGGACTGTCCAAAATGCTGCCAAACTAAAGAGAACAATCGCTTGATAAAGTTGAAAGGACAATTGAAAAATAAGCTCTTGTCTTGTCTTGATAAAGTAAAATCCCTCCCAAGCTTCAAATCTTCTTTTGGCTAACCTTTCAGGAAAAAAATTTGACTAATGAGCAACGGGCTCGCAGGCATCTTATTACTGAACCTTTATGTAACATCTGTAATTGGCCTACTGAAACTATTCTGCATTTACTGCGTGACTGCTCAAGAGCTAAAAGAGTTTGGAAGCTGTTCGTGAACACCAGTCATACTAATCCCTTCTTCCAAGCTGAGCTGCACCCTTGGCTCTTGAACAACCTCTGCTCCAAAAACCATTTTGCCCAGATCCCTTGGAGACTGCTGTTTGTCTTCATTTGCTGGTACATTTGGAAGTGGAGGAATGATTTTATCTTTAACAATGCAGCAGACTTGCCTTTTAATGCTCGTGAGTTGATCATTAATGCGGCTAGAGATTGGGTTAAGGCTACAACTAATTCCCTTCCTGGAGCTGGCAGAGTTCAAATTATGCTAGCTTGGATTCCCCCAGATATTGGGGTTCTCAAGCTAAACGTGGATGGTTCACGTAAAGGCAACACCGGTGGCATTGGTGCTGGTGGCGTCATCAGAGATCATGCTGGTCACTGGGTTGCTGGCTACTCTGCAAATTTGGGGCAAGGGCAAATCCTTGAAGCTGAGTTATGGGGCTTATTCTTTGGTTTGAAATTAGCTGTTGAAAAACATTTAACTGATGTTATTGTTGAGATGGACTCAGCTACTGCTGTGATGCTTATGCACAAGACTGAGATCGACAGTTGCCATCCTACTGGGGGTTTGGTTAGAAACTGCAAGGGACTAATGAATCAAATTGGAAGGATTAGGCTGAATCATATTTATAGGGAGAGGAACTCCGTCGCTGATCGTCTGGCTGCTTGGAGTCACAATATGGATCTTGGTTTCTGGTTTTTTGACGACAGTCCTGTTTGGCTGGGTCCTCTGTTGCTTGATGACGCCGCAGGGGCTTCTACAGCCCGCTTGATTTCTGTTTTGTAGTTTTTGTCTTTTGGGGTTTTCACCCCCCTGTTTTCATCAACAACAAAAAAAAGTGAAAGGCCACATGTCCGCTTGATACACCATTTGCCGTTCAAAGTGAGTGCAGCATTACATGAACTAAATTTGTAAATTTCAACAACAAGGCAAAACAAAAAATATTATTCTCCGTTTTGCTTCCATTTTGCAGTTGAGCTCTTCGTAATCCTTTTCCCTGAATCTTGGCATATTGTGCTTCCCATAACCTCCACCTAAATATTGATATCAGGCACCCTAAATATAAGAACAGAAAAATGAAACATGAAAATCATAAAATATAGATGAATAAAAGCAAAAAAGTGTTTCAGGAAATATATGTATTACCTAAAAATGATCTTCAGTAGGATAAACTCTATTTCCTATCTCATACCCTTTGGACATGTAGTTTGGATTACCTTTTTGAGTGAACCCCAATAACAAGGCCATATTTTCCTATCATAAATAAATTATATTAAACAAATCAATAATGATTCCAATAAAACAATACTAATAGAACAAAGCAGCCAAAAAAAAAAAAAAAAAACACAAACTTACATTACAACCACTAAATGTAGGATATTGGTTGTCACCCATATAAACTTGAGTTTGGGAGTCCTGAATTATAAAGAGCATGAATTTCAATGATCATAATTGTTAACTAAATACATTACTAACAAAAATATCAATGTATTAATGTTATACCTTCATAATAATATTGCTCTCTTGCGTTGCAACTACATTACCACATCCGTAAGTGAGTGAATCACCAATAGGGCAAACTGCATCACTTATTACCGGTTGAAAATCCTGCCACAAATACAAATATAACATGTAACATATTGTAATACATTTATAAGTACATAATCGACAAAGTTGTCATTTTACTTGCTAACTTTTATTTCCTACCTGGGTAAGGTCTTTCTGAGATTTGCGTTTTTTCTCTTTTTGTTGTTTTCTTTTAATAGCTTGCTCTGTCATTGATTGTTTCCTTTTAGAAGGTGGTCGGCCTTTACTTCTAACCGAATTCTTCATACGCCGCCCTACTCCTTGCATCTGCCCAAAACACATTTCTTAAACGACCATCTTGATCTAAATCAATAGCATAGAAGAAATTTGTGTTCTTAGATTGCATATTCAAAAAATAATTTTGAATTGCAGTGGCATCTCCTTCCCCAAGCTGTAATCGCCTAACCTTTTCAATGTAGTTTCTACAATCCTTTTCTAAAAATGGCATATTCTCATGCCCCCCCACTTCTACCACAACTGAATTATAACTCTTGTTCAGCCTTATCCCAGCTTTATCATTCATTTCAAGCTTCCTTTTAATATATGGGGTTATCTCTCGATAGCACTTCCAAAAACGAGATTTGGTTGGACTCAAGTCATGATTATGGTCAAGCTTAATAGAGTTGACTCGCCAGCTTCCACTCAAGCGTAAACCTGCCCTAATTTGAGCCTTGCAATTATTCTTTATACTTGGATGTGGCTTTAGGGTACTACTTGAATTACTTTTGCAGGTCCCTGAACGAGCACATGCAAGAGTAATATATCTCAACTCTCCATCATCTCCTTTTGTTGATGACCTCTTTATCACTGTGAAGCCAGATTGTTTCCCATATTCTCTATAATATTGAATTAACTCATAAATATTGTCAAACACCATTCCAACCATCGGCTCTTGTATTTTTTCTTTCACATATGTTCTATTGTCCATGGCAATCTCATCATCTCCATTATTTTCAATTTTAATCCCATCAGATTCCAGTTCAACAACTTCATCTTCATCAATAATTTCTAAACTTGCAGAAATATTTGAATATTCTTCCATTCCTACATCATATAGGACATGAGCTTATGATACATAAGCATATAATACCAAAATTTCAATACTACGGTCAATCAGTTCATCTAATGACTAAAAAGAGAAGAAGAGAGAATTATAAACAAATTAACGTATCAAAAACATTAAACTAAAAAAAGAAACAACATAAGCCAAAAAAGAAACAGAAAGTTATATCTCAATGGTATACTACAGTCAAGTTATTACAGGTTCTTAAGAAAAGCATGTTTAACTAGTAAAAAAAAAACTTAATTTGAATATTGATTGAAACAAATAAATTAACGATTCAGCAACCGTGTATGAGAAGAAAGCATTCATCCAAAAAAAAAAAAAAACAAGGTAAGCAAAACCAAAAAAAAAAGTTATAACGAAGGTTTACTAACCTAAAACCGTGGAGGAAGGAGTAGAGTGGAGGAACAGGGTCAGAATCTGGCGGAGTGGTGGCAAAAGTCCGTGGTAAGCACCTGCGATGGGGAGGACTGGTGGAGGAAGGTTAAGCTAAACAGAAAAAGAATCTTAACCGTGAAGGAAGGAGTAGAGCGGTGGAATGGAGTCAAAAGTCTGGCGGAACAACGTCAGAAGTCTGGCGGAGCGGTGACAGAAGTCCGACGAAGCACCTGCGATGGGGAGGAGTGGTGGCAGGAGTCCGGCGAAGCACTGCGATGGGGAGGAGAGGAAGGAGGGAGAGAGAGAATTAGGGGAGGCAAAGAGACGCGTGAAAAGTGGTCGTAGGGTTTAGTTTAGTTTTTTTTTTAATTTATAAATTTTTAACTAAAGAAAAATATAGAAAATATTATCTCCTTAAAAAAAAAACTAATATAATTTTAATGAGGTGGTTGTCCACATCAGCTGCCATGTAAGATGGTATTAAAATGTGGTAGATTTATGTGGTAAGCATAGCATTACCCATAGTATTAATGTGTATAATATGAATATTGGTAACACCACAAACCTTACACTAATAAATTTCTCCAAATTTAGGACCTTTACATTGGCACGTGTTTACTTAACATCAATGGTATGGGAATAAATGGAATAGTATAAACAAAGAATGGGAATCTAATCAACTAGGAGGGGTATAGTTGATCGGATTCCCATTTCTTGGGGTATTTGATTAAGGAATTTTAAGTGAGACCTACATATTTAATGATTCCCGTAAGTAAACGCATAGGAAGTTGGGAATGAAAATCATCATTCCCTTTCTTCTCATTCTCATTACTTATAAGTAAATGTGCCATAAGATTTGTGGGGATGCGATTAAGGGAAAAAAGGAATGGGAATCATATCGACTACCCCTTAGTTGATCTAATTTCTGGTTTTGAGAGAATGTGATCACAGATTTTGAGGTGGGGTCTCCACTTATTTTTTTCATTCCTTATTGCAAGTAAACGCAAGGGAAGTTAGGAATGGAAATCATTCTCTTTCCCCCCATATCCATTACTGATACGTAAACATACCCATTAATGAAACCATAAAATAAATTATAAACTTAAGAGTTTTATCAACATACACGTGGTTTGCTATAGTTGGGCAAAATAAATTATAAATTTAGATTTTTTCCCAAGTTGGTGACAATGGTGCGCCATTTTAGTTACGTTCTTGGTGTCAGTTGACGGTTTCTAATAACAAAAAACATTCCTTATATACATCAAAGGAGAGAATCTCCACCGCCCAGAACTCCCTTGAAATTCGGAGGTCAAACAAGTTTCTCATAATCCAACGAAGATCTGTTAACCAAGTTCCTCACTTTTCTTGTATAAAAAGCAACTCTTCTCTCCTCAATTGACATCAGCCCAGCATTTGCCTCTTGGTCTTCTCTCTACCTTTTGAGAGAAGTGCCAAATTCAGAAAAACAAACAAACAAAAAAACCCTAACATTCTCTCTACAATGGCTCGCTCCAGCGCCGTGGTTTTGGTGATCATGGCTGCTCTGTTGGTGGCCTCAACAAGGGCGCAATCCCCTGCATCGTCACCGTCCAAGTCCCATGCAGCTTCTCCATCGAGCACTCCACCATCAGCAGCTCCTTCTCCGTCTAGCCATCCACCTAAGGCTGCATCTTCTGCTTCTCCATCAAGCTCTCCTAAGGCTGCATCTTCTTCTCCATCAAGCTCTCCACCTTCTCGTTCTCCAGTGAGCACTCCACCTTCTTCTTCTCCTAAGAGCACCACACCTGCGGCCACTCCTTCTCCATCGAGCACTACACCAACTACCGCTCCCTCTCCATTGAGCACTTCACCGACGGCTGCTCCTTCTAGCGAGCCAGCTGCCGACTCTCCGCCTTCTCCTCCCTCGATTTCTCCCTCTTCGGACGTCTCTGGAGATGCTCCTGCACCGGCCCCTAGCGGTGCCGTTTCGAATAGGTTCGCCGTCGCCGGATCTCTTGCCAATGGGGTTTTCGCTGCTGTCCTGGTTATGTAGAGGGGAACGGACTAAACCCTAAGCCTTAAATCATAAACTATGTTTCCATTGTCTATTTATTGTATTTTATTTAAATTTTATGTTGATATGAATGTTTCTTGTTTGTTGTTCATTATATTCAAATTTGTAGCACACTGAAATGATAAAGATACATTCTTTTGTGTAATTACGATTTCAATAGTTTTTCTGTTACATAACTATTTTAATGATTATAATTATCAAATTTGCCTCTGCAATATTCGTCATTTGAGAATTTGAATTTAATGTGTCAAAGTTGGGAAATTATAGAGAAGATTAAGAGGAGAGAATGAGAGTTGCACAGCATTTTCTGGTTTCAACTTGTTTCTTCTTTCTGTTTCTTCTAATTCATTTATACAACTAATTGCTTACAATAATTATACAACAAGAGACGGACTCCATAAGACAAGAATACCAAAGTCCTCCATGAAACAAGGACTACATAAGACAAGAAAGAAAGACTTTCTTGAACAAAGTGTTCCGTGAGACAAAGTGAGGGGTTTGGTCTTTGTGTTGTCTTTGTGTTTCACAAGATGACAAAATGTAATCTATTATGTCATAGGATTCCTATCATATGCTAACATAATATTGTGGTTATGAATACATATATCTCTGGGCGAGACAAAGTGTTGCATGGCATGAGATGATGAGGAATTTTTTTTCCTATCATCGGTTATATACAACCATGTGTATATATCTCTTTACGAACAATAACTTGTTTAAACAAGACTAGTTTTCTGTCCAGGCTGATGTAAAACTTTAGGCCGTTAGAACTTTTGGACGCGGGTATCATCATTACATTATGTTGAGTTGTTGATTAATGATGCCAGCATGCGAACATGACCCAAGGTGCAAGTTTATTATCTTTTGGTTAATTTTCAATCACATACCTTTACATGCATAAGGGCAAATCACACACGTAACTTGTGAAAACCAGAACCCAACTTCTAATTTATTCAGTCCAACATGGAAAACTCTAACTTTCAGATCTACTGATTTTTTGCGCAAGCCTTCTTATTATTCCAACGATTTGCCTAGATAACCTTAACCAGCCAAATGAACCTGCTGGCATTGTTCATCTTGGGGGATTCAATATTTGATGCTGGGAACAATAACTACATTAACACAACTGCTGATTCCCAAGCAAATTACTTGTCGTACGGGACGACTTTCTTTAATTACCCAACTGGAAGATTTTCTGATGGTCGTTTGATCCCAGATTTCATAGGTGAAAATAAAATACCACTCTAAATGTGTTTTTCGTTTTGTGTCCATAACATAACCGTTTTCGTTTTTTATTTGAAATCCTTTTAACAGGTGATTGATCTTAAAAGTCAGATTATTAATTTCAAGAATGTGACGAAATTTCTGAGGGAGAAACTGGGTGAAGTAAGGGTGAATGCATTTGTTTCAGGTGCCATTTACTTACTTAGCATCGGAGCGAATGATTACGTAGCCAATTTTGAGACAAAGTCCAGCATATTCAAGTCCCATTCTAAACAAGAATACGTAGATATAGTGATAGGCAACCTAACAGATGCAATGCCCCTTATTTTTTAAGAAACATTAATAAGGAGCTTAACGAAAGTTCGTCGGGAGATGTGTTTTTGCTTTTTTTTTTTTTTTTTTATAAAAGATACATAATTAGTTTCTTTACTTTTGCTTTTAGGCCAACTTCTTTAATTTAATATATGTAATTAAGTAAAATCTTAGTACTTAAAGGGTAATTACAACTAATCAAAGTAATTCAATTTTTCTACTTTTTTCCTTTAATATTCATTAAGTAAATAATAACTAAAGCATGGTTCTAATCAAAGTAATTAAAAAAGAGAAATCCATATTATGCTACTTAAATGGTATAGCCGCGCGGCTATACTTTTAAAACATTCTATTTATAGAGTATAGCCGAGCGGCTATAATGTTAAAATATTCTATTTTTGGAGTATAAATATTATATTTATGGAGTATAGCAGCGTGGCTAGACCTAGGGCTGGCAATGGGTCGTGTTCGTGTCGGGTTCGTGTCAACCCATTTATTTCCCGTGTCAATTTCGGGTCAACCCGCTATGACCCATTTAATAATCGTGCGGGTTTCGGGTCGACCCATATATTTCCCGTGCGGGTTTCGGGTTAACCTATTAACCCGCTAACGGCGCTAAGTAATAGCAAATTTAAAAAAATAAAAAATTCTAAATGTTGATAATTTAATCAAGTAATTATATTTTTTTATATATAAAATAGTTATTTCATTTTGCCTCTCTCTCTTTAAAACATTAAAACCTAAACCCTAGATACATAATTAACTCAAATTATAAGGAACAATTACTAACAAATATAAGTAACGGGTTCATAAATAATAACATGCATGTTACGAAACTCACAACTGAAAAAATTTAAATTAAAAAAAACAGAGAGAGTAGAGAAAATATAAGGAAAAGAAAGAAAAAAAAGATAGAGAGAGGAGAGAAGAGATAAGGAAAAGAAAAAAAAATATAGAGAGAGAGAGAGAGAGAGAGAGAGAGAGAGAGAGAGAGAGAGGAGAGAAGATTGAAGGAAAGAAAGAAAGAAAAAAGAGAGATGAGAGAAAACTAAAGAGAAGGAAAAGAAAGAAAAAAAAAAGGAGAGAAGAGGAAAGGAAAAGAGAGAAAAAAAAAGAGAGGAGAAAGAAGAAAGAAAAAAAAATAGGAGAAGAGAGACGGGAAAATAAAGGAAAACACAAAAGAAAAAGAAACATTATAAATATCAAAAGGCATACCAAAAAATCACAAAGTTGTATGTAGCATGGTGGATAAGACGTTTGAGAGAAATGAGGGTGGTAGGGGTTCGAAACCCCTTGTGTGTGTGTTGAAGTCTCCATTTCTCTTCATTTTTTAGCGGGTTGTACACGGGTTGACACGACCCGTGACACGACCCATTTAATAAACGGGTTAGATAGGTATTATAGCGGGTTAGCGGGTTGACCCGAAACCCACCCGTTTATTAAACGGGTCAGAACGGGTTGATCCGAAATTGACCTGTTTTTTTATCGTGCGGGTTTCGAGTCGTGTATTGGGTCGTGTCCGAAATTGCCACCCCTAGCTAGACCTTTAAAGTATTCTATTTTGAAGTATTGCCGTACGGCTATACCTTTAAAATATTCTATTTATAGAGTATAGCCGTGCAGCTATACTCTTTAAATATAGGGAGTTTCACTAAAACACCCAAAATAGGGGCTGAAATTATAAAAAAACTCAACACCCAAAACACTTTATAAACACACCCAAAACCCATCATTACACACACTCAAAACCCATTTATAAACACACCCAAAAAATATACAATTGTTGATTTTGGGGTTGATTTTGGGTGTGTTTCTATGTTTAAATAGTGTGTGGGTTTTTTTATAAATACATGTCTAGGATTGGGTTTATTTATAATAATCTATTAAATATATTCCAGATTGCACCAACAATAAAAATATGGATTTCTTTGTAAGGTTATCTTTTGAGGTGCCTTTTGTAAAAATCCCACATCCAAATCTGCACTCCTATAAAGGTGTTTATGACTGCTGTGGTTTGAAAGGGTGCAATTAGTATTATAAATATTGAATATCCAATAGCCAAAAACTCACTTACAAGATTTCCAATATACAAAAATAATACATATTTTTACTTTGCATTTATAGACAGTTGAATCTTGGGAAATAGACATCCATTGAACTTAAAGTACTGAGAAGGGATGACATTCTATCTTTAGGACATTGCCAATATGCAAGACTCTATTTGAAAATAAAGTCAGTGTTCTTTATCTTTCGATGTTATTCAATTCTGCAGTTGGTATAATCATTCTTGTATAAACACATTACTTATTGTATTAATATAATGATTCTATACCCTTTAAATATATTATATTTTAATTATTATTTAATATATTATCTTTTAATGTATTTGGCCTTCATAAACTGAAGGAACTGGTCCTGGAGGTGTCTGATCATCTTGAAAGGGTTCACATTGAAACCCCAAGCCTTCAAACTCTATTTATAGATTATATTCTCTGGGGTTATACGCAACCATGTACCATTAACATGGATGCATGCCATGATCTTAAAAGACTTGACTTTGCATTTAGTGTTGACACAGGATTTCCATTCCACAAATTGTACTCTAATTTCTCATCCCCAGTGACACTAAATATCGCATTTTGCTCGTGGATAAACAGGGAACTCATCTCTAGCTGCCCTTTAATGGAGGAAATCATTCTCATCCGTTGTGCCGGATTCAACAATTTGCACATATTTGGGCTTGATAAGCTCAAGCAAGTGGTCCTGTTGCTGCCTCCGGCTGCTCAACTTGAGAAGATTCACACTGAAGCACCTACCCTTCAAATTCTGTCCATATATTCTGCATCTCGGAGTATGAACCTATGTACCATTGATGTGGAAGAATGCAATCATCTTAAAACACTTTCCATTGAAGCTGAGCTCATCACACGGTTGCCTTTCGATAAACTCGTCTCTAGTTTTCCCTTCCTTACAGAATTACACATTGCCTGCAAATGGATAGGAAGGCTTATGATTTCGAGTCACAAGCTAAGGAGGTTGAAGCTACACAAGTGTAACAAGCTTGTGGAGGTTCAGATTGATAGTCCGAATTTGCTTTCGCTTGAGTACGATGGCAAAGTATTTCCTTCTACTTTGATAAACATAAATGCTCCTTGTCCATGGCACCTAAAGTTTCAGCTCTTCTTGGACACTTGCTTCGGCTCTCTTTGGTCCATAAAGTTGAAGGAACTGCTACAAAAGTCAAGTGGAGCTGTGTATCTGAATATAAGGTTTGAATTTGACGCAGCACAAGCAATAAAGGTTTCAAACGAAAACCTTGAGTAACAAGGGAACTGGATTCCACCAGAAAATTAAGAGAAACTCTCTTTGATTAATTGTATTAAAATCTGAAGTGTCCAAAAACGTTAGACGAACCCGTCTAAATACAACTCTCAACCCTTGTAACTGCTAGGGGAGTTATTACAGATAACTGAAAAACAGAATTAATTCGGAGACTTAACTACGTAACTCCGAAACTGAAAAAAACAGAATTTATTTTGGGAATTAACTATGTAACTCCGAAACGGAAAAAACAGAATTTATTTGGAATTAACTTCGAACTTTGACTGCAGTTTTGAACGGCCAAACGACTTCAGAACGCCAAAATCCATCATACATCACAGCAAAGCTGTGAGTTTGACTCGTGGCATCGTTCCCTTTCCGAAAAGGTATTTTGCGCCCTAATCGGAGCTCGGACGACAATTCTGCAAATTCCCACCACGTCCTTTTCCTTGCTCAACCCCGATAAAACCTGCCACGATAAAATCTGCCATCTGTTCTACATCAGTCCCTTCCACCTCCGAAGAACTCGACCCCGAGTTATGATCTGGATAAAGAACCTCATCTTCACGGAACTCATATAAATCTGCAACATTAAAAATATTGGAAATTCCCATGGAATCTGGTAACTCAATAACATAGGCATTATCATTGATCCGTTTGAGCACTTTGTAAGGACCATATTTCTTCGGTTTAAGCTTGCTGTAAGTGCCAACTGGAAATCTCTCCTTCCTCAAAAATATCATCACAGAATCGCCTTCTTGAAACACTTTAACACGTCGATGCCTATCCGCAGCAGCTTTGTACTTAGCATTTGTTTGCTCAAGTTTCTGCTTGACCTCATCTCGAACGGCTACCACTTCCTCAGCCAAATTTTTCGCTGCCACACTGGTTTGCTGGCCTCTAGGCAGTTTCACCAAATCTACAACATGGTTAGGTATAGCAGTATAAACAATGGAAAATGGAGACCTCCCAGTAGCACTATGGACTGCACTGTTGTATGCAAACTCCACCTGCGGTAACGCATAATCCCATTGTTTCGGCTTCTCTCCACAGACGCTTCGCACCATATTGCCCAATGTTCGGTTTGTAACCTCAGTCTGGCCATCAGTTTGGGGATGGGCAGTGCTGCTTCGATTCAAAGTAGTCCCAAAAAGTCTCCACAAAGTGATCCAAAAATGGCTCAAGAACTTGGTGTCACGATCAGATGTAATGGATGTAGGAACCCCATGCAAGCGAACAACCTCCCTGAAAAACAGTTTGGCTATATTTGATGCATCGGCAGTCTTTTTGCAGGCTATGAAATGCGCCATTTTTGAGAACCGATCAACCACCACAAATACAGAGTCCACTCCCCTTTGTGTTCGGGGCAATCCGAGGACAAAATCCATAGCAAGATCCTGCCAAATATCGTTAGGAACTGGTAATGGCATATATAATCCAGTGTTTTGTACCTGCCCCTTCGAAGTTTGACAAATGTAGCACTTGCGCACAATAGTTCCAACATCACGTTTGAGCTGTGGCCAATAAAATCTCTCCTCCATCAATGCAATTGTTTTGTCACGGCCTAGGTGGCCACTCAATCCTCCACCATGCAAGTCCCGAATGAGCTTCTCCCTCAAAGAGGAAACTGGAATACACAGCTGGTTGCCTTTGAACAAATAACCTTCATTAAGAAAGTAATCTACCATTGGCTCTTGATTGGTGCACTTTGTCCAAATTTCCCGGAAATCGTCATCTCCTGCATATAATTCCTTCAGACATTCAAACCCCACAACTTCCTGAGTCAGCGTGACTAATAATGAAGCTCTTCTACTCAGTGCATCCGCCACACGATTTGTCTTGCCGGAAGTATGCTTGATAACGAACGAAAACTTCTGCAAAAAAGTCATCCATCTAGCATGCATTTTATCAATATTTTTCTGGCTGTTAATATACTTCAATGCTTGATGATCTGTAAACAAAACAAACTCCTTCTGGATAAGATAGTGCTCCCACTGCTTCAAAGCTCGAACAACCGCATAGAACTCTTGGTCATAAGTACTCCACTTTTGACGTGCATCGCTCAACTTTTCAGAAAAGAATGCAATTGGCCGCTTGTCTTGTGAAAGCACAGCTCCGACTCCCACACCGCTGGCATCACATTCAACTTCGAAAACTTTCTCAAAGTTTGGAAGAGCTAGAACCGGTGCGGTGCAAAGATTTTCTTTTATTTCTGCAAAGCTTCTCTCTTGCTCCTCTCCCCAGCTGAACCGGCCCTTCTTCAAACACTCTGTGATAGGTGCAGCAACGGTGCTAAAATGCTTCACAAATCTTCTGTAAAAGGTGGCCAAGCCATGGAAACTTCGAACTTCAGAAACTGTCTTTGGAGCTGGCCACTCAAGGATTGCCTTGATCTTCTCGTCATCTACCTGGATACCATTCTCACCAACAACAAAACCCAAGAACAGTAGCTTATTTGTGCAGAAAGTACATTTTTTTAGGTTCACATACAGCTTATTTTCTCTCAAAACATCTAAAACTTGTCTCAAATGCACAAGATGTTCTTCTTTTGTGGTACTGTAAATTAAAATGTCATCGAAATAAACAACGACAAAAGAACCAATAAATGGTCGAAGAACCTGATTCATGAGTCGCATGAAAGTGCTAGGCGCATTTGACAATCCGAATGGCATCACCAACCATTCAAATAATCCGTCCTTGCTCTTGAACGCTGTTTTCCATTCGTCTCCAGGTCGTATGCGAATCTGGTGGTAACCGCTTCGCAAATCTATCTTGGAAAACACCCTTGAGCCGCCAAGAACGTCCAGCATATCTTCTAACCGTGGAATGGGAAACCTGTACTTGACTGTTATCTTGTTGATTGCCCGGCTATCAACACACATTCGCCAAGTCTTGTCTTTCTTTGGAACCAGCAAAACAGGAACTGCGCAGGGACTCAAACTCTCCCGGATAAATCCTTTCCGCAGTAATTCTTCAATCTGTTCTCTTAGGATGTCATTCTCCTTGGGGCTCATCCGATAATGGGGCAGATTCGGAAGGCTAGCTCCAGGCACCAAGTCAATTTGGTGCTGTATGTCTCGCATAGGTGGCAGCTCGTTTGGCAGATTTTCAGAAAGTAATTCCTGAAATTGATCCAAAATCTTCTGCACATCTTGAGGAATGTCACCTTCTCCTCTGCCAATTTTCAACAACCCCTTCAACACCAAGGGACAAAAACACTCCGCTTCTTTGACAGCCTCGTTCAACTCCTGCTCGTTGCTAATTAGGGTTAGGAAACTAGAACTCTTCGTCTTGGGCTCAACAGGTTGCTTTGAGGGCTGTGTAGTTGCCATTGCAATTTTCCGGTTGTTCCAAGAAAACAGAATGACATTATCTCGTCCCTTGAAAGTCGCATCCACATCAAATTGCCAAGGTCGCCCTAACAAAATATGGCATGCATCCATGTCAATAACATCACATAATACTTCATCCCTGTAATGCTTACCAATAGACAGTGGCACTCGGCAAGTCTCAGCTACACGAACCGAAGGGCCTTTTTTAACCCACCCTAGTGAGTAAGGGCTGACATGAGGCTCCGTAGATAGCTGCAAATACTCCACCAATTTCTTTGACACAAAATTCTCGCAACTTCCATTGTCGACGATCACATCACACACCTTGTTTTTAATTGAGCAGAGGGAAGGTGACATTCCTCAAGATGTGCAGAAGATTTTGGATCAATTTCAGGAATTACTTTCTGAAAATCTGCCAAACGAGCTGCCACCTATGCGAGACATACAGCACCAAATTGACTTGGTGCCTGGAGCTAGATTCCACCAAATTGACCTGGTGCCTGGAGCTAGATTCCACCACAGCTCTGATACCACTTGACGCAGCACAAGCAATAAAGGTTTCAAACGAAAACCTTGAGTAACAAGGGAACTGGATTCCACCAGAAAATTAAGAGAAACTCTCTTTGATTAATTGTATTAAAATCTGAAGTGTCCAAAAACGTTAGACGAACCCGTCTAAATACAACTCTCAACCCTTGTAACTGCTAAGGGAGTTATTACAGATAACTGAAAAACAGAATTAATTCGGAGACTTAACTACGTAACTCCGAAACTGAAAAAAACAGAATTTATTTTGGGAATTAACTATGTAACTCCGAAACGGAAAAAACAGAATTTATTTGGAATTAACTTCGAACTTTGACTGCAGTTTTGAACGGCCAAACGACTTCAGAACGCCAAAATCCATCATACATCACAGCAAAGCTGTGAGTTTGACTCGTGGCATCGTTCCCTTTCCGAAAAGGTATTTTGCGCCCTAATCGGAGCTCGGACGACAATTCTGCAAATTCCCACCACGTCCTTTTCCTTGCTCAACCCCGATAAAACCTGCCACGATAAAATCTGCCATCTGTTCTACATCAGAATTAGACATGACAAATATTTTACCACAAAGCCCGGTTGCTTCATCTCAGTCAGGGAAGGTAATAAAAGACTTATGCAAATTCTCTCTCTGTAATCATGTTTAATAATAATAATAATTCATACATTGTTTTTTTTTTTTTTTTTTTTTTTTGGCGAAACAGTAGCAAATCAATTGAAGAAATAGGGCACAAACCCAGATTACATCAATAAGAACACTGCCCTGGAAGGAGGTTCTTGCAATACAGATTGTAACAACAACACCAACTAAGCTCAAGTATTACAAGATAGTTAGAAAACAAATATACAACTTTAAACCCAGCTAACAAGGAGTTACAGATGATGAGGATCCTATTTCTACAGCAACCAGTGCTTAAGAGAAATCAAGACAGAGAACAAACTCTCAAACTTCATGGGATAGGAAATACCCCAGGAGTGGAGGGCATTACCGCTCAACTTCCACCAGGATATTCCAAAGAATATCACAGCATCTCCTAATCCCCCTTGATCCCCAAGCACAATAAAAGTAGATCCACCAAAATCAGCAGCTCCACCTCCAAAATAGAGAGATCGACACTAGATCTACCACACAAGTAGCAAACCTAGCAAGATCAGCCAAAAACCAGCCCCAAAAGACCGGGAAACAAACCCTCAAGAAAAGAGGGAAGAAACAAACCCTTTTGTTTTTTTGGTCTTATATTTCAACGTTAATCTGAAGGATTTTAGCAAATCTAGAACAATGTCTTCGGTCCTAGTTGGAGTTGAAAGGCTTATAGTGGAGGTGAGGTCTTGTTACTCAATTCATATGTTTCTTGTGGAGGGTTTGCTTTGGAGTTGTCATCCTCGGACTCTGTTTGTGATGTCGAACGACAACGAGCACAAGAAACTTGCAGAGGTATGCCTATATACCATTGTACTGATGTTATAAACTGTCGAGATTAACAGTCTGACAACATAACTATTTAGAAGAAATCCTTCCACCCACAGACAGGCCAAACTACATGCATGAAGGAAGAAATAAAAAAAGGGAAGGGTGAAATAAAAGGAAGAAGCAGCATAGTCTCCACGTAAAAGAACAGTCTTTTATTTTTTTCATGCTTAAATATCGTTGCTTCATTAAAAACAAAAATGTTGCTTCCTGCAAACGTGGGTTAAGCCAATTGGTCATGGCAGTTATGTCACCCCTTGCACCTAAGTTCGAGTTATCCACCCCGTAAAGTAGATTAATTTAGAGTATTTAGACTTTCACTTGTTCAAAAACTTTGTACTTCTTAACAAGAAAAAATAATTGAGATCCCAATTTATTAATAGGCTTTTCTATGATCCTAACAACTTATATATATATATTAAGAACCCTTGATGGGAGGCCATGCTCAGGGACGGCTCTAACCCCAAAGGCAGTACTAGATATGGTTACAGAACGAGTGAAGAAGACAACATGTGCCTCTACATATGTATGTGTGTGCTTCAACACTGAACCCTCCTCGTAAGATATATAAAGTTATAAACAAATATGTGGGCCCACTGTCTCCCGTATGCCAGGTCCACAGTTCCAACAATTATATCAGATTTTAATATGCAGGTTTTTATTACATTCAACTAACAAAACATCATTCATAACATCATTAATTTGTCCCCTTTGTCTTAGCATGTGGTCTCATGTGTTCCCAAAGGAACATGAAAACATAATCTGGGTTGTTAGTAGTGATCAAATTTTTGGGAGTGAATAGCAATGCAAGCTTTATTGATGGGTTAAAGTTGAGTGGGCCAAACTTAGCCAGTTTTGATTTAGCCCAATGTAAATGCCTTTGTTTTCTGCCATGTAATATTGGTGTTGCTTTTTTCTAATGATACGAGCGATATGGGGGAGGAATCGAACTTATGACTCAAATGCAGTCACTTGAGCTATAAGTGTAATAGTGTTAAAACTGATTCTAAAAAGTAAAACTGTATTGAACTTGTTTATAAACTTCTCCTCTTTCTTCTTTTCAAACAGAAAGGGGATGTGGAATTGGAACCCCTTCTCATCCATACCTAATAAATTAAGTGCTTGGATTTAGACATCTCCACCTTTCCACCATAAAATTGTTTACTATCCCTTTCATGTTATTAAACGCCAAAACTCATTATAAATCTCTTATCAAGTCTTAATTAGGGTTGATCTGTGTTGATCTTAGCTTCAAAGGATTTAGATTTTGGAAAAGTCAGAGAGCATAAAACATAATTGATTGTCATTGAATGCTCATACATGTGAATAATTATTTGCTTGTCTTTCATCAAGTGTACCTAATATTTTGACACATTTGACAAATTTTAACTACCGCATGCCATCAATCTCAAGTCAATTAACAAATAATGGCAGCTCCAGCTTTTGTTTTTTTAATTAAATCCAAAGGCTTTGGATGTGTCTGTAAAGTCGAAGCTCAATAAATGATTCCTAAATGTGACTATTAATCTATTTATTTTGTTACAATCATTCTCACTATTAACTGACTTCTTTTGTTGTCTTTAACAATGAGTGGCCATATGAAAAAATATAACCTAAAAACTGTTAAAATGATTTTAGATTGTAAAAACTATTTTGTGTATTAGCATGTTTACTTATTAAGAATTGGTATTGGAATTATTTCAATTTCTGATTTCTCATGCATTTACTAGGGCTCGTTTGGGAGTGTTCTAGATAGGCCAATACTCACTTTTATGAAAAATTACTTCTCCATATAATCATTTTAGGTGGTTTCAAGTGATTTTGTGGAGAATCACCTTACTTAAAATTATTGAAAGGAGAATCACGTGGGAGATACTTATACCTATAATTGATTCTAGTCCTCCCAGAATCACTTTCAAACGAACTCAAACACATGAGAAAAAAAAAATTATAATTTCACGTTAAAATTTGTAATCAAATACCCAACCCGTCAATTATTTAATCCCTATTCCTAGATTCCCCTTAGTTGAGCAACTAAGGGAATATGGCGGTGATTAATTGCCGTCCACAACCATAAAGGCTTTGAACCATAAACACATCCTACATGAAAGAGTAATTTTGTCTGCATGCATATAAAAAAAAGACTGGAGAAGATGTAGATAGCAGAAAAGTAGTGCCACAAATTGGAAAAGATAAAGACCCAGAGATTGGGAATTTAGAGAGTCGAGACACACACTTCACTTTTGCAAAATACAGTCATGTTTTCAATGATGTTGCTGTGCATAAAAAGTTAGATGCTAAAACGAATAGGTGGAGGAGGGAGGAGAATCCAAAGTGATCAACCCAAACCAACCCACATCTCGGATTGATTAGAATCATTGAAAAAGGCTTCTCTTGCAATTTACGCAAACTCACTACCTTTTGATTTCTCACTACTCACTCTCTCAATTATTGCTCTCTCTCTCTCTCTCTCTCTCTGTGTCTAATCTCTATCTGGAGGTCTTTTTCCTGTGTGAGACAGACACAGGTCCACCACATCTGCAATAAGCTCACCAAGAAAACAACTCCCTGCCTAAACAAGAAACTAGAATATTAATTGCGGTGTAATTTGAAGACTAATACCAGACTTATTAATAATATGAGTAGATCACGAGTTTATACTTTATGATACATACATATATTAATAAATAAAATACGTGTTATAATATAAATAAAGTATGTACATTACGTGATCGTATTATGGTCTTACTCAAAAATAACTCGAGTAGTTTACTCAAATAAAATTTTCTTCTTTTTGGCGTTTTCATCGTATATTTTTCAATTTTGCTTTTGGCATGTAAATTTTCTTTCTTATTGTAAAGGGTGCTGCTAAAATATAACTCTAGGGAAATATTTGATTGATTTATTCATCTCCTTAAAAAAAAATTAGCAAACCCTAATTATATAAATTAGAAAGGAAATCTTCAAAGCAAAATTGTAAATGAGTGTCCTTTACATCAATTATAAATCTTACCCCATCATGTTTTCAAAAGTACATGTCACAATCCCTTCATGTAGGATGAAAAGGACATAAAAATTCATCCAGTTTTCTCTGTCATTAAAAAATGATGCCCCTTAGCAATGGGAGTTGTACTTTGCATTTTGCTTTTCGCGAGACCAATATGATTGCTCATAGACTTTTGTGACTGCTTTTTTAGAAATCACTTCTGCTCATAAACGCTTCTAATAAAAGCGTTTTTATTATAAAGTTGTTGAAAATTTCATAAAAAATCGAAGTACTTCTCCAGAAAGCGCTTCTATGGCCCATAAGCACTTCTAAATTTTTCTGTCAAACGCCATCAGAAGCGCTTTCGGTTGTCAGAAAGCACTTTTAGCCCTTCCAAAAGCACTCCAAAACGAGCTCTAACTTGTGTTGCCCTTTCTTTAGATGAAGTGTAAAGGACACTCATTAAAATATCATACATGACGAAGACTGTATGTAATCGGTTTTTTTTTTATAAATAAAATATCGCTTCTTCTATAAATAAATAAATAAAAACTTAATTCTACCTGCATCAAAACAGTCCTAAAATTCATATCCCAATGTGGTAATATTTATTTATTTTTGTTCCACCATGAAAAAAAAAATTTGATTGACGTGAGAAAACCCCAAATGATGGATGGAGGACATTATGGTAAATGCATAATAATTATATTGGTGGAAATTGAATAAATCACCATGTAAACAACATGTTCAAAATGTTTGCATATTTACATTTGCTGAAGATGGGAAAAGAGAGTACGAAAGGAGTGTTTGACAAATGCCCTCTTGGATCCGCCGCTTTGTAAATGATTGCTTTGACTAACTCCACGCGAGACACGTGGTGTCGCTGTCAATGCCAAATAATATTCACGTGGCGGGTATGAAAGCTCCATGTAACGCCACGTCATCCACTCGGTATAGATCAGGACACGTTGAAAAGTAATTCCCACTAGATCTCACCGAGTTTGGTTTCGTTACAGCCGTCCGATCATCACACGACCTTGATTGACTCTCTTTTTTTCTTCCTTTGTGTTATAGGCAAGTGACAATGAAGAAGATAAGGATGGTGGAAAATAAATGTATTTTATTGATTTATTATTATTTAAAACTGTGTAATGAGAAATAAATTGAAGTGGTCATGGAGGATACAGCTAAACGTGTTGATTAGGGTTGCCCACCTCAACGCAATTAACTCATTTCTTATGTTTGGTAGGTTGAATTTTACATCTATCAATCATATTAATGGAAATCTATGTGCATAAAGCAAAACCATGATTTGTTCAACATTTACATCCATATTATTTTAATTTTTAATTTTTTTAAATTTTTAAATTTTCTTGGTCTATATAGGCTGTTGATCGTACTCGTAAAGTATGGAGACCTAGAAAATTATTGGAGATATATAATATTTAATTTTGTACATGCAACACGTTGAGCTCAAGAATGTAATCGAAAAGCAAAATGAAACATCAAATGCTTTCACCAAGTTGAGTCATAAAATATAGGGAAAAATTACGAAAAATACGAATATTTATCGAGATGATATCGATATAATGAGACTATTTATTACAACAATTCTATCAAAATAACACTGCTACACTAATGGTGTTATTGATTTGGAAGCATTTCCCTAAAACATATGAGTTTTCCTCATGGGTCTTCCATTCGACCTTCTATATATCTAGCTCAACATTGAAAGGAATAGTTGCTTCATGAGGGTGTAATTGTATTTATTTAATGAAAAGAAAAACTTTATGTTATTATTTTTTGCATGATTACTTTTTGTATACTTAAATAAACTTTTTAGTACACTATAATTTAGTGTGATGCGTGTATTGATGTAATCAAAAGAAAAAAAAAAGACTAAATGAATGATGAAGTAAGTCAGATCCATACAGATTTATTTAAAGTGTTGTCCAGCACACACACCAAAAAAAAAAAAGGGCCAATTTCTTTTTCTTTTTCTTTTTTGTCTACTATATATTCTTGCAAAATTCATGCATCCTAGAATATTTCAAGGGTATTTCTGGATGATTTAACGATGAAATGATTTAACTTGATGCTGACGTGACAATTGCATGCAACAACAATGAGACTGACCACCCCACTCAGGGGCGGATCCACAGAGGAGCAAGGGTAGTCAATTGACCCCTGCAATCTCTGAAATCCTCCATTAGAGCAGCCAATCTTGACCCTTGCAAGGTGTTCGACGAAATGCCCCAAAGAGGCAACTTGTGTGCAGCTGGAGAAGAAGGGCAGTGCAGCTGCCTTGTGCCCAGCGCGCAGCGCGCGCCTTCCTTTTTTTTTTGTTCGCTGGACGTCAAAACGACGTCGTTCTAATTAAGTTTTTTTTTGGGTCGCTCAACATCAAAACGACGTCGTTTCTTCACAGGTTTTTTGAAAAAAGAAAAAAAAAGAAAACGCAGCTTGCTGCTGCTTTCCCCCCGATAATTCCCCCCCTTTCATACAAAAGTAATTCATTAGCTTCATTGAAGGGAAATAACCAAATTTACTTACAAAATAATAATTAAAAAAACCTCATCTCCCTCCTCTCTCTCTCATCAGAGTTTTCAAAACAGGTTAGTTCATTGAAATTGATTGAGCTTTCAACTGGCCGTATCCTATCCATCATCGAAAGAAGTTAGATCGTGAAATATCAAATATAGATTTCAAGGGTTGAAATTTTTGAGAAGTTTTCAGTTGGGTTATTATAAGAGTTTTCAGTTGGGTTTAGATTTTAGTTCTGTTCTATTTTTTTTCCTCCTCCTTATTCACTTTCTGTTATGTTCTTCTTTTTCTTTTTTTTTTTTTTTTTTTTTTTGGTCTTCTCTTTCAGTTGAGTTCTATTTTTTTTCCTCCTTATTCACTTTCTGTTCTGTTCTTCTTTTTTTTTTTTTTTTTTTTTGTTTTTTTGTTTTTTTGGTCTTCTCTTTCAGTTGGGTTGAGATTTCAGTTATGTTCTATTTTTTTTCCTCCTCCTTATTCACTTTATGTTCTGTTCTTCTTTTTCTTTTTTTGTTTTTGTTTTGGTCTTCTCTTTCAGTTGGGTTGAGAAACGCAACGCAAGTGGGAGGAAAATGATGGTGCTGAAAAAGCGAGGACGCGTGAGTGTGCAGCGCTAACTGAGGAGATGGCTTCCTTGAAAGCTGAAGTGGCAGACTTGCAGAAGTGGCTCTCCTGTTCCAAGTTCCAATCAGCATGTAGAAATATTACAAAAGAGAAATATGGACCATTGAAACTGAGAATGTATCTTTTTTTTTTACTAAGTTGTAACTTGGATTTATTTGTGTTTATTTTAATTAAGTTGTGTACTTATTTGTTTTTGTGAGATTGATATACACATAAACTTTGTAAGATGATGAAGCTTTCAATTTTAACTTTTTTATGATAATATTATTTGTTGTTTATTGGGTTTTTAAAAATGAATTGAGGCAATTTTGAGTATTTGAGTTAATTTTATATTTATATTAAATGTGTTTAATGATAAATTAATGTGAGATAGAAAGAAAAAAAAAAGACAGAGAAGAATGAAAAACAAAAGATTTGTCTAAAAAAAAATTGTGAGATTTTAAACGTTGACCCCCGAAGAGGAAATTCCTGGATCCGCCACTGACCCCACTGTTAATTACTTTTGCATTTGCCTTTCATATATAGTATATATGAAATCATTGATGGGAAGTGGGGGGGTGTCCTATTTTTAGTTTGTTTAAGTATAATAATTTTCAGGAACTATTTCATAGTTTGTTGTGGTTTGTCTTATCTTTAGGTTATTTTATTTTTATTTAGTTTTGGCTTTTTATACGGAGTTGTCGTTTCTATCGTTATGTGATGGATCTGTATTGCAAGTTTGAGTACATATATGTACTTATGGTTGCTAAATCGGGGATTTTTTTTTTGTTTTGTTGACACAAAGGTAATTGTTGTTTTATTAATGATGAGGAATGAAACCCCCCGTCCCTTAGAAACATACCCGTAAAAACTACAAGTTACAATCCTCAAATAATACATCTGAAATAAAATCTGGAGGCTCCTCAAACCAAGTTAGTGAGGTCCCAATATGAAGAGCAAAGCACGTTGTGGCAGCGCGACGGATGTGGGTAAAACCATCTCCATTGATATGCACCAACCTCCACAACATGCCCGAGTAAAGATCTATCCATGGATGTACTTCGAATAGCTGAAACAATCTCGAGAGCATCACTCTCAAAAGCAATATTACGCAAACCCTTTTCCTCCGCCAATGTCACTCCATCCCCCGTTGAAAAAACATTTTGAACCTGTGTTGCTTTACCCACCACAAAGCGGCCATCTTCATTGCGAACAACAATGCCTTTGCCGCCCTCACTACTCCCGGGCTGCCAGGGCCGTCAACATTCATCTTTAGACAGCCAATAGTAGGTTTGGTCCATCTATGCACTAAGTTACTTTGTCCTTTGCTGTGGTATTTCTGCTCAGCAGCTTTCTTAAAGTCTTGAAGTCTTACCGCAGCTCTCCAATACCAACTTCCCATATAGCTCAACAAGTCATAAGAAAGATTTCAAAAACATGGGTTGCGAGAGATTCCGAGCATGCATGAACCCATTCCTTCGTGCTAGTTGTTCGGTGGCCGCCGTTGCCTGCCAAAATTGAATGAACCACACACTCTGTGCAAACGGACAATATCTAAGCAGTAGCAGATCTATTAAGGTGCAGTGCACCTCCTTTCAAGGGAAAAACCATTGTAAGTGCTTTAAATTGCCCCTTTGCTCAGCTGGTGGTGGTGCACTCCAGGTGTAAAAATTACCTTATTTCCATTTTCAGCAAGTAAATGTCTTTGTCCTTTTAATTTCATTTATTTTTATATTACTCTATTTACTTAAGTTTACAATGTAAATAAGGAAGTACCCCCTATCTGGATTCAAATAAAAATACTAGAAAATCAAATTCCCACCAAATCAAAATATGAAAAATCGGTTTTAGTGCAAAATATGATTTAGGTTAAAAATGATGGCTCATTAAGACAATATATACTTCATTAATAAAATCCCATAAAATCAAATTTTCTTATTTGATGTGTAAGGAATAAAAGCCGCCAAAAATTATCTTGGGATAATGATTATTCAGAAAAACCATTTTTTCATACTTAGTCAATATTTTGACATAAAACAATTTTTCATGTATGATATGAATGCATGAAGGGACCTAAGGTCAATCTAGGTAAAAAGCCTTAGATGTTCAATCCACAAAAAGTTTTTAGCCTTTCAAAATTGCACATCCGCTAAAAAATTCATGGGTCCGTTAGTGTCTCTAAGCACATGGAGCGATGATTCCATATCGGAGTTGGAGAAAACACAGTCGTTGTCCACCTGCACATGCTTCTTAAGAAGATTGTCTTTTGTATATATGGAGGATATTTGAGCAAACTCTCCACCAAAAGTGGCGCACCTTGCCTAGCACCTTGGCATTCTAGATAGATGACCAAACATGATGTTGACCACTTCATGCGGAGGAGGAGGAGGATGCACAAACTTGACTTGCCGCACCTCTTGCTACATGATAGGCACTTGTGCCAAAGGGCGGTGAATGGGATCTTGTATTTATGGAATCATGGTTATATCAATTGACACATATCAAGTATTAAGAAATGTGGTGAGGGTATACATTGGGTTAAAGTGGTGAGTAAAAATACTCTCGGAAAATTGGTCAATTGAAAGTAGTTGTTTATGCATAACATATATATAAATTACAATTATTATGAATTTTGTGTTGAGTCAAACATTTATTTCTTTAAAGCAACAAGTGGGTTTTGGGAAGATTTGTTGTCCACGTTATGATGAAAACATGGCAATTAGTTTTCATGTGTTATCAAGGGTGAAGCATATAACACCACAACCCATCAATTTAACATGATTAAGGAATGCTAATTACCTTCTCCTTTCTACTTTCTCCTTTTGCAATTTTTATTAACTAGAATCACCTATCTTTTAGGTCACCTTTTAAAGATTATTAAAAATTACATATATAGGGTGAAGATTCGTGTTAATCACAACTCAGGTTAAATACTAAATTATCACATTA
Organism: Prunus avium; assembly: GCF_965620075.1. Taxonomy (NCBI): domain Eukaryota; kingdom Viridiplantae; phylum Streptophyta; class Magnoliopsida; order Rosales; family Rosaceae; genus Prunus; species Prunus avium. The sequence goes on from NC_142286.1 coordinate 2,568,901, forward strand.
TTAATCAAATGACTAAATAATTTTTCTTTGACAGATGATTTCAAAAGAGAAGGGGTTCGGTTAAATTATGTGCATTATGGTCCCCAGTAAAAAGAGAATCGATTTGACAAGTCAGCAAATCTGAGATCATATTGGAAGGAAATCACATTCTCTACAATAGGAGAGTTTTGTTTTGTTTTGTTTTTTTGGAGATAACATTGCAATAAGGCAACATGAAAAAAGATAACATGTCACAATCTTTCTCTTCGGGTTAGAACAAGAAAAAACATAAACATACGTGTAGTGTGGAAGAAGTGTTTTTTGTTTTTGTTAGGAGGAGTGTATTTATTGCCTGGCCCCACATTGCTTCTTAGGATGAGTGAATGTGGTTTCACAAATCTCTTGAAATGGTAATTATTCAATTTTCAAAAATCTGAATAAAAGCCAATTCCCCCATTTGTCGGCAGATCACCAAATACAAGACCAGAACTCAGCCGTAAATTTGTACTCTCATCTACGCAAAATGCAAGCATTTGAGTTTTTATTGCCAATTTTACATAATACATACTTTTTTGAGTATGAAGTTAGGAGCGCGACAGGGATGCTATTTTAATTCCCGACTGAACCGGCCGTATTTAAAATATATATTGGTTATTTTTTATATGAATTTATTATTAGAGTGGCTTCCAACTTAATCTCATGACTCCCACAAATTTTATATTTTGTATTTAATAAACATTAAATATATGTATTTGAGATTTACGATGAGTTGAATAAGTATTTCAATACAAGTACATATCTAATTCTGTAATTCACAATAAAAAGGAGACGAGTTGAATAAGTATTTTAATACAAGTACATATCTAATTCTGTAATTCACAATAAAAAGGAGACCGGTTGAGTAGAGGAAAGCATATTAAGCATATTCTCACTTCTATGATATCATCTTGGTATTTCCTTTTCCTAATTTAATATTCTTTTTCCATTTAAAAGTGAATAATTATTGGAGATACGTCTCCCCATCCCCACCCAAGTAAAAATAAAATAAGCATCATATGCCAAAAAGACAAAATTCCTCAAACACTGGAAATAAAATAAAACCTTTTACTTTCCCTTTTTTTTATTTGACAATAATGAACATATAATATTTGCAAAATAAATAAATAAATAAATATTTGGTAAGTCTTGAGTTGACTCAGTGGGTCACTAATTTTTCAACCAAAAAAAAAAAAAGAAAAACTATAAATCCGACCCAGCAAGAAAACCCAGATTTTCTTTATTTAAAAAAAAAAGAAAAAAAAAGACGGAGGTATTATTATTGGCAATATTATTATTTATATTATTGTTTTTTTGTGGATACAGAAGCGGAAGCTGCCTTTGCCTTTCTCTGCATCCCTGAGGATCTGAAAGCCTTTCTCTGTCTGCTTTGCTTAATGAGCAAAACACAAAGTCAGAGAAAAGAGCTTCTTCCAGCTTCTTAGCTTTTCGTTTGTAATAGTTTCCCTTTTGTTCTTTCTTTCTTTCAAACTTGTACTCTGAATTCTGAAACATATATATATTCACAGGCTCTCTCTGCCTCTCATTGTGTAACGCATATACATATATGTGTCTGTCTCTGTATCTCTTGTATATATAAAGTTTGAGGTTCTCAAAAATATTTTGCAGAGTTGGTTTTAGAGTGCTTTTACAGGTTTTGAATATAAGCTTTTGCCCGGGCTTTTTGAGGCTCGGGTTCGTCCGAAATCATGAACTCCGAGACAGAGCTCCCTAATCGGGTCGACCCAGAACAACCCAATTCTTGCTTCTTGCAGAAGTTCAAGCTCTACGAGACACGCTCGGTACTGTACATGTTCATACATATGCGTGTTTTCAGTATAGACTTGGAAATTGTGTGTGTGTGTGTGCTTGTTTCAAGCTTTGATCTGTTTTGATTTTTGGAATGCATATCCTATTTGGTTTCTTGTTTGTGTGTGTGTGTTTGAATTGTTTATGCATGACTGCTAGTCGCTATTGATTTTGATCTTTTCTTTTTTGCAATTTTTTTGGTTTTTTGCATTGACTGGATCAGCATAATACGCATCCTGCTAGATTGCTAATGTTAGTTCTGTAAAGCTGGATTTGACTTGGAGGAGGATGGTGTTGAACTCATTCCAATTCAGTTTTGGCACAAATATTTGAGATTTGAACAGTTTTTAAGTTTTGGTTCTGATTCTACACTGATTTTAGTCAACTTTATGATTTGGGTTTATGATTTTTAGTTAGTTTGAGTTCATATATGTATATATGTTAAATTTCATTGATGCAGATTTCCGGATAGGCTTTGCCATTGAATCTGCTAGTTCTTACACTGAATCGGGAGCCTTTGCAAATCTTGACCTGCTGTCCATCTAATTTGATTTGTTATTAAAATTCAGGGCAATAAAGCTTGAATACTGGCCTTACAATCTCTTTCTATTCCTATTTAATTTGGAAATCTAATCTCTTTTTAACTCGTTCAGATAGAAATTGGACATTAATGCCTTCGGTTGTTGAAATCTGTCTGTTTTATTGCTCTCCTTTTAGGAACATAGAAAAAAAAAGTGTGAATCCATTGGCTTGTTTCTTTCTTTCACCTCATTGTTGTGCCAATGTTGAGCTCATCTATTATTAATGCGAGTTTTGTATGCAACAGAATTTTTATATGATAGGAAGAGACAAAAGCAGAACCTTTTGGAGGGTGTTAAAGATTGACAGATTGGATCCATCTGAGTTAACCATTCTTGAAGATCCTGCAACATATTCGGATGATGAGTGCTACGACCTTCTAAAACGGATACATGAAGGAAACAAATCAATGGGTGGACTTAAATTTATCACCATTTGTTATGGAATTGTTGGTACGAATTCTTTGCATGGTTTTATACTTTTGCCCATCTTTTGCATTCTTACTTTAAAATCTTAAGATGTTTTCTTTTGATTTTAGGGTTTGTGAAATTTCTGGGACCTTATTACATGCTAATTATTACAAAAAGAAGGAAAATTGGAGCGATTTGTGGCCATACAATCTATGCAATTTCCAAGAGCGAGATGATCCCAGTTCCAAATCCTGCTGTGCGATCAAAATTGGCTAATTCTAAGAATGAGAACAGGTCTTTTGTCCATTTTGTATGTAAATGTAATATGTACTTGGTACTTCTAAAGCATTCTAAGAGAGTAGTATTCAGAATTTTACCTTGCCAGTTTGTAGTTCGATAAGAATTGTGCCATGGTGTTATGTTATTTATGTTTCAATTAATTTGTGTCGGGAAAATAGTCTAGTAGTAGAAAGTTCTTCATTGTGGAGATATCTGTGTACTATATTGTTAATAGTTAATGCACCCCTCAGTGTGAAATTAATGATGTGGGCCTTCTCAATCCAGACTTGGCTCTTGTTCTTCTTGTACCTTAGTTTGTCATTTCTAAGATAAGGCAAATAATGAATCTGGACTATTTTGATTTGATAAATGTGAAATGTTCTTTGTTAGATCCTTCTTTGTTAAGCTTTTTAGGGGCTATTGCCACTTGCCTTGCCAGTTCATGTGCAGGGGCAAACTTCATTGCCGTTGTGATGTAAATATAAATATTGAATGAGACAAGGTATCATCAGGGTTTCACTGGGGAAATCAATTTCTTCCCTTTTCTCCTTTTTTTCCCATTTCTGGTTAATATTTGTACTTCATAAAGTTGTTTCATCAGTATTTTTTTTTCCACTTGTTTAAATTATAAAGTTATTTATTGATGTACATTACTCCTCTTTTTCCTTTTCTTGTTGACATAGATACAAGAAGCTCCTAAGCACAGTGGATCTCACAAAGGACTTCTTTTTCAGCTATTCATACCACGTCATGTCTAGTCTGCAAAAGAACTTATGTGATAATAAGACAGGACCAATCCTTTATGAAAAAATGTTTGTTTGGAATGAATACTTGACTCGCGGAATCCGAAATAGTCTGAAGAATACTCTCTGGACAGTTGCCTTGGTGTATGGATTCTTTAAACAGGTAAGAACGCTAATTGCTTCAGTGGCACTGCTTATAACTAGAAACTGAGTGATTTATTACCGGAGCATGACAGAACTTCTTTTGCACTTGAATTTCCTTCAGTTTGCTATTTTTTTCCTTGTATGTGTGTCACTATTTTACCCATTTTCAAAGTCTGAAAATCTTGGTGATGTTACATTTTGTAATTGGTAACTTTAGGTATTAGCTTGTTAATGTTTTCGTAAGTCCGGTTCTTGGGAGCGCTTTCTATTTCTTAATGTTTACAGAATTTCCAGAATAAATTGACAGTGTGGTCTGTGATTAGTTGTACCCATGTCCCATGACTTTGACAGTGTAGTGATTAATGCAGGATTTCATCCTTGATAGTTTTTCCTAAGGAAGTTTTGTGCACATTGTTTTGTACTTTTATGGTAAACTTGAAAAGTTTGATATGATACTGATGGTTTCATGCTTCAATATCCAGGTCAATCTTTCTGTTTCTGGCAGGGATTTCAAGTTGACCCTCATTGCCAGACGTTCTCGCCACTTTGCTGGCACCAGGTTTGTATACTGCTAATGCTCTTTCCTGTATTAGTTAATTGTTAATGCTATATTCTTTAGATATGTCTCATACACCTGAGTTCCCACATGTGCAGATATTTAAAGCGAGGTGTAAATGAGAAAGGTAGAGTAGCTAATGATGTTGAGACAGAACAGATTGTTATTGAAGATGCTTCTGAAGGATCCCCAGTGCAAATAAGTTCTGTTGTGCAGAACCGAGGCTCAATTCCCCTTTTCTGGTCCCAGGAAACCTCTCGTCTAAATATCAAACCTGACATAATATGTATGACTTCAGAACACCCACTTTGTCTTATTCTCAGTGGTTATTTCTCACATGTTTCACTGACATTCTATCTTTTGCAAGTATCGAGGAAGGATCATAATTACGAGGCGACAAGACTTCATTTTGAAAATCTTGTCCAGAGATATGGAGATCCAATAATTATTTTGAATCTGATTAAGGTAGGACTTGTTTACTTGAATGGGCATCCATGCTTTGCTTTTTGCTATTCTTGTCCTTCAACTGTCTTCCCTTATTTGCTTCTTGCAATAATAATTGCTATTGTTAGAAATGTGAGAAGAAGCCTCGAGAAACAATTCTCCGTGCGGAGTTTGCAAATGCTATCACATATATCAATAAGAGTTTAACAGATGAGAGTCGTCTAAGGTTTCTCCATTGGGATCTGCACAAACATGCCAGAGGGTACTAGCTTTTCCCTTTGTATTATAGATAAAAAGAATGTCTATGACTTAAAAGTATGGTTGAGATGAATAGAACCTGTATCTTTTGCAGCAAAGCTACCAATGTGTTGACAGATCTAGGAAGAGTGGCTACGTTTGCATTGGGTTTGACTGGAATCTTCTATTGTCAAGTAACTCCTAATTTAGGGCCTGAAGGATTATTGAAGGGTTCCTTCTTTGAGTAAGTTATTCTTGTCAAGAGACCGCCTTTTGGCTTGGTATTCCTATGTTATATGATTTGTTTTTCAGTAGTTTTAAAGTAGGTACATATAACCATATGTACTCGTAGGTGTTTCAAACTATGTATGTTTAAAGTACTTGCAAGCTATTTACAATGCCTACAACTTTGATGCGATGCAGGAAAAATGATGATAGTGGTAAGTGCTTGCAACATAGCTGTTCCAGAAAAGATGAGGATGATGATAGCCTAGAAACAGAAATTAGCAATGGTAGTGATGATGCAAGCAGAAATTACGACGTTAGATCCCCAATGTTTCAAAAAGGAGTCCTGAGGACCAATTGTATCGACTGTTTAGATCGCACAAACGTTGCGCAATATGCTTATGGGCTAGTTGGTCTTGGACATCAGCTGCATGCTTTAGGAATTACAGAATCCCCAGATATTGATCTAGATAACCCTCTGGCTGAAGATTTGATGAGAGTTTATGAGGCAATGGGTGACACACTTGCACTACAATACGGTGGTTCCGCAGCTCACAATAAGGTAACCCTTCTAAACATCTCCTGCAGAAGAGTACTTAAATTGCATGATTTCAGATCTCGACTTCCGGGTATCTGATATAAATAAATTGTTTGAAACAGATATTCTCTGAGACTAGAGGCCAATGGAAGGCAGCAACTCAGTCGCAGGAGTTCTTTAGAACTCTACAACGGTTTTACAGTAATGCCTACATGGATGCTGAGAAACAAGATGCTATTAATGTGTAAGTCAAATAAGCCCTTTTTTTTGGTGATTAACAGGTTAATAGTTGCCTTTGTTTTGTCCCAAAGAAAACTCAAGGACCCTGGAAATTGTACCTTGATATACTCTGTATTTCCATGGGAATAATGTAATCTAATGAATGCACTATTTCTCTTCATAATTGTGCAGATTCCTAGGGCACTATCAACCACTACAGGGTAAACCAGCACTGTGGGAATTGGATTCAGACCAGCATTACAATGTGGGGAGGCGTAATGACAATGTTAGGTATGAAATGCTATCTGTCTGTTTGTTCTTTGTAATTGAAATTCAAAGGGAGACCAACATTGAAAATAGTTAACATATTCATGCACACATATCCACATATCCAGTGTTCTTTTAAGTTCCAGTTTTCTGTCAATATGGGATAATCTCTGGATACAGGAAAACTTAGTCCTCAAATTTATCACTGGATACGTTTTATAATTGGAAACATTGGTCTCTGTACTGGAGTGACTCATATCTCTTTAGGTTTATATTGCTGCTGCAGGAGGCAACTAAAAAGGCACAATAATTTTCTTGTTGAAATTCTATACGTACAACTCTTATTGGTTTAACAACTTATAAAAGTTCTTTAATCATTTAGTGAACATAGAATTGGTAATCCCAGATCTCTGATATCTGGTTGGATGATATTTAGGGTTAAAAATAGTTGTCTTCTTATGAGGATGAGAAGTAAATCTATTGTTACTTCTTATGAAAAAGGTCAATAGATCAATATTACAGTTCCTGTCTCCTGTCTGTCTGATGTTACTAAAACGAATAAATAACCTATGACTTGCTCTACATATGACTTGAAAGACCACTTTCTATATATGTAGGTCATTTATCAAAAGGTCACTATCTGATGGCCATATGCTTTCCGAAAGTGATTCACCTATAGCAAGTACAGATGTAGGACACAATCAGCCTTTGTCTGAAATTGCACAAGGAGGTAGCAAGGGGATTTCAGAGTCTGCACCAGCAATCCCAACTTGTGAAAGTGAGATATCCTATTGCAGGTATGCTTGAATTGTAGTTCATATACTTGTTACCAAGAGAATATGTTGCAACATTTTTAAGTTTCGAAGCCAAGAAATTAAATGGTTGGTCTATCTTTATTGGTGTACGCCTACAACAATTACTTTTTCCTTTCCAAAGTTAAGGATAGTTGAAGTTGGTCTAAAAGGTTTGTATGTCAACCCGACTTCCAGTCTAATAATGTTCTTTTGTAGGTTCACTTCCCCAATGCCTTGCAAGCAGCTTTTTAGTGGAATGCAAGAAGACCAATGCCTCCAAAGTGATAATATTTTTTATGATGAGCATGATTATGATTGTAACTTCTCAAATTTTCTGAATTCGGACTGGTTTTCTTCATCTGGAAATTCGTGTGAAGAAGAAACATCTGGAAGGTACTTATTCTTACCCTCGCGAAAATAAGCATGCAGATTAGACTTGGCAACATTGCGTGTGAACTTTCTAGTTCAGACAACTGATAATTGGTTCTTGTCTGTAGGTCTTTTGCCAGCGTTTCGTCGGAGAATCTTGTGAATGGACCAAAGGTTGAAATGAGTACATCTGTAAGTGAATCTGGATCCACAAAAAAGGTGAGTTATTTTTTTATCTTCTTGCTGGAATTACATGAAACTGTTTTAGTACTTGTGTTTATTTAGAGAAGATTAGCAACTTTCCTGCTGAACAGACAAAAAATAAGTTGGTTATACCATTCTACTGCACTTAGATAAGGAGAACTCTGCCATAGCATTCTTTGTTCTGGACCACTTGACTATGTTTTGCAGAATAAAAATAGAGGAAAGTAGTTGGAACCTTTTGAATGATAGATCAAAATACCTTGGTATATATCCATTGACATCACTCACTAACTATCCCAAAAGGAAAAGAAAAGAAGTATGGTAATGACATTACAGCAGACGACTGCAGGCTATGGTACATCTTAAAAATTGGAGGGGTATAGGACAGTCTGAAAAGGGATGGTCTAATTTCATAGAAACTATGGCTACTGAATTTATGAAACAAGTAAATCATGCTATTTTAAAGTATTTTAGTTGCTTTCGAATTTTGTACAACTGATGTCTGCCTAAGATTGATTTCTAGACTTGCCATATTCTGTTAGATCTGTGGAACCATTAAAATTTGTCATCTTTATTTTCCTGCATTTTTTAGCATAAAAACAAATTCTGAAGGCCTTTTTTTTCTGATTTATTAGGGCAAAGGGCTATGTGAATCTGAGCTCAGTGATGATAACGTCATACTCGAGTATTCAAAAAGCTTCATGAACTGGGTAGATAACGGGGAGTTGCTGTTTCTTTGAAGCTAACTAGAAGGTTTTGCATCATAACTTTGACTCAACCCGTCCGAAGGATTTGGGTTCCTGTACAGGAAATAAATGGTAAGATATCAACCAAAAGAGCATAGTAACTGGGATGTGCTGAGAAATATATTCTTCAAGGCGAAATTAATTCTTGGGTCATTGAGAATTTACAGTTTATCTTGTCATAAGGTCCATTGTCATGATAGGGAAGTAAAGATAAGAAGCAATAAGCAACTCTTACAGTTGTTGTCAACTCAACCGCTTCTTGTAGGTTCTAATTTCTCTAAAATTAATTACCTGTAGATATTATTTAGATAACAACAAATTTGCTCCCTTCACGCTCAATGCAGGTTCAGGTTTTGTTTCATTTCATTTTCTTTTCATCTATTTGTTGTGTATGCATTTGTGCCGGTCAGGTGGTAATGCACCAAAAATTGTGTTCACCTTGAGAAGTACAATGCTTTTGGGCATGGAACTTGGCAGCATTTGTGAGTAAACCTACTGTCCTCAAGAAAAGTAATAGAGAGAGGTGATCCAAGTGAAACCCTGATTGGATCGGAAAACCATTCGGGCAACCAACCAAACCCTGCACAGTGGCTTGAGGCATTGGTTTGCTAATTGACATACAAGAAGATTGTGTCATTGTTTTGCTGGTAATTTCATAACTTGCAATGCTGGAAGGCATTTACACAACCAAGTGATGGTTATCTCAACACGACTCACATTAAAAGGAGCAAGGGCATGTGATGTGGTAATTGCGTTAACATAGCTTTAAATTGCTCTCACAAAGCAAGATAGATGGAAAAATACAAAATAAAATAACCTAGTGCCTATTTGGACAATATCGAAGCTGCCTCTCATAAACTATAGGAAAATACTTGCCTTCATACTTTCCTACCAATCATAGTTTGATATGTATAGAGATTTTTCTTTGAGTTACTGTGATTTTATGACCCAAAATAAAAATTTTGAGCAAAGCTTGAAGATTAAAAAACCAAACAAACAAAGCCAAACTCGAATTTTATTTATTTATATTTTTGCAAGGCGCTATAACCGTCTCAAAGCAAAAAGACTTTTAACCCAGGAATTGCAATTCTTTTGAATAAGAGCATCTCCAAAGGTAGGATGAAATCCTCGCCAATGAAATTAGCGAATTTGGTCTCACAGATGCAAGGCTTGTTCTATAAATCTACATTTTAAAATGAAATTAGTAATAACATATTATTATTTACTCATTCATTATTTACATTAATGAGTGTGAATAATATAAAATGAAATACATTAAATCAGGTGAAGAAATTTATTTTACTTCTTTTTTTTTTTTTTGGTAACAATTTTATTTTACTTCTTGGTTTATCAAAACTATAATATTTGGATTAAATATAAACTGAATTGAATTTTGTTGAAGTTGTTTTGCCATCAGTATAATATAAGTATTACCAACATGCTTTGAATTTTTTGTACATTAAAAGATAGAAAAGTTAATACAATAAAATACTCCTACGAGAGAAGTTAAAACAATAAAATAGGACACATTATCCGATTTTATTTTTAATTTTTTAATATAAAAAAGTATAAATTTATCATATTATTTATCATAATTTCAGTTCTTAATATTTATATTTATCAAAAGTATTTTCAAGTAATGCGAGAAAAAGTGTTTCTGGCGTCGGGGAGGAAGGAATTTGCCTGCGTGGCTGGGTGGGTGGGGTTGTTGGGTGGTTTAAGTTTAGCTTCTATCAAGGGCAAATATAGAAACACAATTGATATTTTTTATGTAATTAAAAACTAATTACATTAAGGGTATAATGCCGAAATGCCCCTTGAACTTGTACCTAATTATCAATTTACCCCATGACCTTTTTTTTTAGCGAATTAAAGGCTCGAATTAAATTTTACTATCAATGTTCCCCCTGCCGTCTAAATCATTAACATTTCATCCAATGATCCATCAAATCATTAAAAAAAATATTTTAAAAAAAATATTAAAGAAAAAAAAGAAAAAAAAATCCTATGGACCCACCCACCCCACCCCCTGCGTCTTCTTCTCCAACCCATCCTCCCTTGACCTGCAACAAAATCCCACCATTTTTTTTTCTTGCCAAAGCAATTTCTCAAGCTCATTCTCCCTTGACCTGCAACAAAATCCCACCATTTTTTTTTCTTGCCAAAGCAATTTCTCAAGCTCATTCTCTGTCTCTGTCTGTCTCTCTCTCTCTCTCTCTCTCTTCCCCTCCCTTTCCCATTCGAGCTCCCCCCCCTCCCCCCATCACAGACCCACCCCACAATGAACCCAGAACCCACAAACCCACCCCCCAAACGAGGGCACTGTGGAACGTCAAACCTTGATCAAGAGGGCAAAATGAGTCACTTTAACTTTAAAGAGGTAAAGTGAGAATTGACCAAGATTTCAAGGCGCATTGTAGCAATTAAGCCTAAATACAAAACAGAAGTTAACTAAGGTTATGCTTATGAACTCATGTCAAGTGTTGAGAATAATAGTGAGAATACACCTTAGGTTAAAGTGGTGAGCAAAAATATTTCCTTAACCTTATAAACGACTTCATTCTGAGTAGTCCGAAATAAGGGGGAATCGTAATAGATTCAGAAACTATTATTTTTCAAAGATTAAGACAAATAATTAAAAAGAAGCATATTTAATTCATACAAGGATAACATCTTATCAAGATATCCAAGAAAAACTCAAATCTAGAACTTAATAGTTTCAAAAACAATTCCATTTTTGAAAATGGAGTCATAAAGTTAACCCAAAGAAGAATAAAAGAAAACCTAGCCCCGTTACAAATTCAACGACATTGTGATAAACGCTCTTCCAAAATTTGCTCATTCCCAGCCAGTGGCAGTAGGAGCCCCTTCAACTGAGGGGGCAGGAGCCTGTGTTGGTGGAATAGGAGCCGCCTCCCACACATCTCCCGTTAAAGGTGCTGAAATCAAACATAAAAGAAACAGGGAAAAAGAATAATTGTCAAATTAGGTAGAGGGGAAAAAACATGTGCATACTTCATAGCGAAAAATATTAAAGTTCACAGGAATTCCTGCTTTCAAGCATTAAATATTTTCTAACACCCTGCAGAATCCAGGAGGAAATGAGCTAACCACAGAGAATGACTGATTTACATAGAGCAAAAATTTACAAAATTAAAAAAGGTGGACAAGTGAAACCTGGTTCTGCATTCCAGCCAACACCAGGAGCTGGGGCAGCCGCAGGGGCATCTGCTAGCCAAGTAGCATCAGAAGCTTGGGTAGGCCATTGATCACCACCAAGATCAATAACGGGTGCAGTATATCCACCCATTCCATAACCTGAGTCTGCAACAGCTTCTTCCTCCTCCTTTTCCTTGGCCTCCTCAGGCTCTCTATAGAAGAACAGATCAACCTGCCAATAGAAATTTGGGTGAAACTAAGAAGGTTTAAAAACTATTCTTAAACGAGCCCTCTAGTTGCTTAAAAATAAGGCACAGAAGTGCAGGCATAGAATTTCAAAATTAAAGCAAAATATACCATGACATCCCACTTATGCCCTGGACGGAGGGAACCTCGCATCTCCAAAACCATCCTTGCTAGGAGCCAAAACAGACATCCTATGCTGTGCTTTCCCTTGTTATTGGCTGGGATGCCAATATCAACATAACGCATAGGAGAATCAGTATCACAGAAAGCAATGGTGGGTATGTTTCCAAGAGCTGCTTCCTTGATTGGCTGCAAGTAAATAAAGATTATTAGAACACAATGAGACAAAGGAGCAGAATAAGATTGAAAAATAACAAATACAGCATCACAAATAAATTAAGATTTCTAAATTCACAGGGGCCTGGGTAGTAACATAATTTTTACAGTTGCAAGAACCACAAAATTAACATAGCATAAAACTCCATTGCTAGAAATGAAAGACGATCATCACCTGGTGATCAGTTCTTGGATCAGTCAGAATGAGAAGACGGGGCTCATTGAAAGAAGTCTGCATCTGGTTGGTAAAGGTACCAGGAGTGTGCCTCCCGGCAATTGCATTAGCACCAGTGTGCTGAGCAAACTTAAGGACAGCCCTCTGCCCATAGGGCCTTGCTGATTGTACAATTATATCCTTGGGATTCTCAATAGCAACAATCACCCTGGCCGCCAGCTGAAGTTTGTCCCAGGTTTTGCCAAGATTTATAATGTAAATTCCTGAGAAAGACAAAATTTAGTAATTAAGCACCAACTTCTAATTCAATAACAAAAGATCACTTCCAATTAAATCAACAGGGGTAAGAAAGACAATAGGGGGAACTACGCAGATAGCACAATTTCATGCCTAATCAATGCGCATCACAACCACTCATCACCACGCAACCGAAATTGTAGAGTTTAATGTTCATCTAGCTCGACAACAACTCTGTGCAATCAAAAATACAAAACTCAAAGTATTGGTATTGTATAACAAGTTCATCTAAGAAACAGTCCCCAAACGGCAGACAAACATTTCATCTTCTAAAATCAATTAAGTTCAACCCAATGAAGCTGTTTAAATAGGCAAAAAAGAACATTTAATCCAAAGGAACATTAGAGAAATAAAATATACCAGAACTGTCAACTAATACTAAAGCTAAACGACCCATACAGATCTGGCAAAAGCAAAAGTTACCCAACAAGCCCAATATGCAAAAAGATGTTCTCGGCCAATTCAGCTCAAATTTAATAGTACCCATCATTTCAAACACCATACAAACAAACAGCTATAATAAAAAATACATAAAAAAATCTGATCTTTCATACGTATATCAAATGCAGTTTCTCAGCATCCATACAAAAACAAAAGCATAAACAAAGACTAAGAAAATGACTAAATCTGACGAAAGCGAGATATATATACCATCATTGCGGCGCTTAAAGACGTATCTTTCCATCTGAAAGTCACAATTTTTGGTGCCCAAATGGACCTCAGCGGCCAACATCATCTGGATGTCAGTCTCTTTCTGAGAGAGCTGACGCGGAGGTGCAGCAGCGTTGGTCGCCATGGTTAAGACTTCAACACAGAGAGATGAGCCTCTGAAAACCCTAGAATCCCTCCTGGAGGTTTTGTGTGCTAGAGTGAAAACAAGGCTGTGAGGTGTAAGACGGCGAGTTTGTTTCCTTTATATATGGGAGGCTGGGTGGGAATAAAACCCTTGCAAACCTTTGCTTCTCTTTCTCTTTGTTTTTATTTTTGGTTTTTTCGGTTCTTTTTTTTCTTCGAAAAACCAATAAATCCACCCGTTTTTAGAGTAGGGTTCGACACTTGGCTTGGCCATAAAATTTCGGGTTTGGGTAAAATTGAAATGGATTGGCCACAAAATTTTGGGTTCGGGTCAAATTTGAACCGGACTATTTCAAGTATAGACATTTTTGGGATTAATTTTGAATTTCAATACCTTACTCCAAACCTACCCATATGTCCCGGTTCTATTCAAACATTATGTAAATCCTAGGACGGACCACCCCACACATAATTACGGGGCTAGAATGAACTTTGACTTGTTAAGTTGGGTGCAAGGACACATGATCTCGAATTGAGAGATAACTGCTCATAATCACTTTAACTACAAATTCATTACCTTCTTATTTTAATGATTGGAGTCCCTTTCTCTGTTTTTTGGTCTGAACCACGAGGTGGTCTTGGATGGGCCCCAATTATGGGTGGCATCTTTAAGCCTTAACCACAACCCAGACTAATCCCCGCTCACACCGGATCGGGCCGTAAGGAGTAAAGTGCTGGCCAAAGTGGTGACTCCATACGAGAGCAGAAATCGAACCCCTGACCTCTCTTAAGGAATGAAAGTGCCGAACCACTCACACCAACACCTGACCTCCTTTTCTCTGTTTTTTAGAACCTAAATGTCATTAAACAAAACAAGGTTACAATCATATTCCTCAAAGAAGACCCAAACTTAATGATTTTTCAAGGATAGACTTCGATGATATTTTTCTATGACAAAAAAAAAAAGGGAAGAAGTTATGGGCGTCCGTTACAGAATGACCCAAACTTAAGATCCATCGTGTTAAGGCCCCGTTTGGTTCACGGAATGGATTTGAGGGGAAATCAATTCCCATGTCATTTCCCAAGGAATGGGAATGAAAGATTCATTTCCCACGTTTGGTAATGTTGGGAAAGTAACCGGGAGATTTCACTTTGTTTCTTTTCCCATGTTTGTTTTGAGTAGGAATGGAAAACAAAGTTTGTATAATTTTCCAATTATATCCATATTAAATCAAAAAAAAAAAAGAATGCATTTAATGATACGTTGTAATTATAAATTGTTCATAGGGACAAAAAAGTCATGAAAATTGTGCATTAAATGTTGGCTCATTTTCCCAAACTTTCCCATGAGGAGGGAAACCAAAACCCAAGTTAAGAGGAGGGCATCACTTTCCCTCCTACTTTCCCATGTGCAAGACATCCATTTCCCATGCCGGACTTACCAAACATGGGAAATGAATTGAATTCCCATTCCCAAGTCTCCTTTCCCATGAACCAAACGGGGCCTAAAGGCTTGCCATTAATTTCAACCCTAGGCCTCATAGAAAAATCCAGACTTAAGCCCAGCAGACCTCGATCCAAATCCAAACCCGTTTCGTTAAACCCTACTATCTCCAACTCCAAGCCTTCGTCTGTTTTTCTGGTACAGTTTCATTCCGTAGCTAGCAATGGCGGATTCAAAATCTAAGAAACCTGCAAACAACTCAGACGACATAGAGCACCTCAAGTCTGACATAGCTTCTTTCGCTTCCTCCCTCGGCCTCGCAACTTCTCTCCCACCATCGTCTTCTTCAGGCTTCAACGATGTTGATTTTCGTAAACCTGGTCCCAAAAAACCCCAAAAGAAGCCAAAACCAGCACCAAACCAAAACCCCACGAAAAACCAGAATTTCAAATCCAAAGAAAAACCCGATTCTTCGAAGCCGAAACTCACTCTTTCTTCACTGGAAGACAACACCAACAAGGAGAAAGCAAAGAACTTTGAGAAGTTCAAGAACCTTCCGAAGCTGCCATTGATGGCAGCTAGCAACTTGGGAGTGTGGTATGAGGAAGCTGAGGAATTGGGAAAGAAAGTCCTTGCGAATGGGAAGAAAGCGGAGGTGAGGAATGCGGAGGAGTGGAAGAGTGTGGTGGCGAAGAAGAGAGAGCTTGGAGAAAGGTTAATGGCGCAATACGTAGCTGACTATGAGTCGTCGAAAGGGAAGAGTGGGGATATTAAGCTGTTGCTTACCACACAGAGGTCCGGGACTGCATCCGATAAGATATCGGCGTTCTCCGTCTTGGTTGGGGACAATCCCATTGCCAATATGAGGTCTCTTGATGCACTTATAGGTAATATTGCAGTTTTTAATTAGTCACATGTAAGCAAAGGTGGTTCGTTGTGCTTCATTTTTCTCTAGGTGTGTTTTGTTGAGAGTATCCCATATCACTTTTCCTTGGGGTTTAAAAGATTTTAGGCCTTTCCCCAAATTACCAATTAGATTTGGGTTGGATGCTCACATTGTAATATGTGTGTGTGTGTGTGTGTGTGGTGATTTCTGATTCTTAGAATTGTAGACAGTGTATTCCATGTGGTTTTGCCTTTTTTTTTTTTTTTTTTTTTAAATCTATCTGGACTTTGCAGTCTCTGCTTTTTGCCTCACTCTACATGATACTTTATTGCTGAATGTATCATCTAGGTTCACTCAGCATTTAAGCCTATATTACATTTGGTCGGGGGCTAATTACTACAATCACTCTAGAATCTCAGTTGAATAATATCAAATTATCAACATGAAGTGCTTTAGTTCTGTGGAAAGCTGCGTGTGGATTCTTTCTTTCTATACGAACCTTGATTGGCCTTATTTTGATGAATCTTTGAGTTTACTTTATTTGGAACTTGTTGTTTGTTGTAGGAATGGTGACATCAAAAGTGGGAAAGCGATATGCGTTCGCAGGTTTTGAAGCATTGAGAGAATTGTTTCTTACAAGGTTCTCTCTCTCATTCTCTCTCTCCCTCTCCTCTTCCCTTCCTCTGTGTGTATGTGGGTGTGTATCATCATTACTATGTGTTTATGTGTTTGTGTGTGTGCGCATCATGATTAGTATGTGTGTCTGCGTGTGTGAGGTCTGCCCGAGAACTACTTTTATTCACCAGAAAGAAGTGCAATGAAGCTCCAATACCACAGTAAGTGGAGGTAGTACAGAAGACAGTACAATCCACTGACAAACTCCAGAGCTGGTGAAACTCTAACCCAAACCGCAGAGAAAAGTTTGTACTACCAAACAAGCCCATCCTACACTATTATCCATCTATGACCATTCTTCAACAATTGAACTGAAGTCCAGTGCCTCATTATAGAAATGATCATATTTCGTGCTATACTTTTTATCATCCTTCTTTGCTCCATGCAGTAAGTGAAGTTGAAGGTCCCCTAGTTTGGCGTGTTTTATGTTGCATGGTCTGGCATTCCTGTAGAAAATTAATATTCTTATATGGTTTAACAAAAGGGAAAAGGTAAAAAATAATTGAAGAGAAAATTGATATTATGTAAATTCTAGTAAGAAGCCATTTTCCTTGTGATTGGTAACAATTGATGGTATATGTTTGTCCACTTAACTTTGTATCAGAACTTTGACACAAAAATAGTTGAACTTTGCATAATTATGTGTTCATACACCTTACTTTGCTCTGATCTGCATATATACTGCTTTTTGCCAGTTTATTACCTGATCGTAAGCTTAAGAGCCTATTACAACGGCCATTAAATACTGTTCCTGAGACAAAAGATGGTTATTCTCTTCTACTTCTATGGTATTGGGAGGAGTGCTTGAAACAAAGGTATTGGTTTTTGTTCTTTCTTCCATTTTGCCCAAAATGTTATTGCGTGTATTGTTTAACTTCTAATGGCCTAGGTGGCCAAAAAACTAATGTCGTATTTGGTGGAATATTTTTAATTCATTCAAGGAAATTTGCTCCTATTCCTAACATGAATACGAATATTGTCATCTCAGGTATGAACGCTTTGTTTTTGCTCTCGAGGAAGCATCAAGAGATATGTTACCTGAACTGAAAAACAAGGCATTGAAGGTTGGGGTTCTCTCTGTTTTTTTACTTTTCTTTCTGTTACTTTGCTGCCAGTGTAATTGTCCATTTTTCAGTGACTGTTATTTTTTATTGTTCTTGAAGTTTTGAAGTTCAACATTTATTTTCTCCAGTCAGAAAGTTTTCTTTAACACAATTCATGTATATTCTTTAAAGCACTGGTCAAAGTGAAACTTGGAAAGCATGTTTGTACTAAATATGCATCTGTTTGTATTTCTAATCATGTTATTGTTTCATATATTGATTTCTTATATGTAAGTTTAAGGCTGGGGTGACAATTCCTATGTTGGTTGATTGTTGTAAAAATTTACACATTTTATTCCCTATTCCCCATTCCCGTTGAATGTTATTTCTTATGAAAACAGGCATTAAGTCTGGAGATCCATGTTGCAACTCATGATTTTCGAAGGTCTCACAATTGCTTAATATATATATATATATATATATATATATATATATATATAAAAAGGTTACATAATTGAAGTTACCTAAAAATGAAAATCGAAGGTCACATGATATGCTTATCAACAAAAGGATGAAATTTAGTAAAGATCTGTATGCAAACATTATTCCTTTTTAGTGGTGATCTAATTGAAGTTGTTCGTAACATCTATAATATGCTGACATGAGAGTTTTGATCCATATTTCCTATTTGAATAACTGCTTTCAGACTATATATGTGTTGCTAAAGAATAAATCGGAGCAAGAGCGAAGATTACTGTCTGCAATAGTTAACAAAGTAAGTTTACACTGGATTTCGGCCTCACCAACCTACATATATTAAAAATACCTTTTTTTTTGCCCTCACAACTGTCAACTTGCTTCATTGCCAACTTTTTTCTTTTGGTTACATATAGCTGGGAGACCCTAAAAATAAGGGGGCATCTGATGCTGATTTTCACTTATCAAACCTTTTGTCTGATCATCCAAACATGAAGGTACGACTATCTAGCTTAGCTGAATCTAATTTGTTTTATTTATATGTTCTGGCTCATGAGTTCAGTCAGCTGCTTTTGCTCATTTGTTCCAACTTCCAACCGATGAGGTTTCAGGGGATTTTGGGTAGTAGGGTACTTTGTACAAATATGAGAGTAGAGAATTTTTAGTTTAGCTCATTTTGCCACTCGGTTTAAGTTTTATTTTTTATACTTTTAACTCTTGCAGTGGAACAGGACACGGAAGTAACAACCTTTCGTTTTTCTTTATAATTTTATCCGTACTTATCCTATCCACCATATGGTCTTAACTGATTACGTTGGTGATTTTTTTATTTCTCAAAAATGTGAGCTGCTTTTTGAATATGTTCTCTGTGTTTGAACATTATGCTTATGCACATCTCAAATAGTTTATTTATTTCTTTTGTTTGTTGAAAGAAGTATCTCAAACAGTTCTATTATAGAGGGCGTTTTAACTTTTTACTCATGGAACGCAGGAGCATGTCTTTTAAATTGTGTTTCTATCTGATATGTACATCATCTGTCTTTACCTCGATGATAGTGACAATAGAATCTCGATGATAGTGACAGTAGAATAGTTCATGGCACATGTGTTTTTTTTTTCCTTTTTGTAATTTGTGCATATTAGTAATCATTTTGTTGCCCTTGCATCCTATCTTATACTAAGAGCTCCTCTGAACAGGCAGTGGTGATTGACGAGGTGGACTCTTTCCTCTTTCGGCCGCGTTTGAGCCCACAAGCAAAATATCATGCTGTATGTCTCATCATGAATACTACTAATAATTTAATTGTTAGCGTCTAATGTAGACTAGTCGTGTACAGTATTTCTATTTTCAGCTTTCATAGTTAATTTTATTTATTTATTTTATTTTTGGTTGATTTTTCTGCCATAAATTATACTGAAATATTAAGTTTTAGTATTTATGATGGTGGATCTTTAAACCACGTAATGCAAAGGCTAATGCTGTCTTGGCTTAGTAATTAGACATTTTGAGGAGTGGTGCATTGGGGTTCAAGTCATACTCAAAGGGTAAGAAAAGAGAGTACCTAAAAGAAGAAAAACTTGCAATGATAAAATCAAATGAAAATGGGGGCAAATGTGGATTAGGCCAATTGGCAGGGTAGTGTGCCCAGCCTGTTGCACTCGAGGTCGTATTCCCCTCCCGATAGATTAAAGTAGTTTAGAATATTGTTTTGTAAAATTAAATAAATAAAAGAGGTGGGAAAAACACTTGGAATAGTGGCACTACATATAGTGATGATCATGAGGTGCTTTAAATTCGCTTGGACCACAAACTTTGTTAAAATTATCTTTTAAGGAGATAAATCTCATAAAAGATGGAAATTTAAACATCTATTTCTAGATGAGACACTAATACGTTACCTCTTAGCATATTTGCATATAAAAATGCATGTGTAGGGGCAATTGATCCAATACGTGTATAGGGCCATGCTGTCTGAAATTGCCCCTATACATGTACTGGACTAATTAGTCTGGATTTTTTTTTGGGTTTTCATTTACTTACAATTAAATGCTTTTTCGTTTTTCTATTAAATTTTAAGTACTTGATGAGCCATGGATTTGAACTCAAAATGTCCATATACTGCCTACATTCATTTTGATTTGGTACAACTTGCAAATCTTGTTAAATAAACTTTTATGTATGCAGGTTAACTTTTTGAGCCAAATGCGTCTAACTCATAAAGGAGATGGGCCGAAGGTGGCAAAACGTTTAATAGATGTTTATTTTGCACTTTTCAAGGTAATAATGAACTGTTTTTGCTTTTCAATGTATTTATCATCAATAATAGTTATGATTGCAGTCCCTAATACACTAAATCATTGCATTTTAATTTGATGATTTTTTTGGATGTTGCTGATGAGGAGACAAGCACTTATTAATGTAGGATTTGTAATGCAGCTAATGTTTGAAGTGTATCATCAATTTATCACAATGGCCTAAATTATGGAAGTAGAAAATGAATATTCACAAAGTAATATTTCAGGTACTGATTACTGAGGCTGGTGGTGGTGAAAAGATGGATAAAAGTGGAAAAGCAGGGGTTAAGAAACCACTCAGTTCTCTTGAGGATAGCAAAGTGGAGAGTTCATCAGATTCTCATGTTGAATTGGATTCACGCCTTCTATCAGCTCTACTGATGGTTAGGACAATTACTTCTTAGCTTGCATAACAATGTAGCTATGCCATCTCAGATGCTCCTCTTGGTGTCTTTACGAGGTTTTAATTACACATAGAATAAAAAAAGAGAGAAAAAGAAACTAGCATGAATTTTGCGCTTAGAAAAAGATTTTGCTTTTTCAAAGAACTTACTGACTACTTCTACATCCCTTCCTTTGTCATCTTCACAGGGAGTCAATAGAGCATTTCCCTTTGTCTCAAGTAATGAGGCTGATGACATTGTCGAGGTCCAAACACCAATGCTTTTCCAACTGGTAAGCTCAAAGCTTTGCTATTCATTACTTGGAAGATTAGCTATATCCTGTGGAATTTAATGTGCCCGTTCATGCAGGTTCATTCTAAGAATTTTAACGTAGGAGTTCAAGCATTGATGCTCCTCGATAAGATCTCATCGAAGAATCAAATCGTCAGTGATAGGTTTTACAGAGCCTTATATTCAAAACTTCTACTTCCAGCTGCTATGAATACTTCTAAGGCAAGTGGAGCTGGATTTATTTACACTCGTTATTTAGAGTTATTTGTTAATCAAACTTCATTATGGTTTTTGTGAAACTTCTTACATCAAAAAGTTCCCTGTACTCTTCATGGGTGCAAGGCCAAATTTTTGTTTTTAATGGTAACAAATTACAGTTTGCTGTATGATTTCAATTTTTTCACTTAATACCTGAAGGCTACAAAACGGAATTATAGCCACCAAGAGGCACACAGTTGATTAGTCTCTTTCATTGTTTCTTTGTGGTTCTAACAATTATCCTCCTTGTGGTGTATATTGGATTCAGTAAGAGCTGGGTGGTTTTATACCTGTGTCCTTAGGACACAGATTCCTCTTCTTCCACTTTATATGATTATTCAAACAGATAAAGTGAAACAATGCATCAATAAGAAGTTAGTTAGATAAGCTCTTTGATCCTTGTTTGTTGACGTTGAAGTTTCGGATGCGACAATTTTTATCCTTTCATTCAATTATATATCTTCCTGTCTTTATATGGCTTGTTTTTCAGGCAGAAATGTTTATTGGACTTCTTCTGAGAGCAATGAAAAATGATGTGAACCTGAAGCGTGCAGCTGCTTTTGCAAAGCGTGTACTGCAGGTATGTGCTTAACTATATTCTTACGTGTTTGCCACATAAGAGCGCAGTTCCTTCTAGATATCTACACATATTTCTTTTCTGTTGAATATCTTGTTAACAAAACCCCACAAATTGGAATTTGCGTCTGTTGTGCTACTTCATTTGGAGGGATTTTTGAATCTTAAGTAAGCTTCTTTGAGGAAAACGTGCATTGACGATCCTTGTGCTCCACTTATGTGGATGTTCTAACTATTTACTGATTTGAACAGGTTGCCCTTCAGCAGCCGCCTCAATATGCATGTGGATGCCTCTTCCTCCTCTCAGAAGTTCTTAAAGCAAGACCCCCCTTATGGTAAGCCTGGTGCTAATTTGGAGATCTGCCTGTAGATTTTATTCAACATTGTCAAATAAACACTTTTTTCACCATCCCCAAACAGGAACATGGTGCTCCAGAATGAGTCAGTTGATGATGAGCTTGAGCATTTTGAAGATGTTCAGGAAGAAACTAATGATAAACCCACCCCTGTCTCAGAGAAACAAGAACTTGATGTTGAGCTTGCTCACAGCAGTGACGCTGCCAATTCTGATCATGATTCTTCAGAAGATGATAATGACTCTCCTGCCTCTTATTCTGAAGATGAAGGTTCTGATGAAGCAGAAGAGTTTCTTGTGGGAAATGATTTAACGAACTCCAAACCGCCTCCTACTCTTAATGGGCAACCACCACAAGTACCGTCTGAGAGGTCTTGGCTGCCTGGAGGCTATGATCCACGGCGCAGAGAGCCCTCTTATTGGTCAGTTGTCTTTTCTTAGCTTCTCTACATTGTATAAATGCTAGAATCCATATTTCTTCTGGCTACCAGAAAAATGAATTAAGTCAATAAAAAATGAATTAAGTCAATAAAGACTTGTGCAGTACGTAATATTTTGTAAGTAAAGGATAATGAAGGATAAATAAAGGTCAAACAAGTTTTCTTCTGTAACAATCTTCTGCGGAATTTCTTATGCTTTGCACCCTTTATTTTTGCTTATATTTTCTTTTAACTTTCTAATTCCAATCTTTACGAGTGAACAGCAATGCGGATCGTGTGAGCTGGTGGGAGCTGACAGTACTTTCTTCACATGTGCACCCTTCAGTTTCTACCATGGCAAAGACGCTACTCTCTGGGGCCAATATTGTCTACAATGGAAACCCTCTGAATGACCTATCACTTGCTGCTTTTCTGGACAAGTTTATGGAGAAGAAACCAAAGCAAAGCACATGGCATGGTGGTTCACAAATTGAACCTGCGAAAAAGGTCAGCTTGTTTTCTGAACTTCCATGGACTTATTATCCTTTTGCCTTGTGCCTTCACTTAAGTGAAGATGTTGTTGTCTTTTCACATACTCTTGAATGATTGGAGTGCCATAGTTATGGGCACTGTCCAAATATCAATCCCGTTAATCTGCAATACTGACTGAGTTTTCTTGTTCCAGCTTGACATGACGAACCAGTTAATTGGACCAGAGATTCTCTCATTGGCCGAGGAAGATGTAGCTCCGGAAGATCTTGTCTTCCACAAGTTCTATATGAATAAGATGAATTCTTCAAAAAAACCAAAGAAGAAAAAGAAGAAGAAAGCAACAGAAGATGATGAAGCTGCTGCAGATTTGTTTGACGTAGATGGTGGCGATGGTGATGACAGTGATAATGAAGAGATTGACAATATGCTGGATTCTGCTGGCCTTTCTACTGAAGCAGATGGTGACTACGATTACAATGATCTTGACCAAGTTGCCAATGAAGATGATGAAGATTTGGTTGCCAATGTCAGTGATACCGAGCTGGACCTGCCATCGGATAGTGGGGACGGAGAAGATTTTGGAGAAGATTTTGATGCCAATGCAGACGATGATCCAAGTGATGATGATGCTATTGATATTGATATAGGAGATGCAGACGACGGCATGGACGGCGATGAAGAGGAGGAGAATGATCAAAGGAAAAGCAAACGGAAGCGCGGGAAGTCTGCAGCATCCCCCTTTGCAAGTCTTGAAGAATATGAGCATTTGCTAAATGATGTTCCTGCTGAAAAGGAATCTAGAAGGAAGAAACCCAAGTCTCGAAAGAAGAGAAAATCATCCGACTAAATCCTTCGTTGGCGTTTATTTAAAGCCAGGAAAACCTCAATTTTTGCCTTGAGCCTCTCATATATTATAACTTTTAGCCAGAAAAACATCCCAAATTTGTTTACGATATATAGTTGTACCATTAACTTTTTTTTCAGCCGTAGGCATTTCCATGAAAAGCACCTCCATATTATTGTATGCTAGGCCCTGTTTGTTTCATGAGAAAGGAGGCTTAGGGATGGGAAATCAATTTCTTATGTTTAGTAAGTCAAGGCATGAGAAATAGTTGCATGGCGGAAATGAGGCTTAAGGATGGGAAATCAATTTCTTACGTTTGGTAAGTCAAGGCATGGGAAATAGTTGCACGGCGCATGAGAAAGTAAGGGTGAAAATGAAGCACTTCTACCCACTTTGGTTTTGTTTTCCTCCGTGAGAAAGTTTGGGAAAATGAAAAAACATTAGTGCACACTTTTTATGATTATTTTGTCCCTATTAACTATTTAGAATTACAATATAGCACTAAATGTATTCTTTTCTGATTTGATTTTATATGGATATAATTAAAAAATTAAACAAACTTTGTTTTACATTCCTATACAAGTTGAACATGTAAGAGGAAATAAAGTGGCATTTCCTTGTTACTTTTCAGGATTATCAAACATGGGAAATAAATCTTCCATTTTTCATTCCTTGAGAAAAATATATGAGAAATTATTTCCCATATAAGAAATGATTTCCCATCAAATCTTTTTTGAGAACTAAACGGGCCGTATTGTTAACGATTCAAACATTCCAAACTAATAGGCAAAACCTAGACATGCATAATACTTGCTGCTTTTGGACTCTGAGCAATCAACTTTTAGTTGTATATAATAATACAAACCAGCATTCTCTGAAGGGCAGAAGTCATTCAAAACAGAGAAATCTTCGAAGTAACGCAACGAGGAACCTAAAACCTAAAGCCCAAAACCCTAGTATGACAGCAAACCACAAACAGGCCAATGTAAGTCTGCTTCAAGAGATAGAAACTTCAACTGTTTTGGGCTTGGGAGGTGGAGGAAGCTTCTCAACCACCACAGTGAGAACCCCATTTTCGCATTTGGCAGATATGGCTCCTACATTCGCATTTTCGGGCAACCTAAACTTCCTCGACAGCTTCTGGGGTGCTCTCCTCTCAAGCCTCAGATACTTGCAGCCTTCCTCCTCCCCATCTTCACGTTTCCTCTTCCCATTGCTTCGGATCACCAGAGTGTTTTCATCTTCAACTGTTACCTGCATTGCAACCACAAATTTGTTACCACTCACATAATTCATCAACATAAACCATAAAAAATTTGTATAAAAAAATAAAAAACCAACCACTCACAAAATTCGTTCTCCGAAAGACTGAGAATTTCAGGAGAGGAAGTAGAAAATAGGTCAGATTTGGACAAGTGGGAAAGTGGGAAATTACCTGAATATCAGATTTGGACAAGCCAGGCAAGTCCAAGAAAAATATATACTCCTTGGGAGAGTCCAAAATGTCCACTGGAATGCTAGCCGCTCCTTTGTTCTCGTTGTTGGTTTCGTGGGCCCGAGAAGGGAACATGAACTTGTCAATGGTTTCAGGGAAATTGAGTAGTTGGTTCACTGCTGTTGCAAAGTCCCCATTGAAGGCACTCGAATCGGCTACTCTGCTCATTTTTCCAAAGACCCAGAAACCACAAGACACACACTCTGTAAACCACAAGAGCAACCCATTAGCAACTAAGCAATTAAAAATGGGTAAGTTTGAAACTTGCGCTGACCCATTAAAGATCAGAGCTTGAACACTGAGTTTATAAGCATTTAAGGACATTTTGAGCTGTTTGTTTCTCGGGAAACTAGTAGAGGAAGAGAAGGAAAATGCGTATAATTCATTCCAGTAAAAGAAAACGGAAGCTAAGAATGAGAATCTTCCAGGAATGAGACGGCAAAGACTCTTACATGAAAGAGATCTTAGATTCGCGCGGGAAAGCGTTTGATCTAAGGAGAGATTTTAGCAACTGATTGTTTGGTTGGCAAGAAAATTATGGGTATAAAAAGGCATGGAGAGGAAAGCTCGCGAAAAATAGAGGGAAGATCACCGAAAGGTCTAGAAGAATGGCGCGGTTTGCTTTGCACGAATAGATCGCGGATATTGGAAGATCCTGACCTTACACGTCTAGATTTCTGTAGTCGGGGAACTCTCACACAGTCGTATTGGTTTCTACGTGACATGGGCCAGGAGCCACCACGTGGCTGAATGATGGTCACGAGTATAGCCGGGCGGCTATACGTTTAAAATATTATATTTAAAGAGTATAGCCGCGCGGCTATACGTTTAAAATATTCGAATATATATTAGGAGTATAGCCGCTATACTTTAAAAATATTATATTTAAATAGTATAGCCGAGCGGCTATACGTAACATATTCGAACATATATTTCAGGAGTATAGCCGCTCGGCTATATGCTTTAAATATTAATATATTTTACAGCCGCGCGACTGTACTTCCCACTGGATAAAGGATTGAGTCCACCTCAGCCGTGTATGCCATTCAAATTTTGACACGTTTCGTTCTTTTTTAAAAATTCTACAGCTAGACTTGAATTATTTTTACACTTTGTAAATAAAACTAAAACCAAAATTTAAAAAAAAAACTTTAAAATTTTCTTTTATATATATTTGTGTAATCTCATTTCGCAATTTTTTTAATTGATCATGTCGAATAACAAGTATATGACTAAAGTTGGGGTCGGTGCTATATTTATCAAGATGATTAAGGTGATATTCTTGGACTTTGGTTTTGAAAAACCACTACACAAAAATGATTAATTTTTTTCTTTTCAAAAACTTAAAACGTAAGAGCATTCATAATCATGCTCTCTATTTTTTAGTTAAATTTTAGTTAAAAACATATCAAAGTTATTTTAAGAGCTCTCAATAAAATTTAAACTCCAATCATGCTCTCTAGTTTAGGGAGTCATAAATGCTATAACTCTTTTTTAATTGGTCAATCTCTTTTAAAAATTAATATAAAAAATAATTAGTATTAATTAAAGGTTTGAAATACTCATTAAATAAAGCATAATTAAATTATAGAAAGCCACTAGAAGTCTTTTCTCTCTCCTTATATTTAGGAGCTCCTAGAGGTCTCCTTATTTTAGGAGGTGGATAGGGAGCATGGTTGAAGTTAGGAGGTGATTTAGGCCCAGTTTGGGATTGCTCTCACTTTTAAAAAAAGTTGCTTCTGCTGTGCTTTGAAAATAATTAGCTGTAAAGTAAAGCAACTCCATGTTTGGTAAACAATATTTTTAAAGTGCTGTTAGTACAAAAAGCAGTGTAAAAAACGTTTGGTAAATTTTAATATAAAATTATTGTAACTGTGAATAATGACTAAAATAGACATGATGTTAAAAGTGTTATGTACTAATCATGTGGTGGTAGTTGTAGTGATGGAGTGGAGGTGGTGGTGGTGATGAAGGTGGAGTTGGTGGTGGTGGGGATGGCGGTTGTGGAGGTGGTGGTGGATTTGGAGGTTTTGGAGGAGGTGGTGGTGGTGGTGTTTGAGGTGGTGGTGGCAGAGGATGAGGAGGAGGAGGATGTGTTGGTGGTGGTGGTGATATTGGTTGTGGAGGTTGTGGTGGATTTGGAGGTTTTGGAGGAGGATGTGGTGGTGGGGATGGCGGTTGTGGAGGTGGTGGTGGATTTGGAGGTTTTGGAGGAGGTGGTGGTGGTGGTGGATGAGGTGGTGGTGGCGGAGGATGAGGAGGAGGAGGATGTGGTGGTGGTGGTGGTGGTGATATTGGTTGTGAAGGTGGTGGTGGATTTGGAGGTTTTGGAGGAGGTGGTGGTGGTGGAGGTGGAGGTGAAGGAGGAGGTGGTGGAGGAGGTGGAGGAGGTGGTGGTTGTGGTTGTGGTGGTGGTGGTGGTGGCGGTGGTTGTGGAGGTAGTGAATGTGGTGGTGCAAGTGGTGGAGTTGGATGTGGAAGTGGAGGTGATGTCATTTGTAAAATGAATGATGGTATTTTGGGAATTTAAAAAATTCATTAAATGTTCATCTCTGCTTTTTTTGAAAGTAGCTTTGAAAAGCAACTCAGAGCATGCTTTTAAAAGCTGCTGTCAAAAGGCCATTGCTTTTAAAATAATCGGGATATTTTCTTTTTACCAAACACCTTAAACTGCTTAACTTTAAAGTGAAGCAGGTTTTTGGAAAAAAAAAAGAAATCCCAAACGGGGCCTTAGGGAGCTCATTATGCATGCTCTAACGCTTTTCGCATGGCGTTATTTATCAAGATATGTGTTAAGATGTATTCAGTTAAGAAGGTTTGTATTAGTATTTCTCTATGCAAAAGGGGCTAATTTTTCACCCAAAAAAAATAAAAATAAAAAAAATGACCCTTCGTAGTAATTTTCACTTTGAATCACTTAACCCGGATGCTATCTCTCATCCGTTAATTGTCATTTTCTATATAATGATTGGAAAACAGTATTTTTCTTAATTAATATGAATAGACAAATAAGGTATTATAATAACTTGGGCCCTTCATAAAACATTTATTTTCTTCATTCTTGGACAAAGTGTCTCAAAAGAGGTCAATCTCTTATGTCTCAAAAGATGTACATACAAAATGTCCACTTTGACTAGACATCAGAGATTTGAACTTGAGATTTTGATTTTTCATCATCCATCCTCATCCCAATTTGTGGTCTTGTAGTAGGTAGCATACAGGATGATTTGCACCACACCGGAAACTGCTCCCAAACCATTTGGAAGCTATCAAATTGTCATTGAAAGAAAAGAGTTAATTAGTTAAAAATAAATGAAAAAGAAAAAAGGTTTTGATTAGTTTTTTTTAGAGAATGCGATCAAATTTAAGGAGTGCATAGATGGTCCAGACAATTCACTACTACAAAAAACACTTTGCGCGACGAAATAAATTTGTTGTGCAAAGTACAATTTCGTGACAAAATTTTGGTCACGCAAGTTCTGTCGCGCAAAGATCGTGAAGAAAGGGTTTGCGCGACGAAAAATATTATTTGTCGCGCAAAGTCACTTTGAGCGACGAATACTAACGTCGCTCAAAGCTACTTTACGCGACGAATCTTAATCACTTTGCGCGATGAATTCTAACTACTTTGCGCGACGAATACTAACCCCTTTGAGCAACGAATACTAACTACTTTGCGCTATGATATACTTTGCGCGACGAATCCTAATGTAGCGCAAATCTTTGCGCGACGAAATATTCAATTTTTTTTAATTTTTGTTTTTAAAATTTTTTTAATTAAAATAAACTAGTTTAATAATTTGGGAGACAAAATATTTTGTTGCGCAAGGTTTTTGACATTTTGTTTTATTATTTCTCTTATATCAAATTTGCGAGTGAGAGGAAAAATGGCATGTACCTAACGCTCTTTGTCTTGATGACCATTTTCTGCCACCCAAAAATCATGTAAGTCTATTTCTTACATATTTAAACCAAGACATTCAAAATGCAGCATGTATGATGTCATTTGATCCATATCCCCCTCAACACAACATGGAAAGAAGCGAAGCCATAGGCAAAACCCTAAGGTCCCCGCCTGAGCTACGCGATGGTCAGTTAGGTTGAAGGTATGATTAACTTTTTTATGAATAGGTAGGTTAGAATATATAGAAATTATACATACCATGACTGTCAAAGTTGAATTATACATAATGATATTGAGGACAATACACAAGATCCCAATTATCATAGACCGGCCTTTAGTGTGATGGAAAAAGTGTAGAGAAATGAAAACCACAACGGCAAAGAAGACAACTTCAACTAGAACAGCAATGATGATGTTTCGCTGAAGAAAAAAAAACCAAAATGTTATAAGATACTAATATGTCTAAGAACACATAATTTAGTGAATTTATTGAAAATTATTTATGTGCTTTTTTCCGGGAGAGAATACGAAAAAGATGGCAATGTAAATAAATTCAATGACAAGTCCAGTGCCATTAATCGTAACAACAAGAAGGTTGTCAGGATGGACTATGGGTAGACCATAGAATGACCACAAAGCACAATTGAGCAATGTTACTATGTAGGGATCCGGCTTGAACTCAGCAACTGATTTTTGTTTGATTATCTTCACAAATGTTGGGCTGCAATATTTCCATCCGTGATGGCCATCATGTAACACGATTAGATTTTTGTGATTAAGAGAGAGAGAGAGAGAGAGAGATTATATTGGGGAGACAAATAAGCCAAAAGAGATGACATTGCCTGTGCTGGAAGTAACAAGAAAACTGATGCTAGCTCTAGAAAAAATGAAAATGGACAAAAGAAAGAGAAGAAATAAAAGCAAACATCAAATTTACTGACCAATAATGCCGACAATGGTTCTAATCATATCGGTATCCATTTGTACGTGTAGACAGTTAAAACGAGGAGTGAAGGCCAAAGAGAATTAGCCACAACGAAACTTGATGTCTTGATGAGGATTTGAAGAATTTAGGTTTATTTAAAGCAGTTTTTTTGTACAGCTTTTGTTTGGAAATGAGATGTGACGCAGATGAGGTGTAAGTGACATGCCTCAATTGTCATCCACAGAAATGCTTATTTCTGTTTCTTTTAAACTAAACTTCTTCTATCACTTTTAACTTCATTTTTGTTTATGTTCAGTTAATTTCTGTTTCTTTGAACCTGTGACATGCCGAGTAATATCTTTTTTTTTTTTTTTTTTTAAACAAAAGTTTAGGGGGAGATTAGCTACTTGAACTACCAGTGCCAGGACAGACTCACAACCTCGAGCCGAAAGTAATATCTCTTTTATTTTTATTTTTATTTTATGTATTTATTGGATTTGAAAGGAGAAACAGATCTCGACAAACCCATAACAGAGGAAAGGCAACACAAACAAACGAGGCCCCAAAAGAAATAACAACATAATACCAAAAAGGGGAAAAAAACAGTAAAGTGACTTTTCAAGATTGATTGAGATTGAGAGATAATTTAATTTGGGTTGGCTTGGGTCGGTTTTGGTCCCAATTTGTAATTTAACCCAATATATAGTGGTTTATTATTTTTTAGACCCAAGATTCACTCATTATTAGGCCAACTCAATCCTTTTGTGATCGAGTTGGCTTGTTCGATCGGGTTAACATAAAATTAAATCCATAACCCAACCCAAACAAAGTGATTTATGATTTTTTGAACCTAAGACGCATTCATTATTAGAGCAACTCAACCCAACCCTCTAATAATTGGGTTAGGCGGTTTAGTCAAGTTGACCCAAAATTGTGACCGCCTCTAAATTTAATGATGAATAGGTTATTACATTTTCTTGCTAATTAAAGCTATTCCTAATCATATAAAAGAGGGTTATTATTTTTCTTTAATACAAGCGGTAGTTTAAACTATAAGAGGCAGGGGGTTTATCACACACTACCAAGGTGTTATGGGGGTTAAACCTGAGACTACTGGTCTGTAAGTCAATGCCCTTTTCCATTGGGCTAGACCCCGTTGGCAAAGAGGGCTAGAAAAAAAAATAATTCTAAACTACAAGGGGGTCATACAAGGTGCCATAAGAGTTCGAACTTGAGACCATTAGTCTGCAAGTCAATACCTTTTTACACTGACTATATCATGTTACCATTGAAAAATACATATTTTGATTGCATTCTTAATGAAGTTCTCAAGCTAAGCTTTTTTACTATGTGAAACTCATAAAGAACACATTGTACTTATAATAAAAGCAATTTTATTAGTCGAAGTTTTTTGTACTTACAAAAGAAAAATACGAACAAATTGTCTAGCAATTTTTCTCAATAATATTTAAAGAGATTCCAAATTTGAATCTCTTTCTCATGTCCATCCATTCAATGGGGGAGCCACATTTATACAATCCAATGCTATCTACATCTTTGCTATTTGAAGCGTGACCGACTCAAATTAAAACTTGCCGCCCACTCAGACTAAATCTAGCCGGCAGAACTAAACTCATTGATATTTGGTTTACTATAAGACATTTTAAGCCGAATCCCACCAGCAGAAAAAATTAGACCCTTTTTTTCATAGTACTTAATAACTTATCATTTTGTGACACATGATAAAGTAGACCCTTCAATATCTTTATATTATTTCCTTAAGCACATGCCTTAAATCTTTTTAGAGACTCACAAGATTTTAAAATCTTTGTAATTAGTGTGACGTGTTTGAACTCTGCATTAGCAACCAAAAAGAAAAGAGGGGGACAAAGTAAAGTTGGTACACAACTGGATTAGCTCCATCTAACCCAGCCGTATTATTATAAAAGAGACGAACAACATTGGGACACAACGAGTGGTTACAATATTGGAACCTCTTGCCTTGTCCCTAGTTATGGCTCTCTTTGTCTACCACAAACAAACAATCGGTGTACCCGATCAAACTTTATTATGCTTGTCAACCTACATTTTTGTAATTAAGAGAGAGAGAGAGAGAGACAAATAAGCCAAAAGAGATGACACTGCCTGTGCAGGAAGTAACAAGAAAATATTAGTAACTAGAAAAAATGAAAATGGAGAAAAGAAAGAGAAGAAAGAAAAGCCAACATCAGATTTACTGACCAATAATGCCGACAATGGTTCTAATCATATCGGTGTCCATTTGTACGTGTAGAGAGTTAAAACGAGGAGTGAAGGCCGAAGAGAATTAACCACAACGAAACTTCATGTCCTTGATGAGGATTTGAAGAATTTAGGTTTTGTACAGCTTTTGTTTGGAAATGAAATGTGACGCAGATGAGGCGTAAGTGACATGCCTCAATTATCATCCACAAAAATACAAGGTTTGCTCGGTTATTTCTGTTTCTTTTAAACTAAATTTCTTCTTTCACTTTTAACTTAATTTTTGTTTATGTTCAGTTAATTTCTGTTTCTTTGAACCTGTGACGTGCCGAGTAATATCTCTCTTTTTTTTCTTTTTCTTTTTTTAGAACGAAAGTTTAGGAGGAGATTGGCTACTCGCACCACCAACGTCAGGATAGACTCACAACCTCGAGCCAAAAGTAATATCTCTTTTGTAGGTGTGGTATATCGCTTCTTTTCTTCTTTTTTTTTTTTTATTTTTTATTTTTTAAATTTAAATTTGAAAGAAGAAACAGGCTTCGACAAGGCCCAGAACAGACAAGAGGCAACACAAACACACGAGACCCCAAAAGAAATAACGACATAATACTGAAAAGGGAAGAAAAAAAATACAGTAAGGCGACTAGGGCTAACTTTCGAACGAATCAGATCAGAATTAGGGGATTCCAATTTCAATAAAAAAAAAAATTAGGAATGAAATTGCAAAAAATTCTGAATTTCAATATCCATTCCAATTTGGAAAACTCAGAATTTTTGGAAAATTTTGGAACTTACTTATTTCATTTTTTTGGAAAATTTCGGAAATTAGTTCAAAATTCTAAAGATGCGCAACTATTTGAAGGGTTAAAGTTGACTAAAAATTGAAAACTCATACCGTAAGCTTGGAAACTATTATTTGCTAGTACTTAGATTTTGTTATCCTTTATGAAATAACTTGTCTATGTCTACTTGGTCATCAAATTATATTTAGTTCAACATGAAATTAGTTATTGTGTGTAGTCTAAGCTTGAAACTCCAATATATTTTAGAATTTTGAAATTTTCGGAATCTCTAGATACATTCCAATTCCAATTTAGTTTTTATCAGAATTTTTGAATTTCAGAACTTTCGAATGTCGGAATTGATTTAGACTTGCCAAAATCGGAAATTTTTCTCATGGAATCAGTCGGAATAGGATTTCCAATCCAACTTGCACTCCTAAAAGTTACTTTTCAAGATTGATTGAGAAATAATTTAATTAGGGGTGGGTATGGGTTGGGTTGGGTTGGGTCTGTTTTGATCCCAACTCATAACTCAACCCGATATATTGTGTTTTATGCTTTATTGGACCCAAGACTCGCTCATTGTTAGGCCAACCAAACCCTTTTGTGATCGAGTTGCACGGTTTGGTCTGGTTAACTCAAAATTAAGCCCACTTTTAAGTTTTGGTTCCAACCCATAACACAACCCTTACAAAGCTGTTTATGATTTTTTGAACCCAAGACCCGCTCATTATTAGGCCAACCCAACCCTCTAATGATCAAACTGAGTTGCTTGGTCGGTCGACCCGAAATTGGGCCAGCAACTAAATTTAATGATCTTAAAATTGAATAGGTTATTACCTTTTCTTGCTCATAAAAGCTTAGTCCTAGTCATATAAAAGAGTGTTATTAGTATTTTTTTTAAATACATGCGATAGTTTAAACTACAAGAGGCAGGGGTTTCTCACACACACTATGAAGATGTTGGGGGGTTTAAACGTTAGACCACTGGTCCATAAGTCAATGTGTTTTTCCACTAGACTAGTCCCCCGTTGGCAAAGAGAGCTTTTTTTTTATCATAGAAAAGAAAAAACAATTCTAAACTACAAGGGGGATGGGGTTTCTCACGCACAACACTATCAAGGTGTCATGAGAGTTCGAACTTGAGATCATTAATTTGCAAAATCAAGATTCTTTTTCACTGGCTAGACCCCGTTGGCATTGAAAGATACATATTTTGATTGCATTCTTAATGAAGTTCTCAGGCTAAGCTTTTACTATGTGAATTAAACTCCTAAAGAACACATTGTAGTTATAATAAAAGCAATTTTATTAGTCAAAGTTTTTTTGTTCATAGTAATTTTGGTTCTTTCAAAAGAAAATTACGGACAAACTGTTGGTCTAGCGATTTTTCTCTATAATATTTAAAGAGATTCCAAACTTGAATCTCTTCTCATGTCCACCCATTCAATGGGGGAGCCACATACAATCAAATACTATCTACATTTTTGCTATTTGAAGTGTGGCCGACTCAAATTACAACTTGCAGCCAACTCAGACTAAATCTAGTAGCACTAAACTCATAGATATTTTTGGTTTACTAAGAGATTTTAAGTCCAATCACAAAAGACATCAGTCTTATTAGGAGTGATGTGATTCATTATATAATGTATTTCATTTAGCTTAGTTTCCAATATGAAAGTTATATTCTTCAACAATCCCTCTCCATTGCTATTTGCAACTTGCTTTGTTTTTCTCAAACTTGGTAATTTGGTAGGTAAAGAAATGAAGAGTGAATATTATCCAGCTAATTAACCACTTAATTGCACAAATTGATAATCATGGAAGGAGAAGTCTTGGATTTCTTGGTACAAATTGATAATCATGCAAGATAATGTAAAATTTAGTCTCATATTGTGTCTGCTAATTAAGCACTTCTCAAACAGCACATGAAACAAACCCCCTCAAAATCTTTATATGATTTTCCTTAAGCACATGCATTAATTTAGAGACTCAATTATCTTATACAAGTAATAAAGTTATTAATTTAATTAAATTAGTATTATAATATTGAGCTTCTAGTTCAATATTTACCAACTAAAAAGCAAAGAGAGGGACAAGCAAAGTTGGTACACAACTGGATTAGCTCCATCTAACCCAGCCGTATTATTATAAAAGAGAAGAAGAACACAACGCCTTGTCCCTAGTTATGGCTCTCTTACCACCATAGATATTAATTGGACGGTCCACAAACAAACAATCAGTGTACCCAATGAAACTTTATTATGTTTCTCTTCTTTTTCTCCCCTCGTACTAACTCAATTAGTGTACCCTTCCATTGATCAATTGTTGTAAATGTCAACCTAGCTATGAATCACTAAAGCTAAGAGAAATTCTATCCTATTAATCTTCTAAATAAGCACCATTTGATTTTGAGCTATGGTGAAAAATACCGACAATCTGTACGAACGATTGATATCGTCGAGTGAGTATGAAATTCATTCTAAATTTTGTAACAATTAATCATCAGGATGTAGCACATGAACGATCGATGCTAGCAATTTATTAATACTTATTCTTAATTTAATTAATTTTATATTGGTGGGTTTGAAAGGAGGTTGGTACAAGTTGAATTGTTGAAGCAATTGAGGGTGCAAGCACAGAGTGACGATGAGAGACTTCTTTACAGTTCATAATTCCATGCATGGATGACATCTTGCGGAGGTTTGTTGGGCGCAGAAAAAGCTGGAAACGCATACAAGAAAGAATATATGTGAAGACAAGAGTTGGTACAAGTGGTCAGGAAAAAAGATGCTTATCTTCTTGTTTTTTCCCTTGCTTTTTCCAAACACAAAAACTCACGGTTGGAAAATAGTAGGCAGCTTACCAACAAACAGCTTAATTTTGTTGCTGTTGATAAGTACCATGAACAACAACAACCAACAACGTTAACCTACCATCTATTAGTTACATGAGTACCCTCGCATACTTAAAGTTTAATCAAAATACTCATTATATATGTCTATATTGCATAATTACTTTTGCATACTTGGTTCCAAGTAAATGAACATATCATATGGTATGTCTAATATTGTCTTGCATGCCATTATTTATACGTTTTCTGCTCGCTAATATCGACTATATAAATGAAAATCTAATCGATGAGTGACTACATAAATTCTTCATATTGCACAGTCTAATAAGATAACATGTTGACTTGTCTAGAACATTTTCGTATATGTATGAACATAGCGTAGTATGTATGAATACGATTGGTACTAAAGTTGTTGAGAACTTTGAGATTTAAATATGAATTAGTTGTTAACTAAGATTGTTTGATTATATTTCTAGAAAACATGAATGATGTGAATGAAAATTGTTTCTTTTTTGTCTTAAGCTGGATAGCTTGCAAGTTAAATACACATAAAAGTCTTAACTAATCAAATTAAATCATGCACCTACCATGGTCCCATATAAAAAAGACATGTAGCAAGCATTCTCCAGTCTTGATGAGCTTCCAGACTGCTACTATTTTAAAATTAATGATGGGTTGGCAAAGGATATTTATGTATATATCCCCCACAATAGAAATAATAAGAAAAAGGAAATAGAAAAGCTAATAAGCAAAGAAAAGATCATCTGCCAAAGCTAAGTGTAAGGCCCGCCAAATTGCCAGCAACTGGTTTTGCACCCAAATATATTTCATTCTTAGCTGGTATTAAACAGTGGGCCATGCATGCAAGTGTCTCTAGCGTCTCTCTCTCTCTCTCTCTCTCTCTCTCTCTCTCTCTCTCTCTCTCTCTCTCCTCCACAATTTTATATAAGAACCTTCCCTCACACTTTCCTCACACTTTTCTCTCAGACCCTCATCAAACACTTTGGTATCAAAAACCCAGCAAACCCCTTGAGCTTGAGAGAGATGGCAAAAGTGGGGAAGCTAACAAAGCTCAAGTCAGTCATAAAGAGATGGCCTTCATTC
The DNA here is from genome assembly GCF_965620075.1 of Prunus avium. Lineage (NCBI taxonomy): Eukaryota > Viridiplantae > Streptophyta > Magnoliopsida > Rosales > Rosaceae > Prunus > Prunus avium. The sequence continues at coordinate 2,606,230 of NC_142286.1, forward strand.
ACCAAGCTCACCCGCACCACAAGCTCCATAGCTGCCGCAACAAGCGAATCAGATCATGACAGCAAGGTCTCCAAGGAGCTTCATGCTGTGTACGTGGGCAAGTCCAGGAGGAGATACTTGATCAACTCAGACATCGTTGATCACCCCATCATCCAAGAGCTGGTGGACACGTCATCAGGTGAGGTGGTGGTGGCCTGTGAGGTGGTGCTGTTTGAGCACTTGCTGTGGATGCTGGAAAACTCCGAGACTCAGTTGGGCTCCATGGACGAGCTTGTTGAGTTCTACACTTGCTGAGTTCTGTGTGTTTTGACAAGAAATGAATTGAGTTAATTAGTTAATTTGTAAATTAAGACTATAATTAGGGAATTAATATTTAGTTTTAGTTTTTTTGTGTGTGTGTCTGTGTGTGTGGGCTGCTATTTGTGAATGTATGTGTCCATTTGGACGGTGAGGTTTAATTTAATTAACCCATGTTAAAGAACTTGGTTAATTATGTTATGAATTGTCATTTTATATACCAATTGTTTATCATTAATCAAATTGGTTGGGACTACAATTTTATTCTGTTTTATTATTTATTTTAATTTTAGTCTTTGATTATTTTCCACCTTTCACATATTTTTTTTATCTGTTATGTGCCCCAATGCATCAACTTTGATTTGAGGGATTGAAAAAAACTAATGATAATGTTAGGGTCTTTAGGATTTTGAGGGATTTGACTACAAGCTGGAAACAAGCATGAATGTATGCTCAATTCTTGCCCCAAAAAGGAAAAAAAAAAATCTATGTTAGCTGTCTGCAGACATCAAGTTCTTGTCAAATAAGAGAAAAAAAGCATGGTAATTGGGTATTATTGCTGATGTGAAAGTAGCTAGGAAAAATCCAGCCCACAGTACAAGGACGTCTTGCATTGGTCCCCTCTAATTTTGGTCCTACTACTACAATCTGAATCTCCCCTAGATTTTGCCTTTGCTATGTCTTGACTATGCCATAAAAAATAAAAAATTAAAGGCACACCGTTTTCTTCTTTTTGTAGTCTTTATTTACTTTTATACTAAAATTTTACTAACAAAGGACCCACCAGTGCAGTTGTTTGGAGCAATTGCCAAGCAATTGCACTCGGGAAAGGTTTTGAGTTCGAGTCATAATATCTGTATATTGTGTGTGAATTTAGTATGATATTGCCCCTCTTAATAGGAAAAATCCCCTCTCAACCAAAAAGTTTTACCGAAGTTTATGGACATTAAAAAGTGAGAATTAACTGTATAAGGTGGGGCAAATTTAAAGTACAATTGGCCATTAAATTTAATAGTTCACTTAGAGCAGAAGAAATACATTGTTTATGTGCTGCAAATGATTAGGAATTATATAATATAAGTTAGAGATGCTTCTGTAACATACGCGCATGAGTCCATTTTATTATATTATATTCTTAATCCTGTCTTGTTAATTGCAATTGTGCAATTTGCAATCTTTTAGGAGGCATAGCTTTTCCATCTCTTGCGTGCTGCCAAAGGACCAATCAAATATTCTCAAAAGATAATAAAGAAGAAATAGATTAAGAAAAAACAAACACAGATCATCAGAATGAGTTATGTCGCCACGGGAAATAATAGCTTAAGCCCTCGCGCTAATGGCATCACCAAACATATCTATACCAAAGATACACCAAAAACTCAAAGGGTTCAAACTTTTCACTGTACGTTTTCATCATCTCTATGTTCAGAGTAAGTGTATTGTGAAGAGTATAGTCATCAAATTATAAATCCCCAAAATAATTTTGCATGTAGTTGTTAACATGCCACCCATATGGATCCGAGATTAGTTGACGTTGTCCATATAGCGACAAATTCTCTAAATTGTCAATTCTTCAATGACTTTTTGAAGAAGAAGAAAGTCTTAGCTACAACAAGAATGTCATTGCGATTGAAGATACCACCACAATTACATTCTCGTCGCATAGCACTCTATATTTAAAGGACTTCTTTGACTTTCCAAATTGTTATATGTGCCGATTCCACAGGTTATAAACCCCTCCAAGTTATAATAGGAAAAGTTACCTTATGCTTCAAGAAACAATAGGAAAACCAAAGTCAACCAAAAAAATGCGGTTTACCAAAACTTTCGTATTTTCCCTCTTTACCCTAATGTCGCATGCCTAAGGATGTACTACGAAGTAAAAATTTTGTTATGTTTTGGCTCACCATAGATGCTGGATGAGGAATAAACAAAGGGCTGCAAAGATGGAACAACAAGGAAGGAGGAGAATTCGCAAAGAATGAGAAGTTGTGTTCAAGCAACCGGTCACTTTGGCCGTTTCTTGGCCGAGAGCTTGGGTGTGTTTCTTGGCAGAGCTTGGGTTCGTGAACAATGCCGCGCATGATTTCGATATTTTGGCGTGTTTGATTTGGTTTTCCTATTATTTTGGAGTTTTTTAGCCTATTTTAACAGGGTTTTAGTTTCATATTCCTAATTAAGTTGTAGCCCAAATCCTATGCATTATAAATAGGACTTTTAGGGCTAGGATAATTTAAAGAGAGGAAAATTCAAGAGTGAATTTTCAAGAGAGCGAGACACGAGAATTTATGGGGGAATTCTAGGGTGTTTTTCAAGGGCATCAAAGGGTTTGAGCAAAAGGTGGGAGAAAAGAGAGCTAGGGATCTTTTGAGAGCTAAGAGGGTTCAAGTTATAATTAAAGTTGTTCTTACGTATTAGTGAATTTCTTGGGTGGATCACGAAGAGGATATAGGCAGGAGGTCGAACCTCTATAAATGTTTGTGTCTTTGTGTATTTGTTTCTCTCTTTGTGATGTGTGTGTTTTATTCTCAAAGAGTTTGTGTATGTGCCATCATATAATCTATCAATGACAAGATCTTGGAGTGTTTCCGCACAACAAATGATTTGACATCACTAGATATATGCACTTAATTGCTAAGATACGGAGAATAATAATCGCATCAATGGCTCAAAGCACAAATGGCCAATGCATGTTGGCGTAGGCCTACAAACTGAACTGTGTGCTTTACCATGGGCCTCGCCCACAGGATACAAAGATTAGGACAAAATTTCTTCAAATCAAGCTATAGACAAGTTATTTAATTTGATTTTTTCAGAAAGAAAAGTAATGGGAATTGAAACTTTCCCATGGGATAATACATGCTTGTGAACATGTCGGAATATAAGAACAAAAGTGAAAGACCAAATTTAGTTAGCCAAAGATATTAATATATAGATAGAAGGCATAATATAGAAGGAAGGACTGTTTTGGCCCACAGCAGAATGGGCAAAAGAGATGCCGGACCCATGACTGGCAACAATCAGGACAAGTTGTGACAAGGTCAGAATGCGACATCAAATTGATGCTTATGTAGAGAACATTGCTCACGTATACATCAACTGTTTTCTTATACGTTTTTGTGCTTCATTTCATGTATTTTGCTTATGTTGTCATAAAATTGTAGTCAACATGAATGATCCAATTCACACCCCAACTTCAGTTTTATACAGTTCTAGAGTGACACTCGGGTTCTCCCTTATCCTCACCATCCACCACTTGCTTGTATTGTATGAAGATTTAGTTAGAGCTAATCCATAATCAAATCCCGAAATCAAATCAAATCAAATCAAATTGTCAAAATGTGATGATATTGGGAGAATTTGTGTGTGTATGCAACACGTTTCTTCTAATTATATATCTTTCTTAGCTTATATACTTATTATATATCTTTCTTAGCTTATATACTAATCACGTGACCAGTTATTAGTTCACTTGTGAATTGCATGATTAATTATTGTGAGAGAAATGTTGTATACACCGATGATATGTAAAAGTTTCTCCGAGATGCTGAGAGATAACCAGATGGAGCACAACTAGATCCTACTGTACCAAAATCCAACTATGATGAACAGCATAAGCAGAAAGTTGGAAGGAGGTGAAGGGGGCCTATGAAGTGTTTTTCTTTTGCTGCTGATGATATCCCGTTGGCTGTCACTCACTAAACCATTGGCTCAAAGAACAAGCACCATTAAATTTCTTTCTACTCCTTTTACGCTGAAGATTATTCGACAGAGTCTGCAAGATTATATATCGTGCAGAGCCTGCAGATTATTGGGCAGAGTCTGCAGACCATCTAGATACAGAACACTCCAGCTCATTCAGAAATATTCTGACTATAAAGAACAGGCCTCCAACCTTACAGCTATAATTACTTTCTAAAAATTAGGCAAAAAGAAATGCAGCCAATTAATAATTTTCATTTCACAAGCCAGAAGAACAGTGCAAATTGACACCAACAAATTGATCCCCAAGCTAAGATTGGCAAATGAACATAAAAAACTAATCTATTAAAACTTTTTTTTTTCCTAGATAATTACATCTAACCATGAAATGAACTGAAAAAACCCATGACTAATTAAACTGGCTCAACCTTGTAGATCTTGGGTTTGGACCTCTTGATCATCCAATACTCCTCAAAATCCTTGGCCTCATATGGGATCCTCAAAACCCCATCATTGCAAAAACCATATTCCTCAGCTGATCTGTAAAGCAGCTCCAAAAACTCTGCATGGCCAAGCAACTTGGTATGCACCATGAAACGCCTAGTATCACCATCCACACCGACACAAACAGGCACATAACCTCTTGGTGCCACCGGAGGAGGGAATTTCAGTCTTTTAGCTCCTCGAGCGCCGATGAACTGGCTCAGCTTGCTGCTTCTCACCCCCATTAGCAAATAAGAAAGTAGTCTCTTTATCTAGTTGTGGATTAGTGATTCAATTAATTCCAAATATATAACGGAACTCCCTAGCGGTACAAATTTAAGGCTGCCATGCGTACTCTCCGTCCTTGCTATGCTACCCTAGTACTATTTATGTCCCCGTTAGACGTTGATTAATGATATTTTTTCGCGGTCCTAAATTAACTTGATGATTGTGACATTAACATCTTAATTAAATTGCAAATGTTGAAATGTACGTTCTTGTTACTATTGAGGTGCATTGTCTTATGAGGAGGCAAGCAACATGCCGTGGCTACAAAGTTGAAAATAGCTTTAATAATTTCTTTTTCCAGCTAACTATTATTTTAGTCTGTAATTGTCATGTAAATTCACCTTGAATCTGCCGGATTAGCATATTTTATGTCTTTGCCATCTCGGATTTATGTGCAACCCGTGAATGCGTAAATGAGATATCACTAAATTAATTCAACCTTGCCGACCCTCAATCTAGAAATTTGGAAAGCTGACTATTATAATCTTCCAAGGTTAATGAATATAAAATGATTCAGTCTGTTTCCTTTAATTTGTTGGCATTCATTATGTACAAGAAGGAAGCTTATTTGTACTGAAGGAAAGATTGCTTTGGGACAAATCGTAAGTTGACGAGTATTGGAGCCAGCCACTCACATGAGACAATTTGAAGGCTTTGCAGATGAATTTTTCTGGAGTGACGATGTGTGCAACTAATAATAACGTACCGTACTTACCAAAAGAATCTGGAACACCAGACACAGAAGAGAGTTTGAAATGAAGGAAAATTGAAAGCATTTCTAATTTATAATTCAGATTGGCTAGACTACTCTTATTCAATATATTTTAGTTAAGTATATACCGTATCCAAAAAAAAAAAATATTAAAATTAAAAAATTAAAAAAAGCAAGGTACCCACTAGTGTATGGTTTGGAGCAATTGCTTCTCCAAGCAAGATGCTGAGTTCGAGTCCTAGCATCCGTGTAATGTGTGTGAGTTTGGTAAATTATCACCCCTCTATAAAAACAAAGGTCCTAAAATAAATATATAAAAAATAAAGCATTGGAAAGAAACAAATTAAAGCTAATTAATGCAAACTACTACAAAACTTACATCACGAAAATCAATTATGATCTCATGACAAGCTAAAAAAAAAATCCAAAACAACCAAAATTTTAAAAAAAACTCATATTTTTAAATGAAAACTACCACCACCACTTGAAATATTACCGTCGTAAAGTGAAAAAATAAAACTTGGTGTCCAAAGAGAAATATTTTTAATTGGTAATAAAAGGATGCATTCTTGAAAGATTAGTAATTATTTTTTAGTGTCCAAATAAATAAAGGTAATCGGAAACAAAAATTGAGTGCAAACAAATTTCCTCCGCCCATTTAAATTGGGATACTTGGGTGTAACAGGCTTCCCCTTCTATAGAGGATTATTGTGCAAAGGATTTGGGCTTAACGGGCTAGAAACTTGAATCGACAAATCATAAACCCACAATTGCTTAATTAATTTTGTGGAAAAGGATTTAATCAACATGAAAAAGGTAAGTACGTAATTTTTGGGTGAGATTAAGTACTTTGCTTAAATTGAAGACAGGATAGTACATATATTTATGATAAAAGATTGTACAATCTCCATATCCATATTTTTAGCCTAAGCTTTAGAAATTAACTACCCAAAATCACACCTTAATCATATCCTTCACAACCAAGTCACTGGTTCTTGCCGTTGTATAAACCACTTACCTTCTTCATAAGCCAAAACTTAGAGCTTTACCTATATTGGTTGACAATATTTTAGGGTTTTCCATACCTTCCTTTTCGATCTCTAGGGTTTTGCATATTTTCCTTCTCGATCTCTAGGGTTTTCCTTTAATATAACGAGCCTAGCACTGCCATGGCTAAGACTAAGATTCCCAAGAGTGAGATCGCAGACAATAATAATACTAGTGATGGAAAAAAGGGAAGCAAAGGTCGGAGAAGAATTGAAATCAAGAGAATTGAAGAGAAGAACAAGCGTCACGTGACCTTCTCCAAGCGCAAAAAGGGTATCTTCAACAAAGCCGCCGAGCTCAGCGTTTTGAGCGGTGCAGAGATAGCGACGATGGTCGTGTCGAGCAACGGCAAGGTGTTTTGCTTCGGCACACCCAACTATGACACGGTCATCGACCGCTACCTTGGCCACCACACTGCCTCCTTATTGGCTGCAGCAGGTCAACCAGATCATCGTGCTTTGCTGCATGGTAAGACAATGCGAAGTAGTAATAAACAAGTTGAGAACTATGTGGAAGCTACGAGGCACCTCGAGGCAGAGAAGATATCATTCAAGGGTGAGGAGAATAATAATAATATTAATTTTGTTATTAATAATAATTATAATAGTGATTATGAGGGACGAGAAGGAGGTTGTGGTTATGGGTGGTGGGAGAGGCCGATCCCGATTGGGATGATGAGTAGTTTGGAGGAGTTAGAAGAGTACAGGGCAGCCTTGTACAAGTTGAAACACAATGTGGAGGTTCGAACCAATCAGATGATTAGGGGAAGTGCTCCTTCTAATTACTATTCATCGCTTTTGGTTATGGGTGATTAATTAGGAGAGTCGTTTTGGATTAAGCAAGGGTTATTGGTGATGTATAATAAACTAGTACTACTATATATGTCATTTTATCTACCTTGATTATCTATGATATATGTCATTTTATCTACCTTGATTATCTACCTATATATATATATATATATATATATATATATGCATAAAGAGAGCCGGCACTTCAAAATAGTCCCATTGCGCTCTTCATTGGTGAACGAAGATAAAGAAAAGAGATAAGTGTAAGATGACTATTTTGAAGTGCTAATAACAATTCCATAAATAAATGTATAATGTTCTATGACCTCGTTATATATGCATGTTAAACTCAATATGAGGAGAAATTATTGAAGGGTTTGGGATGCTTAGTTGTTGTTTGTTTTTCTTAAATCCTTACTTTTCTGATTAAAAAAATGGATATGTATAATTTCTCTATCTTTTCATTTTGTCAGGCCAATAAATGTGATTGTTGATTGTTATGAACGAGTATATATTTCATTGATCTCATAGTCATCTCTAATGTGTTGGTTATGCGAATAGTTATTGCAAGAGGTACTGAATATGTACTCGTATGTATTTTAGAATTTTTGGTCATTAATTCTTACATAAAATGAAAATATATTGCCAAAGAGAGACATCGAATATACTCACCGTAATTTGTATGTTAGAATTTTGTTTATGGTTAAAGCTATAATAATTGAAAGAAAATTCTATTTCTCAATTTCTCTCCTTAGGAGGGTGTATTCAATTTAGATTTTAAATGATTTTAAAAGAGTTATAAAGTTGATGGAATTTAATTGAATTTAATTGAGTTTGATTGAATTCTACAAACTCCACATAGATTTTGACTGAATTCGTGTATGGATTTTAACTGAGTTTGTTAGAATTTTATTATTGATTTTAATGGAGTTTATAACAATGGCGGTGGTGGTGATGGCGATGGTGGTGATGATGGTGTGTGGGGGAGGTAGTGATGGAGGAGGTGTGGGTGGTAATGGTGGTGGTGGTGGGAGTGAGGGGGTGGAGGAGGTGGTGGTGGTGGTGGTGGTAGTGATGATGTTGATATTGGCAGTGGTTGTGGTGGTGATGGTGGGGCTGATAGTGGGGGTGGTAATGGTGGTGGAGATGGGGGTAAGGGTGATGACGGTGATGATGCTGGCGGTGGTGGTGGTGACGATGTGGGTGATGGTGTTGGGGGTGGCGGCAATGGCTGTGGTGGTGGTGGCGACGACAATGACTCTCATGGTGGTGGTGGCGGCGGCGGCGATGGTGATAGTCATGATAAGATGGTGGTAGTAGAAGTGGTGAAATCATATCTTGAGAATAAAAATAATATATCTATCAAAATCTTTGGGGAGAAACAAAGATTTGTTATGGCCTAAAATTAGTCTAATATCAAACGAAATCCACCACTTTTTGTATTCCTTTAAAATCAATAAGTTTTTTAATACACCCAAACTTTAATGAAGTCTTTTAAAATCGTGATTGAATACATCTAAATTTGAATGGAATTTAAAAAGTCTAAATTGAATAGACTTCTATAAAATCGTGATTGAATACACCTAAACTTTTAAACTTCTTTAAAATCTTTTAAAATCTAAATTGAATACACCCCTATTAAATTCCCGACTTTTAGCTAAATTCCGAGTTATTTTTCCTCATCCAAACGGAGGGTAAGTGTCCTCCAAATTGGTGTGCCCTCTTTTTTCTCGACTCTTCTTCTCTTTCCTTCTAAAACACACAGTAGCTCTGCAACTCTCTTTGGTTCCAGGGGTTTTCCCCTAGAATTGCCCACTCATTTGGCTAATAAATCAGGCCTCTATTTCCCCCTCATTATGTGGTGGAGAGCTTTCCCTCCCAATTTTGTGTTGGGTCTGTTTTTTTTTTTTTTTTTTTGGGACAAAGTGTTAGGTATGTCTCTTCCTTGCTTTTGCAAGGGTTTTGTCTCACCCTTAGTTTTGAAGGGGATGATTACCAGTCCTTCAGCATGGCTTTGAGTAAATCTGTCGACTTAAGCCTCTGGTGCATGTGGCCTCACAATTTCGATTTCAACCCAATTTTTCCTAGTTTGTCAATTCCTAATAGCACAATATACCCTAACTCATTGAGTTAGAGGAAGAAGACAGAAGGCACTTCCTAAAAAATGAAATAAAAAATGTACTTAACGAAATATAACAGAATGTCTATAAATTGTAAACTTTGTGAAACACATTGACCAATTTGGCTAAATATTTTTCTCAGTGACAAAATTAAATTTTCATGTAAACCCCAGTGACCACAAAAGTATTTAACCCTATATTTTATGCTTAAGGAAATTTTAAAAAAGAAATAATTTAACTTAAACCCCCTGAGGTTTAGTATACTTATAGTCATACCCCCACATGTTTCATTTATTAGAATCACACCCCCTAAATTTAACAGGAGTTAACTCAACTTAACAGTCTAGGGTAGGATTGTCTTTTTAATTAGGCTACATAAAATATGAATGAAAAAAATAAAAATAAAACTTAAAACTTAAAATTAAAAAAATATAACTTAAAAAATTCAATTTTCTCTCTCGGCAGCTCGGTCCCCCATCTCCAGCCAACATGCCCCACCCAACCACATCCATTCTCGCTCTCTCTCCTCCCCCAGCCCCCCTCTCTCTTCGGGCGACACTTCTTGGAGGAAATTACATTGTAATTGGGCAAGTGATTCTTTCATTACTCTGCTCCCAAAAATCGATCTTTTAAAAAGGGTCACCCACGACAACCACCTCACTCCAAGAGCCACTTAACATAAGCTCTTGTTTCTGTTTTTTTCTATCTAAGGTACCGTTTGATAACTATTTTAATTTGAATTTTTAGTATTCATTTTTTTTGCTAAAGTATAGATGGAAAATAAGGAGAATGGAAGTAAGAGTGAGAGTAAATATGAGATTGAGAGGAACAATGGGAGGGGAGTAACAAAAGTGAAAACAAAAATTAAAAACAATGAGATTGAGAAAGAGATGAGAGGGGACAAATGGAAGGGAGGAGTAACAAAAGTGAAAACAAAAATTGAAAACTGAAATCTATTTGAAATTGTTTTTCACTTTTGTTGCTCCTCCCTCCCATCATCCCTCTCATCCTCTTTCTCAATCTCTTCCTCACTCTCATTATTTTCTATAAGAGCACAAAAAAATGAAAACTAAAAACTAAATTTGAAATGGTTATAAACATGCCAATTTTTAGTTTTTAATTTCTAATTTTCAGTTTATTTAACATTGATAGTGTTAAATTGGGGTTAAGTCCATGAAAATGTGGGGAGTATTTTTTATCACCACTTTAACCCAAAGTGTACATTCACCATCCTTCTAAAAAATTGACACATGTCCAAGAGATGACCATAGTTAACATTTACTTTTAAATCTTTTCAAAACCAAATAATAAAGTAAAATAATAATTAAATTAAATTAAAAAGTCTCTCCTTCTCTCTCCCTCCTTCCTGACCCACCTCCAAAAACCCTAAGCACCTCCACCTCAAAAGGCAAGGGCAAGGCAAAGGCAAGGCAAGATTTGACACTATTCATGTAAATAGTGTCAACCTTACCTTTTTTTATTCCTCCCCAAATGGCAAGGAGAACAAGGGCAATTACTATTCATTTTAATTTATTTTATATTTTTTATGGGTTATTCGCAGCAATGGTCCCTCAACTATACCCATATTTACAGTTTGGTCACTCAATTCAATTATTAGTTGTAGAGGTCACTCAATTAGGTGTTTTGTTGCACCGTTAGTCCTACCGTCAAGTCTCTCTAACGGTATGGACTAATGGTGCAACACAACACCTAATTGAGTGACCAAAATGTAACTCCGAGTATAATTGAGGAATCATTGCTACAAATAATCTTAATTGAAAAGTCACATTTGTCCATCAATAATCTAAGAGATGCTTGCCACGTCATCATTTTAAATAGAAAAAGTAACAGACTTGACGGTAGGACTAACGATGCAACAAAACACATAATTGAGTGACCTCTGCAACTAATAATTGAATTGAGTGACCAAAGTGTAACTTAGGGTATAGTTGAGGGACCATTGCTGCGAATAACCCTATTTTTTATACTTGAACCATTAATTTTGGCATGAGAAGTGAAAAATAGGACTAGGTATTTATATATATATATATTCTGAAAATTTTGGTTTTTTTATTATTATTTTTTTTATAAAAAAAATTAGTTATTGACGTCAGCAAACCCAAGCAAGAGCCCATGCAAGATTTGCCTTTGGGCCTGCCCAGGCTTGTGGATCCCATCAACTGCCTGGTCTTGCCATTGTGCCCTAGAGCCAAAAGCTGGGCCTAGGCCCCCTCCTGCCCGGGTAAAACAGCTGCGCTGGAGGTGCTCACCAGTCCCCCCATGTAGTAACCCAGCCATTCCCCTGTAACAACCCAGCCACCATTCCCTCCCCCACCTTGTTCACCCTCTATCGCGCCCCTCAGAGGTGGAGCCACAGTGGGGTCAATGGGGTCGCGCGACCTCTTGGACGCCATCAAAATAAGCCTAGAGGTCCCTTGGAGCTGCTAGTGCGACCTATTGGAGCTGCACACCAAGTGGTCGACGAAATGACTGAAAGAAGAAGGGTCTGCAAGCTGAAGAAGAAGGAAGAAGAAGATGCGCGCGACTCTGTTTTTTTTTTTAAACAACCTTGGCAAAATGACGTCGTTTTGGCCCAAGGAATTTTTTTAAATGACCTGGCCAAAACTACGTCGTTTTGGGCCAGGACTGAAATTATAAAATAAAAAAAAGAAAAAAAAAGAGGGCCAGCATCCTTCTCTCCAAAACAGACCCGATTCCTCCTTAAACAAACCCCCAATTTGTTTTGTTTTCTCCTCCAAGGCTCCAACCCTAAGTTCCCAACTCAATCCCCCCTCCCTCAAACCCTCAACTCCATCTCCTCCCTTGCTGCCGCCAATGGGTTGCATCTGTGCTTCCTTCGTCGTCGCCGTGTGGTCGTGCCGCCAGCTACTCTCTTTGTTTTTGCTCAAGCTTATTGTGAAATTTCACAATTCAAGTAAGTTCTAAACCCTATGTTGCAATGTATAATATATTTAATTTAATTGAAACCCAATTCATAGTTATTTTGATTATATTGGTGGTTTGATTATATTGTGAGTTTTTATTTTCATTATTTTGTAATGTAGAATATATTTAATTTAATTGAAATCCAATTCATATTTATTTTGATTATATTGATATTTTGTTTATATTGTGAGTTTTTATTTTCATTATTTTGTATATGTAGAATATATTTAATTTAATTGAAATCCAATTCATAATTATTTTGATTATGTTGATGGTTTGTTTATAGTGTGAGTATTTATTTTGATTATTTTGTATATGTAGAATTATTATGGAACGGTTTTTTAAGAGAAAGTCATCATTGGGTTCGGGTAGTTTGGCTAATGTTGATAGTTCAAATAATGTTGGTAGTTCAAGAACTCCAAGTTCAAGAGAAAGTCAGTTAGATGGTGTTTTGGGTAATCTTCAAGCGGACCCTGGATTAAGAACTCGAATGATAGATTATGATGCTAATATGAGAGATGAGGTCTGAAGATCATATCTACAAAAAGGACCTTGTCAGCCTAGAGGTCATAATTTTCCAATAACTAATATGTCAGGAATAAATCGATGCTTCATTCCCCAATGGTTTGATGAGTTTGATTGGTTGGAGTATAGTATATCTAAAGATGCGGCATTTTGTCTCTATTGCTATCTCTTTAAAACCAATTTTGAACAAGTGGGTAATGAAGCTTTCACTGGAAATGGATTTAAGAATGGGAAGAAAGGGAGAGAAAGATTTAAGATGCATGTTGGACTGGTTGGGAGTGTTCATAATAAAGCTAGAGAAGCTGCTACAAATTTGATGAATCAAAATACACATATTGAGACGGCAGTGAGCAAACACTCCGACCAAGCTCGTAAGGCTTATCGTACATGCTTGATTGCATCAATCAAGTGCACTAACTTTTTATTGCGACAAAGTCTTGCTTTTCGTGGTCATGATGAAAGTGTCACTTCAAGCAATAGGGGAAATTACTTGGAGCTATTGCAATTCCTTGCAGATAATGATGATAAAGTTAGAGAAGTTGTGATGGAAAATGCTCCAAGGAATCTCAAATTACTAGCTCCTTGCATTCAAAAAGATCTTGTGAGTGCATGTGCCCTTGAAACACTTGATTCTATGGATGGTATAAAAGATAGATTCTTTTCAATATTGGTGGATGAAGCACATGATGTGTCGGTGAAAGAGCAAATGGCTATGGTGTTGCGTTATGTGGATGACAAGGGGCATGTAGTTGAAAGATTTGTGGGCATCCAACATGTTACCGACACTACTTCAAGTTCACTAAAGGATGCTATTGACACATTCTTTTCTCACAACGGTTTGAGCCTTTCCAAGCTACGGGGACAAGGTTATGATGGTGCTAGCAATATGAGAGGTGAGTTGAATGGCCTTAAAACAAAAATATTGAGAGAACAACCTTGTGCATATTATGTTCATTGCTTTGCTCATCAACTTCAACTAGCTCTTGTTGCCGTGGCAAAGAAAAATATAGACATTGCCTCTTTTTCTGCAACGGCTAATAGTGTGGTTAATCATGTTGGAGCATCTTGTAAGCAGCGTGATTTACTTAGAGGGCAACTCCAAGAAGAGCTTGTGATAGCATTTGAAAATGATTGTCTTATAACGGGGCGAGGCTTAAATCAAGAAACAAGTCTCAAATGTGCCAGTGACACACGATGGAACTCACACTATGGTACCTTGATTAGCATCATATCTATGTTTTCATCAGTGGTTCATGTGCTTCAAATGGTTATTGATGATAATCTCAATGATAGTGCGGGTGAAGCAAATAAGTTAATGAGAGATATACGCACTTTTGAGTTTGTGTTTCACCTTTTCTTGATGAAAGTCATATTGGGGCTCACAAATGATGTGTCACAAGCATTTCAAAGGAAAGATCAAGAAATTGTGAATGCAATGGCTTTAGTGAAATCATGCAAGGGAAAGCTATATTGGATGAGGAATAATGGGTTCGATGCATTGGTTAATGAAGCATCTTCTTTTTGTGACAAACATCATATTGATGTTCCTAACATGGAAGAGGCATTTATACTTCTAGGGAGGTCAAGGCGTAATGCTCCAATAAAGACAAATCATCATCATTATTGTGTGGAGCTCTTCATTTATGTCATTGATGAGCAAATTATGGAGTTAGAAGATCTCTTTAATGAGGTAAATACCGAGTTTCTTATTTGTTTGGCATGTTTGAGTCCGAAAAATTCATTTGTAGCTTTTGATAAACCAAAGTTACTTCATCTTGCTCAATTTTATCCTCAAGACTT